>NW_017731512.1:2775119-2830160 GCF_001890085.2 Hipposideros armiger | reverse complement strand
CCTCCAGCCACGCCCGCTTCGGGGGGCCGGTGTGCCGGGCCCCCTGGGACGCGCTCCGTGCCCACGCCCTGGCCCGGCGCGCGCGTGCACACACACACACACACACACACACACACACACACACACACACACACACACACATACACACTCGCGCGCACACGTGGTGGCTTTTATTTCTTTGCACGTGTTTATGGTCTTCCTCATAGCGCCTTCCACCTCGCTCAGCCCCACATTTGCCCCCCTCTACAGACTGAGCCTTCTCCCCGAGCGCACTCAGTGAGCTGTCCCGTAGCTTGAGGCACCAGAGGAGGGAGCCCGGCAGACATGGGACCTAAGCTACGCGGATAATTGGGAGCGATTAGGTCCCGAGATACGTAAACTTCAACCGAGCGGGGCGCCCGGGAGCTGGGAAATGGCAAAGAGAGGACGTGCGCCCGAGTGAGGCTCCTGCGAGTTTCCTGGAGAGGTTAGGAGGTGGATGGCAGGGCAGGTCAGGGTGGAGAGTGGAGAAACACAAGGCGAGGTCCTCAGTCCTGGGGGCAGAGCTGGGGAAGCTGCTGCTTGGTGGGGAGAGCAGCTCGATTTGAAGTGCGCCCGGAAACACGCCTCGCCGCCACCACCAACGGAAAATCTGTCACTGCATGTAGCCTTTTCTGCCACAGAGGTGGCCGGGGTCTAGAAGAGGAGAGCAGGGCCGAGCGGGGAGATGCTCCCGCGCAGTGGCAGAGGCCAGTGGGGAGTCAGGGGCGCAAGAGCCCGGGCATAAGTGCAACAGCAGAAGCGCTAGCGGGCCGCCCAGGACACGGATCAAGGCAGTGGGTTAAGTAGGCATTTGTGGCGCTGAGTCAAAGAGTGTGTGTGTGTTAAGTAAGCCTTCCCCAACTAGCACAGAATGCTTAATGAGAAAATGATTGGAAGCAAATGTTTATTTTTCCCTTAGGCATTTAAAACCTTTCAGTGGCTTTAAAGTTTACTACTGTTTTTCCCACAACGTCCATTCATTCAGTCTCCTGTTAGAGTTAGGTTTATCCGGACATTTTAAAGCAGTTTTTATGCCACTACGGCCTCTTTAAGTCTTTCTTTTTTCTTCTTCTCTGTCTTTTTCTCTTTTTAGTTATTTTTTTTCTGCTCTTTTAATGTTAAAATGAAATATAAAAACATCATCAGCCTTAGGAGACCGGGAAAGAAAGTTGCACTCACTGATCCTTTCCTTATTTCCTAGTAAATCAGTTTTGACCACACGAACGAGGTTTCTTTTAGAAACGAGGCATGCCACCCAAACATAGCTCTCACCTGGGATAGAAGATTGGCAACAGCAGAAACATTCTTTGAAATAACATGGAAGAAGGGGCTGGTTTTGTAAATAGGTGAACCTGAAATTTGACCACGTAGGAGTCAGGAAATTGGTGGAGTCTAAAATCTGTGGGGCTCTGGTGTCTGGAAAATTTTACAGTCCCAGATTGATGTGAACATGTAGCATTAGGTAGAATATTTCAGCCAACTTTCCATCTTACAATGTACACAAGGAGAACGTTGTGTTGCATTATTATTACATCAAAAGGTGTAACTTTTATTATTCACTTATGTAAGATTCACTTTGATTTAGATGTGGTTACTGAAATCAATGATAGACATAGGGAAACATTACTGATACTTTTCATGTTTATCCCCTTGGAGTTGATACATAATTAATCCTACTACCTAGTGAGCCTGATACATTATTTTGACCTGTCAAGATGTACTACAACATTTAGCAACAATGATCTGTGCTCAATTTGGCAACAAAATGTATACTGCGTGGATAATGATATTTTTTTTAACAAGAGTATGCTTAAAGTACTTATAGCTTTGAATTTACAAAATGATGTCTTTTATGGCCTTTAATTTTGGGTAAATTATGTGTTGTATATTCAGAGAAGATTAAAAACAAACTTGGTTGATGCTCCTACATTAATATGTCATATGTGTTGCCCTTGAACCTGAATGAGGGCTTGTAATGCAACATTTTTTTTTCAATATATTGTGTTTAACAGGTTTTTATAGGCTTGCAGAATTCTGAATTTTGATGAATGATTTTTTTCAAGAGGTTCGAGTTTGATTAATTCTCTATTCACTAGGCTTAATAATCAGTCTATAATTCCTTTAGTGGTAGATATGAAATGTTATGTACTTTTCAATACAATGTGCTAATGTGAAGTTTTGTGTTCTATGTTTTTAGAGTCTGAATCTGTAATATTTGAGCAATTAGACAGGGGTGCTAGGTCCACAGTAGCACAAAGAGGGAATGAATAGTATCATTTTCTGAGAAGACTGTGCAACTACAGCCGACCCTGGGGGACAGGCCACTTTGGTAGTTGCTGTTTATGATATTAAATGAGCTTTAGAATAGCTGGACTTTACACATTAAATTAATAAAGGCAAGTTACTTTGAGCTGTGAGTCTCACAAGACTATTACTGATAAAGGAAATTATAAGAAAACAATTTCTAGAAGGGTATAACTAACTAATTCCCTACCAGCATGGGAATCCCCAAATCTTACTTTAATAACAGTTTTTGTAGCACATCAAGGTTCTTGCCAAGAACAAGTGCACAGTGATTAATGAGGTACTTCAGAGATGAATTTACTTGGTAAGACCCATGTTTTCACTGCCAGGAAGCAAGAAAAGCATGTTTAAAGTTATGTTTCAGGTAAAGAAAAATTCTTGTTAAATATGTGAAAATCATTATTCTAATGATGATTTAATGGTATAAAATGTGGTGTCAAGTGTATATATCCTGGCCTACTGATGAGATGGCTGGCAAGAATAAGAGATAACCTGTTTCAAATACTTTCTTCCAGTTTTTACAAATTAGTGGTGATTAGGAGAGTTCTTTCTTTCTCTTACTCTTCTTTAGGATTTACCAGACAGCTATGTTTCCTGTTTCCTGCCTTCAACTGTTCTTCAGTTCAATAGACAAGCTATTCAAATATAAGGACATATTTCTTTGAATATTGTTTGTCCATTTTTAATTCCTCCTCCTTTTTGGAAAAGTGTAGAAGAATAATGGTAGAAGTAGAGGAACACAGGATGGGGCTCCATATACTGTATACATTTGCACTGATGCAACAAATGTGGTTCTGAGAAATAGCATGGGAAACATTGTGGCAGATACCTGCAACTCATCACTTTGTCCAGTGTGTCTTTGTCTGGTGTAATGCCATGGATCAGAATTTCTAGATATTTTAAACTGAAAGAACTAGTCCAGTCACCCAAGTTAGGAACCCGGAAGTCATCCTTGATGCCTTCGTTTTTCTCATGCTGGCTCCTGCTGGCCATTCAAATGATCATTAAATCCTGTCTACTCACTTTACTCACTTATAAATAATAAATATATTTTCCAAACCTATTACCTTTTCTCCTTTGTGACTGCCACACAATCTCTGTTTCTTAATGTCTCTCCATTGGATTATGTGTAATATTCTCCTACTTAATCACCTACCTTCCGTTCTAGCCTTCCAGCCTCCCAGCTCTCTGTTTTGACACCATAGCATTCTCCCTAAAATGCAAATCTTATCATATCATCCCCTTGATTAAAATCTTTCCATGAGACTTCATTCATTCATTCATCCGCTGCAAGCATTTGAGTGTCTATTATGTGCTAATCCCCAGTTAATAAGGCAAAAGCAGGGGCACCTGGGTGGCTCAGTTGGTTAGAGCATGTGCTCTGAGCAACAGGATTGCTGGTTTGATTCCCACATGGGCCAGTGAGCTGCATCCTCCACAACTAGATTAAAGACAATGACTTGAGCTGAGCTGCCGGTGGGCTCAGTTGGTTAGAACAACAAGGTTGCCAGTTCGACTCCTACATGGGATGGTGGGCTGCGTCCCCTACAACTAGATTGAAAATGGTGACTGGACTTAGAGCTGAGCTGTGCCCTCCACAGCTAAGATTGAAGGACAAAACAACTTTGATGGGTCCTGGAAAAAACACATTGTTCCCCAATAAAGTTTAACACAATAAAATAAAATAAGGCAAAAGCCTCCATTAGCAATGAGGGAAAAGACTCCACAATGGAATGACTACAAGCTTGTGAATAAGTATAAAACAATGTTATCAGTGCTATTATAGAGGCAAGTACAAAGTTGCATGGGAAAAAAAGAGGGAAGTAGAGATGAAGGCAGAAAGATCAGCACAGGCTTCAAAGAGGAATTGAGGTGTGAGCTGATTTTGACAAATGAGTAGTTAGTTTTCAGATGGGAAAAAAAGCAAGAGGAAATGAGCAATCCTGGTAGAAAAAAAAGCTTGGGAAAAATATGGAATTGTGAATCAATACAGTAATTCTGGGTACTTTTAAGTATTTGCAGGATGAGGACAGCCACAAAAAAAATAAGATAGAACAAAAGGCACACATCTGTACTTGGAAGGCCTCAGATGCTAGCCATGAAATCTGGTCTTTACCTGGTAGACAGTAGTGGTGGTGATAATCAAAAGAATGATATAATTTTGGGGAGATCTTGCATTGGTTCAATAAATAAGTTGGAAGGTGCAAAATGTAATCAGTATGGCCTGTCTAAAGGTAATAGCAATTGTCCAAGTTTTCCACTCATTCTTGTATTCTTTTATCCATAAATTCATTCTACGAATGTCTGTTGACTACCTACTTTGTATCATGAACTGTTCTAGAAAGGTGAGAGATGATTACCAAGGAACTTAGGCAGTAAATGTGAAATCAAGAAGGAGGAGTTTAATTAGAGATACGTTATGTAGGTAGAATTGGCAGATGGTTTTCACCAGTCTGACGTGTAGTGTGAGAAGGATGATTCTGACTCGGATGATATGGTGAATGGAAGTACCCCAAACCACTACTATGTGAGACAAAGGTTGAGGAGCTCACTTTCAGGGCAAAATAATGAGTTCAGATTTGGACTTGTTGAGTTTCAGGTTTGTAAGACATTTAGGTAGAGATTGTAAGTGGTAAAAACTTGATTGTGAAACAAGTACACTTGGTCTCTTTCAACCAGAACCATGTCTGGCACGTAGAGAGCACTCAATAAAATATTTTTTAATGAATAAATGCTTTTAGAAATCTACAGCTTAATCTAGATGTCTAGATTTGATATTTATATTTGGAAACCTCTAGCAATGCTGTGGCAGTTAAAGCAATGAATAGAATGAGCGAGATAGCCCAGAGATGCAGGGTAAGAGGAGGACATGCTAGAGGGCAGAGTCTTGGGAATACCAGCATCAAAAAGTCAATGAAAGAGTAGGTGCCCACAGAAAAACATGACGGAGCAACCAAAAGGCCAAGGACAAAGCCAGGAGACCTTATTTTCATAAAAGCAAAGCAAGAAGTTTGTAGTCTTCAGTTTCCAGTGCTGTAGAAAGAACTAGAAAAAGCATGTAAGGTTTCCTTGAATTGGCCATGAAGAAGGTCGCTGAGGGCCCTCACTACAGCAACTTCAGTGGAATGTTGAGGTTGAGGGTCACAAATGTGATGTAAGTGGACTGATGATGCTAAGAGCTCAGAAAGTGCAGACAGTAGTATAGGTTAAACTCCAAATTCCTTGGAACACCTTGCAAGACCTCTCATGGCTAGGCCTCTGCCCATCTGTCTTGCCTCATTCATAATGTACACCGTGAGCCCCAGCCTACCAGCCTGTGTCTCATGCCATGCCTTTGCTCATGCTGTTCTCTTGGACTCTTCCCACTTCTTCCACTCTGGCTGTCCAGCTCCTACTGTTTCTTCAAAACACAATTCAAGGATCACTTCCTCTTGGGCACACCTCCCCATGCCAGAATGACTTAGGCACCCCTGGTCTCGGGTGCCATGGCATGCTCGGAATATCATTATAATGATGCTTGCTCACCTGGGTTGTCATTGTGAGCTCACCACAAGAAGGTGAGCTGCCCACACACAAAATCTCCTACTTATCCCCGAATCCCAAGCACCTAACAAGATGCCTTGTATCTAGTAGATCCTCACTAAATGTTTATTTTATCAGCAAGTAAATAATTTTCCTTGAAATTCTTCTAGAGAGGAGTTTCACAGTGAGCCAAAGCTGAAGGAACTACCAAATGTTTTTCATTTTCTTGGAAAATACTGATGATTCATTTAAGAGAAGAATGGTGTAGGACTGGAAGTAGGAGACCAATTTCTTTGCTCCCAACTTTCCCAGTAATTAGCTTTGTGACTTGGAATAAGTCATTTCACCTGTTTGGGTCTCCAAATGTAAAACGGGCACAATAGTGTCTGTGATCCAGCCAAGATGATGGAGGATACTGTGGAGTACCTAAAATGCTATCATAAAGAGAAGGAGTATTTGTAATAAGAAGTGAGCTGATTTTTTTATCATTTCCCTGCCTTATCTCCAAGCTTCAGGGCCACCTCCTAATTGACCACTTAAACTTTATTCTTAATTCCGGGCGAGGTCCATGTGCCACCTGTAGCCAAAGTAATCTTTCTAAAGAGTTAATTAGAACATATCACTCCTCTGCTTGTAGGAAGAACCTGTTCATTGCCTACCTCTACCCAATTCCTTAAAGTCAAGGGCTCTCTCCATCTTCTTCTCTGCTATATCACCAGCACCCAGAACAGTGTTAGCCACAGAAGATGCCCCAGGCATACAGATTGATTCACTTGTGAATACTCCAAATCTCCAAAATATATTACACGTTTCCTAATGGAAGATGGAATTTTACTCTATGGGCCATTCCCTGTGTCAAGACTCAATTAGACCTGATGATTGACTTTATTTTTTACATATATATATATATATATATATATATATATATATATATTCTGTACTGAATTAGGTCTATGTCTATAAAAATTAATATTTGCATTGTATTTCTTCTTGTATTTCTTAAAAATCACTGATTTCCTTTAATGCAGAGACACCTTATACAAGTTATACTACTTTATGCCTTGCTAATATAGTAACATGAAGTACTCCATATACCTTCAAATCAATCTGTTTTCAGAAACCTAAATAATGATGCAGTATTTGAGGATCATATTACAATTAAAAATGTTGAAAGTGTTAAAATATTAGTATTGGAAATATTATGGCCTAAAAGAAACAAAACATAAGAAAAGAATACTTCAAAATGGAATGAAGTCTTGATATAAGAAACACTATAAACAAGGATGATAGCAAGCAAGCAGCCTTTTGTTAGGAGCACGTGCTCTCACCAGCTGAGCCATCCTTCCACCTAGCAAGCAGCCTTTTGATTATTGCTTGGGAAGAAGTGGTTCCAGTTTTAATTTTTAATTGCAAATGGCTATTTTGGCAGATGAAAATGCCAGCAGACCATGTTTTATCCTAGGCCAGTGGTGTGAAACTATTTAAAGTCCAATTGTTGAACAGCCATAGGTCATAGTTATGTTTAGTGATTTGTAGATGTTTCCATTTTTTTCTTCAACCATTTACAGGTATTCTATTTGAAGTTTTATTCAGTTGCAACCAGAGAGCTAGATTGGCCACGTCACTGCATTTTTTCATAATTATTGAAATTCTTTGATGGGTCTCAGAGTTTCAGGTGATCGTTTCATCCTTTGTATCAGTTTGTCTAAAGAATGAGTTTCCTAAATGTATTGAAGTCACTTATTTCTGAACTTAAATATGTGTGTGTGTGTAGATATGTATTATATATATATATATATATATATGCACACAAATATGTCATATACACACAAATATACATGCAACATATGCATACACACACTGTATCCTTTAGCAGACAGAGAACTTGTTAGTACAGATATTTACATTTACCTTATTTTTGCTCCTCTAAAAGTAAGTCAGACATTAGAATAAAAAGCAACTTAAAAATATTAAAGTTACTGTTGATAATAAGGAAGTTATATCATAATTCAAAAGACACTTAAATTTAAGTCTATATAAAGAGATACACTTTTTATAAACTTAGTGATAGTGGTCATTATTTCTATTTATAGTACCTGTGAGGTAACTCTAGAATCTCTGTTCCTTCTTCTTTCAGTGGCAGGGTGACCTTTTATAATGATCATGTTATAATTTCTCTTTCTAAAACAGACAGTTCAGTTTAATATTTAATTAACAGCCAAATGTGCACCAGTTAATGTGCTAAATGCTGGTGATTCAAAAGAGGGAATGGTGTAGACCTT
The DNA here is from genome assembly GCF_001890085.2 of Hipposideros armiger. Classification (NCBI taxonomy): domain Eukaryota; kingdom Metazoa; phylum Chordata; class Mammalia; order Chiroptera; family Hipposideridae; genus Hipposideros; species Hipposideros armiger. The sequence continues at coordinate 2,822,031 of NW_017731512.1, read as the reverse complement.
TACTTCAAGGAAATTCCACTGGGGAATATGATTAGATGTGGATCTAATTATCAACTTTACCTTTACTAATTTGATGACTCTGAGCAAGTTGCTTCCAATACCATCTACTTAATCTGTAAAATAAGAATAATAATATTACATTAAGGTATTATAACATTTTACATATATAACATATATGCATATAATTACACTTAGCATTATGGCTGTTATTAAAAGAAAATGGAGATGTTGTGGTGGAGGGCTGTATTGCTATGTTAAAGGCTCAGGATTTTATCCTGTAGGTGATAGGCAGTCTTTGAGGTAGGTAGGGTTTAGGCTGGTAATAATGTCATTGAGTGTCCATTTTAGATTAATCACCCTGTCAGTTATGCTTTGAATGATGGCTTTAAAAAGACAAACTGGAGGTAGGAGATCCATTTTGAAACTGTTGTTCCAACTTAGGCAAGATATAATTAGGACTTAGACTGGGACACTGGTAGTAAAGATAAAGAAAAAAATATGCTGTTAGAATTTAAACGTATTAATGAATGTGTGGATGTGGAAGATGAAGAGAGACAGATTTATTATTTCCCAATTTCTGGTTTGGGTAGTTGGCTAGCTAATGGGATCATTAACTGAGATCAAGAATACAGGTGAAACAACAGGTTGAGGGGAATATTGGAAATGATAAAATGAGTTTAGCTTTGGAGATGCTTAGCTTTCAGTGACAGTGACACTTCCAACCATATATGTCCAGCAGCTGCAAATGAAGATTTGAAACATAAAGAAGTACAGACACGAGATAAAACCACAAGGAGAGCATGTAAAGAGAGAGAGCAATAGCTCAAGGATGGAAACCTGGGGAATACTAATGTGTAAGGGATAAACAGGAAAAGGGAAATGAAATTCAATAGATAGCAAGATGCAGGGAATCATTAGACAGAAATATGGTCAGGTGGACAGCAACCAAGGCTCAATTACAACAGGAGGGCACACACAACCTATAAAAGGGACACACCTGGAGCACCTGGCTGAGGTGCCCAAGAAGACTGCACCACTGGGCCCCCACAGGATACATACTACATATGGCCACTCTACTAAACCAGGAGATATAACAGCTCTGCCTAATACATAGAAACAAACACAGGGAAGCAGCCAAAATGGGAAGACAAAGAAACATGTCCCAAATGAAAGAACAGAACAAAGCTCCAGAAAAATAACTAAACAAAATTGAGACAAGCAATCTACCAGATGCAGAGTTTGAACCACTGGTTATAAGGATGCTCAGTGATCTCAGGGAGAGCTTCAACAAAGAGATGGGAAACATAAAAATGAAGATAGATAACATAGAAAAGAGCCAAGTCATAAATGAAGAATACGATAACTGAAAGGAAGAATACATTAAAGGGGATTAATCTATTAATACATTAATAGATTAGGTGAAGCAGAGAATCGAATCAGTGATTTGGAAGACAAGGTAGCAGAAAGCACCGAATCAAAACAGCAAAAAGAAAAAAAGAATCCAAACAAATGAGGGCAGTTTAAGAGGCTTCTGAGACAATATCAAGTGGACCAGCCTTTGCATTATAGGGGTACCAGAAGGAGAAGAGAGAAAGGAATTGAAAACCTATTTGAAGAAATGATGATGGAAAACTTCCCTACCCTGCTGAAGGAAATAGATACATAAGTCCAGGAAGCACAGAGAGTCCCAAAAAAGATGAACCCAAACAGGCCCACACCAAGACACATCATAATTATAATGTGAAAGGCTAAAGACAAAGAGAGAATCTTAAAAGCAGCAAGAGAAAAGCAGTTAGTTACTGCTTTTTATAAGGGAGCTCCTGTGACTGTCAGCTGATTCCTCAACAGAAACTTTGCAGGTCAGAAGGGATTGGCATGAAATATTCAAAGTGATGAAAAGTAAGGACCTACAACCAAGATTATGCTACCCAGCAAAGCTATCATTTAGACTCCAAGGACAGATAAAGAGCTTCCCAGACAAGAAAAAGCTAAAGGAGTTTGTCACCACAAAAACAGTATTACAAGGAATGATAGAGGGACTTCTTTAAGATGAAAAAAAAAACACAAAAATTTGAATAATAAAATGGCAATAACTACATATCTGTCAACAATTAATTTGAATGTAAATGGATTAAATGCTTCAATCAAAAGACAGCATGGCTGAATGGGTAAGAAAACAAGACTGTTACATATGCTGCCTACAAGAGACTCACTTTAGATCAACAGTCACACACAGAGCGAAAGTAAAAGGATGGAAAAAAATATTTTATGAAAATGGAAACAAAACAAAACAGCTGGGGTAACAATACTTATATCATACAAAATAGACTTTGAAACAAAAGCTATAAGAGATAAAGAAGGATCCAGTAATCCCACTTCTATTTATTTGAAGAGACCCAAAATACTATATACTTTGAAGGAACATGTATATCCATATGTTCATTTGCAGCATTATTTACAATAGCCAAGATATGGAGGCAACCTGGGTATCCATCAGTGGATGAATAGATAAAGAAGAGGTGGTACGTATATACAATGGACTATTTCTCAGCCATTAAAAAGAATTAAATATTGCCATCGGTAACAACATGGATTGAACTGGAGGGTATGGTGCTAAGTGGAGTAAATCAGACAAAGAAAGACAAATATCATGTGATTTCACTTATATGTGGAATCTAGAGAACAGGATGAATGAACAAACAAAACAGAAACAAGCTTGTAGATACAGAGCATTTTGATGATCGCTCGATTAGGCATTTAGAGCAATGAGTGAAGGGAGGGAAGTGATTAAGAGGTACAAATTGATAGTTACAAAATAGTCATGTGGATGTAGAGTATGGTATGAGGAACATAGTTAGTAGTGTTGTAATAATTATGTATGGTGTCAGATGGATATTAGATTTATTGGGGTGATCACTTCGTGAGTTATATAAATGTCTAATCACTGTGTTGTATATCTGAAACTAATATAATATTGTATGTCAACTGTAATTGAAAAGTAAAAAAAATAATAATTAAAAAAAAGATTCAGGTGGTCATGGAAACCCAGAGAGGATATCCAGAGAGTTTCATAAAAGAGTCAACTATGAAATGTAGAGAGTAGGGAAGAAGATTATTTATCACCAACAATAGTCATTTTAATTATCAATTATGTGCTAAATGTTGTTCTAAATTATTTATACACATTAACTCTTTTAATCCTCAGAATAGCCCTGAGTATTATCATCTCCTTTCACAGACCAGAATACTGAGGTATGGAGAAGTTCAATAACCTGTACAATGTCAACCACCGAATTAATGGGAGAATAGGGCTTTGAACCAAGGCAGGTTGGCTGAGAGCCCATGTTCTTAGCCACTAGTTTTTTATTGTGAATCGTACCTGTGGGCCCAGGGACCCTCCTATCAGATGGGTAGCATAATTACAAAAGCTACTTTTGGGTCTAGTATAACTCTAAGCAATATAGTATAGTAAGTCCTCACTTAGCATTGACGATAGGTTCTTGGAAACTGCATCTTTAAACAAAACAATTGTTTAATGAAACTAATTTTACCATAGTCTAATTGATATAAACAAGAGTTAAGTTGGCATATTTCTGGCCACAAAAACATCACCAAACTTTTAGATAAAGACCCCAAACACTTCTAATATTAAACAGTGAAATAAAGTAAACTGAAATAAATTCCTGATACATACATTTAAGAAAAATTAATAAACACAAGATAACTATTTTCCAACACACTTATTCCATGTCTAGGTCACAGGTGGACAAACCCCATCCTGGCAGCTCAGGGTGCAAGGTGGGAATGCACCCTGGACAGGACACCCTTCCATTGCAGGGCAACTCACACACACCCACACACACCCACACTCACTTAGATTGGGACAGTTTAGAAATGCTAATTCACCTCATGTGCACATCTTTGGGATGTAGGAAAAAACCCACGTAGACATGGGGAGAACGTGTAAACTTCACCCAGAGAGTGGCCCTGGCTGGGAATCGATATTGAATGACATGGTATTATTTGAGGACCTGCTGTATATGCACAATAAATATCTGTTGAAAAAACTGAATGACAGTTAAAAGCCTTTATAACCTAGCATCAGAGGGTTAGTTATGTATAACCTAGTAGTATTAGGAATGTTTGTTTCTCTGTCTTCAAATACTAACCAGCTCAAGATCTAATTTTTTTCATAAAGTTTTTCCTTGTGGCTCTGGCTTATTTCCTTACCCTTATTTACCTCCCATAGCTTTTATTATTTGGACCATATATTTTAGCCCTTAATTACAATTCTTGCATTGTCTTCTAATTAGATCATTTATCCAATTTTTAACAAAAATATTGTATCTAAAGAAACTAAAGTGCCCTCTTCTTTTGTATCTTCTATGGCATCAAGCCCAGATTTTCATTCTTTATTTTTAATCAAAATTTACCTCGCTTATTCCTACCAGGGGTACTATTTGAATGTTATAACTTTTTTTTTTCAAACAGGAATTTCCTTAAGTTCTCCTAGTTTAAATTGTGGAGCAACTTGTATTGAGGACCCAAATTGTTGTAACAACTTAATACCATTTTCTATGAACATGAAATTCCTAATTTATACTTTTATTATAGAATGCCTGTGGTTCATTAAAAAAAATAGCAGCAATTGCTTCATTTAGGCTTCATAATAGCTGAATATAGAACCATTTGCTCCAAACTGATTTTATAGGATTTTCTTTCTTCAAACTAATAAATAAAATACTCGTGTTTTCTTCACACTAATATAAATACATTCCATTTATCCTCTATGCTTCTTCTCCCCCTTCCCACAGATACATTTTTCCTGGACATTTCTTTCTTTCTCTCCCATTTATTTCATTGTTCTCCCCCCACCCAATTAAATTACTCCTTGTTTGTTTGTTTGTTTGTTGTTTTTGTTCTCTGTGCATCTGTCTTTTTGGAATGGTGTTTCTCTTCATTGCTTTTTACCATGTTGTATAATTTGATTTCTCTCCCTCTTAAAGCTGTCTGCTCTTAATCAAGAGATGCATTGACCCTGTAATTCTTTGCAAGCTCCAGAAGTGCACTACACAAGTAGACTGGAATACTTAATGGACATATCACACTGCGGTAATTAACAGAGGCCTCTAGAAAGATATGGACGGGGGTTAGAGAACCCTACTTTTTTTGGAGTTTCAGGTAGGCTGACATTTCTTAGAAAATAAAGGAGTGAAGCCTTAAAATTTCCCTGAGGTTTTTCTAAAATCTATTATTTCTGAAATCTGGGAATATTCAGATGTACAGTGAGTAATTAAAAGATCATACTTTCTATTTTGGAAGTTGACTACTGTATATAGTTGAGAAATAAATTAGAAATCATTTTTATTCCAGATGGGATTATTATAGAAAAGGCACATTAAACTTTAAATATGTTTGTAGCATAGTTAAATAGCAGTTCACTGAAAAAATATTTATCACATAGACTGTTATAGTCATTAGGAGTTTCCTTAGTGAGCCAAGAAATAATCTATAATTTGTCAGCAGAAAACTGTAGTTTTCCTGTTTAATTGATGAGTAAAACATGGACTCAAAATGCAAGTTGTCCTAGGAGTCTATATGAGATTGAAAACCACCTGTATTTTTTCGTAGCTGGAAATTTTTTTAAAGCACAGACTTGGTGAAAGCTATTCCCACACACAACCTTTTATAGAATAGGAACCAAGTTTAGGATTCCCATTTCTCTAAACCTGTTTTCTCTCACACCTGAATGAGTCTAGGATAGGTTGGAATTGAGAATTTAGATCCTTCTCTCCGTGTACTGAGTCGTTGAATAAATTTCTCAGCTTTTTGATTTATAAAATTAGGACGTAATTCTTCAATGTTTGTTTAGTAACCTGACCTTATGCTACGTGTAAGTCCCTGAGTAGGAACTACAGGGCTGAACAGAAATAAAACACAGCCTCTTCTCTCCAGGAATTTTTACTCTAGAAGAATATTAATTTCCTATTTACTGAGCTACAAAAACTGTCTCTCTGAACTGACTTGGATAAAAGCAAAGGTTGGCCCTTCTCCAGCAGCATTTAACTATTGCTCCTATTGAAGGATTACAAGATAAACTCCAGGATCACCATATAAGAACTATTGATTGCCAGCTCTCTTGACCCCTGGGAAACTCTGGAGCTGGGTGTTCAGCTGCCTGTGCAGGTGGGCGTTCTGCTCAGGGCATTCCCACACAAAGACCAAACATAGGAGTTCCCACTGATCATAGTAATTTCCAAAGAGTAGTAATTAAACTAGTTAAACTAAATGTTCTAGTTAATAAAACATTCTGAGTATGTTTAATTTGCTCCAAAGTATTTTTAAAATAGGAAAAGAAAAAGTAATGCTGCTTCATAATACTTTGGGGATGTTATTTTTTTCCTCTAAAATGGCTTATGAACAATAATGTGAACTAAAAGTTATTTTTTTAATCAAATGAAATGCCTGTTTATTTTCAGTATGCACTCTAATTTTCTAATATTAACTTTTTTACCCTAGTACATGAAAAGAAAATATTATACTCAGCCTTCCTTGGGGCCTAGAATTCATTCATTCATTCTTTCATTTTTTTCAATATTTTAGTGCCCACCACATACTATGTTCTTGAAACACTTTGGATATACTCATTCCTATTTGATTTTAACTGACTTTCTCCAGGCTTGTAAAAAAAAAAAAAAAGGCTCTTTTCTTCAACTAGAGAATGGCACTTTGAAGAAGTGAAGGTTAGGTCAATAAGTATAAGAATGTTTGTTCATTGTCATCCCTAAGGTGCCCTTGACCCATCTCCTTAAGACTACAACCTAACCCTTCAGTTATATTTCTGAAGTAGATAGGCAGTCTGCTTAAGGAATTACATCACGAGATTAAATTAGTTTTAAATTTTCCATGACAGATGATAAACTCCTATAGTATTTTTGTTTTACTCCATCAAATGGAAAAGACAGAGAAGCTGAATGGCAACACAAATGCCTTTGGGAGAACCCATTTATGACCTTTCAGATAGGATCTTGAACCCAAGGGGCATCTGTTCTTATTCATGCAGTCCTTGGCAACTAGAAGAAATGACAGTCACTATGTTTAGGGGCAACATTGTTACCAAGCTTGAACATTTACATTGTTATTTTTGTTTGTTTATTTGTTTTTTGCCAAGTAAAGAGCAAGGCAAGATCCTTTAAATTCAGATCCACCAAGAGATAACCACAATGAGATGGTTTAGAATCAGCCCAAAGGACCCAGCTACACTAGTAACACAGTCTTACTTCAATCTTGCACTGAGATGGCCCTTTAGGCCTTCCAAATGTAGCACAAGAGACACACAGGAAAGAAAAAAGTATCCAGTCATCACATTTGTGTCAATCATGGTGCCTTGTAGGCAGTCATTCTGACCCCAGTTTGGTTTGACCATACTTCAGTGGCTCAATACTCCCTTCTCTTCGTAAAAGGGAGTAGTAGTCATGCCACTGAAAGTGGAAGTCATCTTTAGCAGGAAAGATTCCCTTACATGGTTCCAGAGCCTTAGCTTCCAGTATTGGATTTGATGTGTTACTTCACAAATGACTGTTCCCAAACTAGTTGGGTCATGCTGCCGAGAGCTGTTTTCCAGAGCTCGTGGGGACGGAGCTTTATTCCAGGCTTCAGGGCAGGAAGTGAATAATAAAAATAAGTTTATAGATGGCACTAACTTGAGGTAGCCTAGACAACCTTAAACAAGAATAATCAATAAGCTGTCACATTGTGCTGGAGAAAACAATATTCCTCTAATTCAATGGTAGGTACTGTAATTTATAATGGTCATCAATGAGAGGGCATCCTTTTCCCTCCAAAAAAAGTTAAAGGCTGTACACCTGAAATTAATAATAAAAATTTTTAAAAAAATGTTAAAGGCAATTACCTGAAAATTTTTTTTTCTTTTTCGTTTGTTGTTGGTCCAAAGTCCTGTTCCACATGGCAATCTTAATATAGATTGCCAAAGCACATGATAATACATTTAAAAGGTATAGTCACAATAAATCTATTATATGTGTTTTTTTGTTTTTAATATTCACTTCAAGAGCCACATAAAAAACTCATGGTTACTCCTGAATAACTGTCTGGAAGTGGTGCGGCAACATAGCATGAGAAGGGCCTGGCCTGGAGTACTAGTTCTGGGAATGTGGAGGAAGGGAGGAAGAGAGAGAATTCAAAGGGGGAACTGGAGTTCTTAGTCCTTGTTTAGTCTGGTAGGCAAAAGAGATGAAAGAATCAAAGTTTTCAAGGTTTTAAGCAAATGTGATTGTGACCAAGCAGAAGTTGCTTAATTCTATTTTAGGGAGAGACCGGGTGCACATGTGGTCACCTGTTTGGGCTGTGGGAGAGGAAGACAGAAGGCCATTAGTTACCAATGTGGACGTGTTGGAAGAAGAAATAGTAAAGGTATTGGGAGAAGAATGTAGGGAGAGAGGCATTTGGGGAGAAAAGAGGAGAAAGGGGGTTGTAAAAGAGAGAAGAGAAAGGCTAGGGCAATACAGTATCTACAGGAGGACCAAGGCCCAAAGAAGGATTGCAGTGGAGTGAGAGTATTATAAAAAAGGGAAATGAAGATGTAAATAATGGATAAAGCCTGCATAAAGGAGGCAGGGGCAGAACCTAGAGGAAAACTCGATGATCTCCGAGTGGACAGCACCTGTAGCACCATGTACTAGGAGAACATCCAATATCACAGGAAAAAAGAAATTGTGTCCTCGAAAAATGACCAAAATAACCCACCAATTAGGTAGTGTGCTGGCACAGCAATCAGTGTCTTGAAAGGCACCCCCACCAGGTGAGGGGTGTCCATAACTGGAATGGGGCCTCCAGAAGAGAGAGAGCCGTGTTCAGAGATCCTCCTGTGAGAGCAGGGAAATCTGGTTTGAAAGCAATTTTGCAGTCCCCACGAGAGATGCTGATAAGTGCAAAGCAGTTCTAAAGAGTCTGAGATAAGGCACCAAACAGTGCTTGGAGGGGAAAGGAGGAGACAGATTAGGCTGCCTAACTGACAGCTAAATGCTGAAGTGAGAGGGAGAATGGTAGATTAGACAGCAACAGAGTCAAACTCAACCTTTCTTTATTTCTCTGAGCAGCTGGGGGCAGGCCCAAATATAAAAGGTTAAGGAAAGGATCCCTCTAGAAGGGGAGAGGTGAAAGTAGTCGAGAGAAACAAAAGCCTGGAAGAAGAGAGATAGGCATTGGTGATAAATGAAAGTTTAGCGTGGCAGCTTTGGGGGTATGATAAGGCAGCAGCAGGAGGTGAACAACGTGGTTTCTTGGCAACAGCCAAGGCCCGATGGAGTTTGGCATGACCATCAGGAGGACTCAGAGTGTGTGATCCTAAGAATCTAACAGTGGTGTGCAGGGGAAATTAAAAAGGCAGATGGAGTCCTATAACCCAGAGCTGGCAGCTGTGTGTCCAAGGTGAAGAGAATGAGAAATGCTCACAGAAATCCCACACACTGAACATGTGTGACCTTGGGCAAGTCACTAACATCTCTAAGCACCAACCATTTAGTAAATGTGGAAATGTGCAAGTGTGAAAGCTCTTTATATCATTGCTGGCACACACACACAAAAGTGGTAGTTTTTTATATTCCCTAAGCAAATATAGTCTTTTAGCCCCTTCAGAGAAGGAAACACTGCAATGACAGGCACATGTAAAATACCGTATCTTTAATGAATAAAGCAGTGAATAAATGAATTAACATTTTATTTCTTTTACTATAGCATTGTATATGGTACCAAGATTATATGGTCAGAAATTTCCTGTAGTCTATACAAGCTGTCTGAGCTTGAGCCAGATTTTTCTCAGAAATCAGGAAATATTTTATAATCTCTTAATTTTTGAATACACAAATAAAACTTACATTTGAAAAATTGCCAGAGTCTACTGTTTTCCACATTTAGTAACAGGATTATAGAGCTGGAAGGACCTGTGTTCACCTACTCTAACACTGTCCTTATTTTAGGTAGGAAAACTGAGACTGCAAAATGTTAAGTAACTTCCTTCAGATCAAACACTTGCTGTTAGAGGCAGTGCTGGTGGCCAGGCCTTCCCAGTGCCCTTCCAGAAATGACTGCAATTTTAAGCTTTGTGATCTGCCCTAACCTTCCTCTTGTGAAGATTCTCTGTTTAAAATGATGAATAATGACATTCATTTCAAATACTGTTGTTGGTTTCACTATTATATGAAGAATATTCTATTTAAAAGAATTTTCATACCTTTTCACTCTGTGTATTGACAGAGAGTCTATTTCTTTCTTTTACATATTCCTCAAAGCCAGCAAAATATATTAATTTCTATGACTTTTCTTTCTTCTAAAGAAGTCAAATCCTAAAGAAAGGGTCTCTTGGGGGGCTAAGAAATATATTGACATGCTCTTTAAAGTCTCCAATAAATGGATGGATCAAGTAAGAAACAAATTAATATTTATGCCTTCAGTTGCAGCACTGTAGTTTCTTTCTAGATATGAAAATTTTGTGAGAAGTGTCTCTAGAATTTGAGCAAATAGGAGTGGGAGTGGGGAAGAGTATATATCAATGTTATATAAGGATTCCAAAAGCGTCTTCCTCTCTCTCTCTCTCTCTCTCATTATACTTGGTAAATTCATTAGGGAAAAGCAAATGTGTTCATCCAGAAATTCAAATGAGCTCAAACATCTATATTTAAGTGTGCCATGTTAAAGATACCTAGCATCCAGCTTATATGCCCAAGAGAGCCTGCGCCATGACAGTTAGACATAGGCAGGGACAGCAGGATGAGATAACCCTAACTTATGAAAATTATTTCCCTACTTCATGAGAGGTGAGGCACATCTCCAGCTTTGCAAGCAAATATATATATATATATATATATATATATATATATATATATATATATATATATATGTTTAAAATGTACTTAAACTTGGATTCCACCCCCCTGGCATTTCTTTGTCTCTATCTAATAATTTTTTTTTAAAAAAAGCTTTATTGAGATATAATTCACATACCATAAATTCACCCATTTAAAATGTGTAGTTCAATGGATTAAATATAGTCACAGAGCAACCATTACCACAGTCAATTGTAGAACATTTTCATGACCTCAGTAAGAAACCCTGTATCCACCCCACTAACCCCCCACTCCAGCCTTAAGTAACCATTAATCTACTTTCTGTCTCTGTATGTTTCCCTATTGTAAACTTTCATATAAATGGAATCATATAATATGTGGTCTTTTGTGTCTAGCTTCTTTCAGTTAGCCTAATATCTTCAAGATTCATCCATGCCTAACCTGTATAAGTACTTCATTTTTAAAAATTTTTAATTAAAATATAGCTAATATACAATATTATGTTAGTTTCAGGTGTACACGATAGCTATTCAACATTTATATACCTAAAGAACTGGTCACCATGATAAGTCGAGCAGCCATCTGACACTGTACCACACTATCACAATATCATTGACTATATTCCCTATTTTGTGTATTATAGCCCCATGATTTATTTTTTTTTATACCTGGAAATTTGAACCTCTTATTCCCCTTCACCTTTCTCCCTCTTTTAAAAATTTTCAATTCCAGTTGACATTCAGTATTATTTTATATTAATTTTAAGTGTACAGCATAGTGGTTACATGTTTATATAATTTAAGAAATGATCCCCCTGACTAGTCTAGTACTTGCCTGGCACTATACATATTATTACCATATTATTGACTCTATTCCCTGTGTTTTATTTTTTATTGCCATGCTGTGAACTGAGGACAGCTGCCACCAGTGCTGGGCCTGGGGATAGCTCTGCAAAAAGCCAGGGCACCCCAAAGCCTGCTGCCACCTGCCAGCTCCCTTAAGTTTCAGCCACTGATAAAGCATCATTTGGTACATGAGTTGGGTGAGGCAGAATCTCAAGGAATTACTAGAATGGTAAGAGTTGTGGTCAACACATTAGTGTAGACTCTGGTTTGGTGCCAGTGCTGAGCCTGGAGCTACTCAGCAAGTCTCAGCACACTGAAGCCAGCTGCCGCCCACCTGGGTCCTGCCAACTCTGATAGTGTTTCACAAATAGTGTAATGCAGGTGGGGCTGGTTGCTCATGGATAACATACCTCTGCTGTGGGCAAATTAGGTGGGGTGGGGTCTCAGGGAGTCAGGAGGGTGGAGCAGAGGAGTTCACCAGGCCAATCAGATTCAGATTTGGCCTCTGGGGGAAGGGCTCAATACATTAAAGATGGCACCCACCTGCTGGTTGCCAGGGACCAGGACCCTACTTTTGGGTAAATGGTGACTGTCCTCCAGCCCTCGCTCTGAAGCCACAGATCTCAGCCTGCCCTCTGTATACCTCATGAGTCAACGCCCCTCTACCGGAGCTGAAGGTGAGTGCCTGGGAGTGAGAGAGTCTGTTTGCAGGCCGTGTAAGAGGACATCTGGGTTTCCTGCAGCCTTCTGGCTCACCTGTATGTTTGGCATTCCCAGTTTTTCACAGCTAGATATTGTGGGGACTCCTCTTCCTGGCACCAGTACTCTGGGCTGGGGAGGCTGGTGTGGAGCTGGGGTCCCTTGCTCCTCTCGGGGGAAACTCTGTGGCCGAGATATCCCTCCCAATTCTCAACCTCCACACGGAGGTTTGGGGCCAGCGATTTCACGTCTCCACCCCCTCTACCAGTATCGACATGGCTTCTTCTTTATATCCTTAGTTATAAAACTTCTGTTCAGCTGGACTTCAGATGGTTCTCCAGGTTGATTGTTCTATAATTTAGTTGTGATTTTCATGTGTTCATGGAAGGAAGCAGGCACAGTGTTTATCTACTCCGCCATCTTGGATCACCTCTAATAAGCTTTTTATGTTAATATTATCGTTAGGAAATTAATGGTTTCATTAATGAATTATGAGGAGAAAATAATTTTGGTAGTTGTTTAAAATTGTTGACCTATTAGTGGCCATTTCTTGCATGAGTCATGTACATACATTGAAAGGTTAATGTGTCCTATGTGTGCCTCTTCAGGAATCTTATTTGCTAGGAAAATTTTGAGGCAGAGAAGTGACTTGGAGAAAATGAAGCGTTCTCATTTATTCTTATGAACAATTCTTTATTCCCATGAGTTTTGAGGATCTACAATATTCTCTTTTGGTTATCATAACTCCCTCAGTGATGGTCTTGATTCAGAGTGACTTCATTCACTGCCCAAATATAGCCAGCAGAGGAGTTTGGGGTGGAGGACAGGTAAAGGAGAGGCTTGATTTTCTTTGGTACGTGGCTATTGCTTTTTTCCTTGGAGAATAAGGGTGGTTTGGCACCATAACAAAAAGAGCACTTTATAAAAGCCTCTTTTCATCATGGAACAGATTTGTACACAGATGCAGAGCACTTACACCAGCCCTCAAATAAAGGGAACCTGAAGTCATTAAGCCCTGACTTTTCCTATCGAAGAAATGCTGATTATGTGGCATTTGTTAAACATCCACAGTGTGGTAGCCACTTTCTAGCCACACCAAACTGATAGGCCAAATCCACACCCTGTGTAGTAATATCAGTCTATGAAATTTTTTGATGACTTCTAAAGGCAGTTATGTATTTGTTACAGAGGGCAGAATTTTGTTTCATTCAGAGATGTGTGTTGTTTGCAAAGATATGCACTTAATAATGTTTCCCTGAAGCATTGTTTTGTCATTAAAACAATACAGAAACAACATAAAACTCTTTCATTAGTAACTAGTTAAATCAATGGTGGCAGAATTGTCTAAGGGAAAACTGCATTCTTTGAAAAGAAGGAAGTAAATATGCATGACATGGTATGACATGGCTTCTAAAACAAATTATTAGGTGAAAAAATCACGGTATAAAACAGCATATATAGTATATACAAGTATCCACTTTTGTAAATAAATGAAATACACACACAGTAGATTCTCATTATTCATGGTAGTTATGGTCTATAAAGTCACTGTGAACACTGAATTAGCAAATACTGAATCATTGCTCCTAGCAGAAATACAGGGATAGTCTCCCTGGAGGCTTTGGTCATCTACTGATCAATACATGACCTGTTCAAAGACAAATTATTTCATTATTTAATATATAGTTGCTTTATTAACATTGAACTCATAGCCAGTAGCACTACAACTCATATCTGAATGAAACTTACTTTATGTGCATTTCCTCTAGAAAGCACATCACAGCCTTCTTGCACTTGAGAATACTAGACAGCACTTGAGCACTACAGTGGGGACCATTTTAAACAGCAAAATCATACACTCACAAAAAAAGCAGAAAAATGAGAAAAACATGGCATTAAACAGGCCTTGAAAAGGATACTTGTTTATAATAGAGCTGAAACAAGAAGGCAGAGAATCACTTTCTTCAGTGTCAGCTGGGAAGGTGGGCATCAGTAGACTCAGATTTTGGGCTCCCCTTTGCATGTCCGCAAATGACCATGAATATCCAGCGAGTATTGATTTCAGGGTTACGAATAAATTTTAGGAGTAAGCAAATTCCCAAATATGGAATCTGCAAATAATAAAAATCAGCAATACATGTATACATACACACTCATTTATGCATGTATACAAATGGAAATTTTCTAAAAGGACTTGCTTGATGGAAGTCATCTTTGGAGAATAGGACTAAAGGGCAGAAGTGGGACAAAATACATCTTTTATTATAACTCTCTCTGTCCCACATGACTTTTTTTTTTTTACTGTGGATATAACACCTTCTTCTCTGTCCTCTTCTCCTTTTCCTCTACTACCACTACTAATTCCATTCTCTCAACAAGCCATGTACTTTTTCTGAGAAGCTCTAGGGACAAGATTTTATTTGAGCCAAATGTATCATAGTGAATACCCACTGAATCCAGCTCTTGTAAAGTTGGTTAATATAATTTTGCAAATGAAGAGTGTTTTACAAATGCTAAATATGACACTCAGAACATGAATTCTCAGGGCGATGTGTGTTAAAGAATATTACCCTTTCTCCCAACATCCTGGGAAGATCTGGACTTCAGGGCACTTCAAGTCTGCTGCATTCTCTTGCTTAAATTCTTACCACAGGTTATCTAATAAGTAGGAGTAAATAATATTAATGCTATGAAAAGTAGCAAGTCGGTATGTGGTACATGTGTAGAAATTCCCTTCAGGTAGAATCCCAGGTTCTGGTCTCCCATCTCCTCCTATCTTGGTGGCAGAAGAGGTGGTGAGTCCCGGGTTTGGGCCCCACTGGCTTCATGCTGAGCTCAGTCAGAGTTCTTGAGTCCCACCTTCCCCAGGACATCCAGAACTCAAGAGCATCCATTTCTGTCTTGTCCTCAGCTTGTAGGCTTGGTTTCTTGGATTAATTTGAAATCTCATCATTCATAACTTTTAACTTTAGAAAAGAGGGAAAAGCTTTAATTTTGTCTAACGTTTCATTTCTTGCATATATCATTGTGTTCTTTTCTTTTACCACCTATGAAAAGTCTGAATAGAAAGTAACCTCCCTTAAAGGCTGTCGTCCTAATTAATCTAGAGATTCCCACTCTCCCCTGGGTACTTCCTATGATGTATTAGTACTGTAACACTGGATAAAAGAAAGCTGAAGCTAACCTGACAATGGGTAAAGAAAAAGATGTATAAGGCATGCCCGTATCTAATTATAGCTGGGGTTCATTAGTATTAATGGTCTCCCATGGACTTTACGTCCATTGTTAGTGTGTCATCTAAAATAATTCAAATTTCTGTATAATTGGATTCTGCCAGCAGTATTCCATCCCTCATTGTATCTCTTCTCAAATACTGAGAATGCTGCCTTTTAAATATGTTTGTTTGCATTTACACGTATATAATCAAAATGTGTGAAAACACCCCTTCATTTGAAAAAAAATGAACAGGCTTGTAAAGAATAACTTTAGCAACAAATGGTGAGTTTATTTTAAGAATAAACTTTGTAAGTGTATGGACCTCTAAATATAAAAATAGTAAGTTTTCTCAAATGTTTATTTTTCTTACCAAATATGACAGTTATCCACAAGTGGAACAGATTGTAGTTATTACTGATCCTATGTCTGAAAAACCACAGGGATTTAGGAAGAAGCATATGGATATCTATTGGTCTGCATACTTTACAGTTGCATCTGTATGTAGGAACCTTCAGTAAAACTAAAGGGGCCTTTTTGGATCAGAACCTGTGCGTAGTGAGTGTGCTTGACTGGTCAAGCCTTTCTTGAGTTATTAAGGATACCTTGTGCTGATAACTCTCTGGGCTCAAGGTCTCCATGATCCGTTTGGTGTCACTTGTTTCATGAGTATATATTGTAAGGTGATACTGCTGCCCATAAGCAAGTGGACAGCCTAGATGCATTGTCCACCTTACAAATCACCATCTAGCCGTGTCTGTGAGCCCTGAGATATGAGTCACCATTACTTCATAAACTTTTGTCATATTTGAAGGGGTTCTTCTTGCTTACTAGCCCTATAAAACTCTCTAATGAATTAGAACTCTCACATTTAATTCTCTTCCTGTAGGCAAAGCCATGCAAAACCAAACCATCATCAAAAGGTGCCTTTAAACATAAGCACAGAACAATTAGATCTGAGTCAAGTCTTGTAGATCTGGGTTCATGGCTTACTCCTATTCTGATTCTATTTAAGGGCTACCAGTAGATGCTTCCAGTTCACATTCCCTTCTGAGACCACCACTGCCTAGGCCACAGGCCACATCCGGCCTGCAACCCATTTTTATAAATAAAGTTTTATTGGATTACCATCATGCATATTCATTTATGTATTGTTCAGGACTGTTTTTATGCTGTAACAGCAGAGTTGAATAGTCACAACAGTGACCTTGTGGCCCACAAAGATGACAATGTTTACTATCTGTTCCAGGGCAGAAAACTCTGTTTTCTATCATTTATCCTTGCCCCGTTGACAGGTGACTTATGGAGACATGGGGTGAAAACATAAACATGGTGAATCAGTTGTCAGTAGAGCTGAAATTGAAAGGATGCCATTAGTTGGAGTTCAAAATGGTTAGTGAGTGAGCATACAGGGTGGAGTTATGAAAGAGCAGAAACCATGAGTTAAGCAGATGAACCTGGTCAGAAGACAGAGGGAAGTAGATCAAAGCCAGAGAAAAGCAGAGATGCCATAGATGAGAGAGAGAAAGTCCTGAGACTGAGATGAGCTTGTTCCTCAAGCTCCAAGGTTTCTGACAGCTGTCCAGCCCACAAGTAATTGTATATAAACCTCCTTTGTCTGTATAAGGCAAGGAGGTCTTCTCTTTGCCATTGAAAGGGAGGGAGTAAAAGAGACTATTAGGTATTTGGCCATCAAGGAGCAAATTTAGTCTCCTTATTTCTAAATTCCTGTGGGAATAGCTGCCCTTTTTGGATCTCAGTATTGACAATACACACTAATAAACTAGCTTTGGCAGAAAAGTCATTTCATCTAGTGGAGATGGGCCATGTTGATAGGAAACTTAAATGTCATGTTGACTGCAGCTATGATACCTCATACTTAATGAAATTAACATTTGCTCTGTTATTTCATTTGTTCAGTCATTCAGTAAATATTAGAGACCTACTAAGTATAAAAAACTTGTGCATGACAGCTTGATGGATGAGAATATGTACTTAACAAGACCCACTCCCAGGGAACATAAGCAATATTGTAAGAAAGGTGGGCCAGGTATTCCAACAACTACCATACAGAGAAACCAGTGGTAATTTAATTTACTAAATATTTATAGTGAACTCATTATGTACTGAAACACAATGCCAGACACTATGGATACTGATACTGATATGGATGAGGCTGAGAGTCTGGCCTTCGAAAAACAGTAGTGCTGTGCACAAGAAGGGAGGATTACTTCCTGCCATAGAGACCACGGAAGCCAGCGTGGGGTACAGATGGGTACATAGATATAATTAGGTACCATTATGTACAATGATACTGCAGCATCATTGGTAATAGAAAAATTATATATCCGTCAAGAGAATAATGGGTAAATAACTGGCAGTGTCATCATACAATAAAATACCATCTAGTAGTTGAAAGGATTGAATTAGAGCTACATGAATCAACACTGATAAATCTCAAAACTAATATTGACCCAAAAATAAGGTGCAAAAACCATTCCTACAGTATGAGACCAACTATATAATATTTTAAAACATAGAAACCAATACTTATATATTGCTTAGACTGGCATACATATGTGGTGTATATATATCTCTATCTATCTCTATCTATCTATCTATCTATCTATCTATCTACCTATCTATCTATCTATATCTATATATATGTTTAGAATTGATAGATACAAAGATAGCTTTTCTTTTTTAATTTTTTTTATTGTTAGTTTCAGGTGTACAGAACGATGCAATAGTTATCCTTTTCACCCTCACAAAGTAACAACCCCCCTCTCCCCACCTATTGCCCTCCCCCCCCCCGATATCATAAAAGATAGCTTTTAAATCTAGGGAAACGAGGGAAATGGGATTGAGGGAACAGGTTTGAACTGTATCTGAATATTTAAGTCTTTTGTTTGAAAAGTCTAATCCTGAAGGAAATACAGCAAAATGGTGATGGGTACATGGACTTTTATTTTATTGGGTTGTAGGAAAAGTCATGATGCATGTTTGTGACGCATGGCATTAGCTCATTTTTGGAAGAGTCAGTTGCAACTATGTTATTGCTATGTCATTTGACAGCTGACAGTTCTAGTTAAAAACAAAATTGAGAGATTTGGTTGAGTTTTGGAGATTTTACAACAAGTTGAAGATGGAAGACCCAACTGTGCATTTTTGCCATATTTTACTGTTTTACTTCCATAAAGGGAAGAACGCACATCAAGCTTGTGAAAAGTTGCATAAAGTTTACAGTGACAGTGCTCTACAAGAACGCCAGTGCCAACGATGGTTCACAAAATTCCGTGCTGGTGATTTTGATCTCAACGACGATCCTTGGTCAGGGAGGCTTATCGAGGTTGATGACAACAAAATAAAGGCAATGATCGAGTAAAACCGACGTTACACGAGAGATTGCAGAAACATTGAACATCCATCATTCAAGCATTCACAACCACATGAAAAAGCTGGGATACATAAGCAAGCTCGATATTTGAGTTCTGCATGACCTCAAGTTCATTTGATGGCGTGTATAAACATCTGCAATATGCTCATTAAACGTGAGGAAAACAATCCTTTTTTTTTTTAGCTGAGCCATCCTGCCACGTGTTGGCAGCTCAGCTTGGGCTGGGCATCGAACTGCTGTTGCTCAGAACTTGAACTCTTGAGCGAGCTCTTAACCAACTGAGCCACTCGGCCGGCCTCAAAAACAATCCTTTTATGAAGCGACTGATAACTGGTGATGAGAAGTGGATTGTTTACAACAATGTGGTGCACAGACGGTTTTGGTCCCAACATGATGATGCACCTCAGATGACATCGAAAGCAGACATTCATCAGAGGAAGATTATGCTCTCAGTGTGGTGGGATTTTAAAGATGTCGTGTTTTTCGAGCTCCTACCAAGGAACCAAACAATCAATTTGAATGTGTACTGTTGGCAGTTGGACAGTTTGAATGAATCCATCATCAAGAAATGTCCAGAGCTTGTTAATTGTAAAGGAGTTGTTCCATTGTGACAATGCGAGACCACACACAAGTTTGATCACCTGTCAAAAATTATTAGAACTTGGATGGGATGTGTTGCCATACCCACCATACTCGCCTGATCTTGCGCCATCAGACTTCCACTTGTTTTGCTCTCTTCAAAACTCCTTGCGTGGTATAACGTTCAATTCAGATGAGGCTGTAAATCAGCACCTTGTTCAGTTTTTCGCAAATAAAGACAGGTCCTTCTATAATGAGGAATTAGGAAGTTCACTGAAAGATGGCAAAAGGTTATCGAACAAAATGGGCAATATATCACTGATTGATCTTTGTTTTTTATATTAATAAATGGCCTTTGGAAAACATAGACAAAATACATCATGACTTTTCCGACAACCCAATATTATTCTCAGACATTTTCTATTTGAAATACCTCAGAAGAGAGAAAAAAGAAAAACCTAAGTGTGTTTATATGGAGACATTCCAAAGAAAGGAAATATGGATGGTTACACTCAGTTAATCTCTTAGGCCAGCTAATATGGACTAGATTCCAGTTTTAGCTCTGAGTTTCTCCATTTTATTGTGTGCTTAAACGTATTAGTCAACCAAATGAAATTCGCTTTGTGATAGAGCCAAGGCGCCACTTCATGTGGTCAGACTAGTCAATGAAGCCCGGAGATGGTTGTGTTTGAGCGCAGGCTTTGTCCTGCTCACAGGTGTGCAGCTGTGCATACACATATGGACAGCAGCAGACAGGCTATGAGAACCGAGTGGCAAATGTGGAATCCCTGGCCAATACTTCTTCCATGAAGACTAAGGTTCCAAACATTTGGGGGCCACAGCTGCTTTTAGAATATGAGAAAACTGTAAACCATCTCCTTAAACAACTACACACACTTGTGTGTACATGCACCCATGACTGCATACATTTCCTCAAGTTCATAGACTAGGGGATCTGAGAACCTTAGTTAAGGACCTAATGTGTGGACACATTGCCTCAGATAAATGTGGTGCAATCCTCCACTGAAGACAACTTGTGGTGCAATTTCTGTGACTATCCACGGGACTCCGGAGATGGAGTTGCAGACTCAGTAAAGAGCTTGTGCCAGTCAGCGAGGCTTCATAGGTGCATTGATTGAGAGACCCTGTTAGTCATTTTCAATCTTGGAGCACAAATGACCAAAATAGAATCTGTCCTTGCTCAAATTGTTTTTCAAAGGTTCTTTAAAGAATGAAGCCACTGGGCACAGGAGCTTCTTCAGCTAGTCCTGGCACCTCATGTGCAGCCATCTCGGATGGTGTAATCCGGCTGAAGGATTACATGTGAAAGGAAACTCAGATTACAAGCAAACTTGGCAGCAAACTCTGACCACCAATGCAGAATATGACTAAGGAATGAAATTTTTGTGAAAAGGTCACAGACAACACAAACTTAACACATTTTTATTCATCAGGTTGTAAACAGAAATGAAATCCCAGATTGGTTCATTGGGTAAATATTGCAGTGACTGACACAGTCAAATAAATTTAATAAAGACAGCCTCTCAGTGCAAGTGTTATTTTTTTCTGACTGTCACACATTTTATTCATGATACTTAATAATATTAAACTCCATTTTCCATTCTTCTGAAATAATATTTACGTCATCCTTGGTTTGAATAGACAATTAAAATATATTTACATGAGACATAAACTAAGTTTCTTTTTCTTATCTTCTTATAATTTAATCTGTATTAGAGCATTTACCTAATAATTGTTGTTCTTATAACTTACCCTATTTTTTTTGTTTTGTTTTCTGAACTGGCTGAATAGCTGAAGTGTATAAAAGTAGTGACTCATGGGCATCTATTTTGAAATAACCAATATAAATAGGTGCCGTCTGGTTCTACCACATTTTAAACAACTGTCCAGCCAAATGAAATGCAAAAAGAAAAAGTGAGTATTGCAAATACCTTTAAATGTGTGTTTCAAGCTGACTTTGAGAACAGGTCCACATTTATATAGTTGTGAAAAAAGCAAGAAAAAGAAACTAGAAATTCCAGAGTATTTTCAAACTGACTTAGACATTTTGACACTTTACTATTTTTCTCTGCCAGGAGAGTAAATGAATGGTTTGCCCTCTGGGGGAAAAATCCATTTAAAAGAGAAAATGTTTTAAATTCTTACCTTTAGAGAAAAAGAAAAAAAAAAGGTAAGAGGTGAGATTTCTGCCTTCTTTAAGCCCCGTTCTCATGCCTTTTGTCCATATAGTTAATAAAACTGCCTTCTCATTTTACTATAATTCCCTGATTACCCTTTAGTCTGCTCTGTAAAGTTCTCAAGAGTAGGGACAGTAATTCTTCTGTGTTCCCTAGTGCCTAGCATAGGGCCAGACACCTGCTGGGTATGAAAGAATTCTCTTTTGGTTGAATTGAATTAATGAAAGGATGGATGGATGGATGGATGGACGGATTGAGGCTCTGTCTTTAGAAAGAAATATACTTGTGCTATGATTGCTTTAGTGGAAAAAACAACAACATAGGAATAAAAAATGCAATACACTGGGTGTGGTAGTATGTAAAAATATTTTTACTAGAAATACTCTTGGACTTTATTACAAATTAGATATTATTTCCTCCTATTCCCTTCCAGAATTTCACACTCATGCATACACTAGTACACTTGTTAAATTGTTGGACTAAACTCTCCATTGATTTGGAAGTATATTCCTTCATTGAGATGACAGCTTTCAACTAGTAAAGAAAGCTTTCCAATTAAAATATTCTGATTGTGCAACATGTACCTCAATTTTGTGAAAATAAACTGTCTAGTACACTGGAAAAAATCTTAATTCTGTTAAACTCTTTAAAATGGTATTACATATCAAAAAGTCCACCTTTTAACTACCAATGGAGGAAAAATAAAATAGCTCTGGAGACACAAGGAGAGCAAACAGACAGCTGGAATTTTGGGGAAATGTCTGTGGTATTTGGGTTTATTTTTAAGGGAAAGAAAATTTTTCCATTAAATTTTATTAACACAATAACATTTTAAAAATGTATATTCATAAGAATACAATGCTGACGTAAAACTCACATATTTTATTCATGAATTATAGTTTGTTTTTCATAGGGGTGGATAGGGTAAGAAACATAGTTTTATAAGCTTCTTCCATCTTTAATTACACACATTCACACCTGGATACTCACATCTTTTTATTTTTATTTTTCATGGGACATACTTGTATGTGTAAACAACCCCATACCATACATAAATTTGAAAACACTCCAAATATCCACTAAAACATTAAAAGGAAAGCAAACATAAAACATTCTGCAATGTGTAGGCAACTTTAAAAGTGCTTAAGACAGAAGCAAAAAAAGAGGTTTTCTAGCCTTATGTCTTTTTTAGTTAGATGTTTCAGAAGAGGAAGAAGTTTTAATTATGTGCTTCCTTAGCAGAATGGGACATTAACTCCTCCGAATCGTTCTCTCTAACTTGGAGTCCCACTCTCATTTTTCTCTCCCTCGTCTTCCCCCCTACCCAGCTCTCTTCTCTCCTCTTCTTTTCCTACCCTCCACTTCCATCCCCCTCTGCCTCTCACAAAAAGCCCAAAGAGCTGGGTGATTCTCCAATGAGCAGAATGGAACTGAGAGTCATTCTCACTTCCTTCTGTTCCTCCCCTTGCTCTACACATGTTTAAGAATGTGATGAGAAGCTGTGTATAGTTAGATCCTTTAAAGGCTTTTTCTGATCCACATCACAGCAACCTTTCTCCTCACCTTGGTCATGGGAATTGGTCAGGGGCCTTTTGAAGAATGGAAGGTACACTTATTAATATCAGAATTGCTATATTCTGTTTCAGCCCTGAAAAGAGGCTCTATACTAGCAAAAAAAAGAATGCTCAATCCTAGTCAGAAGTCAGCTTCCCAGATTACTCTGAGTATGACCTTAAGTGAGAAAGCTTCCAGGGCCCAGTTTCCTCAGCTATAAAATGAGGTTGGTTAGACCTACCTCACCAAGATGTTGTGAGGATGATGTGAAACTATACAAGTAAAAAGCCAGGCACCCAAGTGGTGCCTAGTACAGCTTTCCTCCATGCTGTTGTTCACAGCACTCTGGACAGGTTCCCCCTTGTAGCCAGCACCATTTACTCACAATCACAGGTATTCTCAGATTATAAGAATTATAGTTGTGATTGCTTACTATAGTTTGTTTAGTGCACAAAAGTTGTTTTAATTAAGTTTAAGAGAGGGCCATATCCCTTCTGTTTTCATTACAATGTGTTTCAGCGGCCACATTTTCTGAATCTTCCATGTCTTGAAGACTTTGTATTCGTGTTTAGTAACCAGCCTGCAAGTGGTCAGGCTCAGTGAAGCAAGCCATTTACTGCGTGTCTTAGACTGAATGAGCCTCGCTTTTCCTAGTCCTTCAGTTTTGCTTTAAGGATCCCTTTCGGTGTGAGTACATTTTTTATCAGCTTATTTATGTAATTTTATCTCCACCTCTAATTGTGAAATTTGTTTCATAGATGTTAATTTTCTTTCCATGCTATTCAGAAAGGAGAAGATAATGAATGGTACCCAAAAAAGGAACCTAAAAATAAATGTCTCTTTGCATTTTTACTGCATTTTGGTGATTTTTATCAGCTGCATTATTTTATAGTTGTGGTTATTATACTGCTTATTAGAAATAGTTATTTGGAATACATGCATTAATGTCAATCTCTGAATAACATATTTGCAAATATGGCATTTTATTTTGTTAGTACAAATATGTACTAAGTAACAACTCCTTGTTTCTAAGTGTGGAGACAAAACCAGTGAATTGCTAAAAATAATTATTTATCAAAGTGACATTATCTTACTAGATTTTCAAGACAACTATTTCCAAATGTTTATTAGAGAAAATATTCTAGAAAAAAATTGTTATAGGTATTATATATTTGACTATGTGGTGGACACTTATACAGACCTATATATTAATAGTTTCATATAAAATTGCATATTCTTATACTCAATAAATATTTGAAAGACTGTATTCTCATCCGTAAAATAGAAATAATAGTGGCCTCTTCTCATTAAGTTACTTTAAAATTAATAAAAATAGTACATTCAGAACTTGACTCAAGGCTTAGCATATGGTAAGCACTTAGTAAGTGCTAGGCTAGCTCTTATGATTGAGCTCATGCCATAAACATAGCCCAGAATAAGACCTTAAGGACATAATAATAGGAATAATCAACATTTTAGTTAGGGGAGAATAGAAAGGAAAAAAACAGAAATCACTTCCATGTTTTCAGACCATGTGACATAAGAATAAGAATAGAAGGAAATTGGGGTCTAGGGACAGAGAATTGGGAGTGTTTGGGGGAGAAGGGAAAATACTGAGTTATGTTTGGGATGTATTGAATTTAAAGTGATAGGCCATTGCGGTGAAATGTACTATAGCCACCTCACAGATTGGACTAGGACTTTTATCTTGTTAGCTTATTTTTTTAAGCGATATCTACTGTGGGCCAACTGTGTACTAGATACTGTGCTTAGGTAAGAAACCTAGGGTGGAAATATAGTAAAACTTTGGATTGCGGGTAACTTGGTTTGCAAGTGTTCTGCAAGACAAGCAAACGTTTCTAATACATTTTAATGTGGTAAACGAGTGATGTCTTGCAATACGAGTAGTTTGTTTCCGGAATGAATTATGCTTGCAAACCAAGGTATTACGTATGTAAATTTGTGAGTCAGTTTTCTAAGAGAAAGTTAGGGGTGATGAACATGTGCTAGGCATGAAGAGCTGTTCAGTGATAACAAATAAGAGAGGAGAGATAAAGGAAGACTTCTCCAAGGAACCAACACAAGAGGCTGAAGGCATATCAAGAGAGAGCTGTATTAGTGCAGAAGAGAGCTTCCAAAAATTATGGATGTTCAGAGGAATCACTTTTACAGGCATTGAATATGTTTTTTTTAGAGTTTAGGGACCATTCTTATAAATTACAGTGATAGAAAATGAAAATAAAGATAGATTATTTTTGGCTTATATCTACTATTTACAAATAAAAATGGTTACATATATCTACTTATTCTGGTATGAAACCATTGTTTTCATAAAAGTAAGGGTATTAAAGCAGTTGTTCAATGAACAATGAAGGATTTGCTTTTGCCTAAATCCTAATTAAGCTCAAATGTTTAAAAATGCTTAGTTATGCAATTGTCTGCATAATTTATAATAAATGAGACATATTTATGATAAATAATACTTTTGTTATGTATAGTAGCAAGTATTTTTTTAAGAAAAAAAATGGGTCTTTTGTATTAGTGGCTATGTGCAAAAAAAGAAAAAGCAAAAAAAA
This sequence comes from Hipposideros armiger, assembly GCF_001890085.2. NCBI lineage: Eukaryota > Metazoa > Chordata > Mammalia > Chiroptera > Hipposideridae > Hipposideros > Hipposideros armiger. The sequence continues at coordinate 2,796,105 of NW_017731512.1, read as the reverse complement.
TGGGGAGAGGGCCTTCAGAATCGACTGTGATAGACTTATAGTATATTTATAACCCAAAACCCAGTCACTAAAGGAGAACTCAAATACTGCTGGATTCAATTCGAATCAACAAATATGAGCAATAATGTATAAGGTTCTGCAAACAACAAGCTCACTATCTTTTAGTTTAAGGAGACAAGTAGAGTATAAATAACCAAGACACAAAGGAGAGTGTTGATCACCAGGAGACATTTTCAAAGGGCAGTGAAGGTTCTAAGGAGAAAGACACCATCAGGTTGAGAGAGAGCAAGCAAAGGCTCATGGAGAAGTAGAATTAGAGAGAAAACAGAAGGAGGAATGGAGAGTGATGCCATGTCCTGACATTGGGAACAATTTGAACAAAGACGTGGAGACAGGATTGGTGCATGGTGTTCCTGCGGGATGATTGTCCTGTTGCCTAGAAGAAAAGGGACATAAAAGTGGGGGAGTCATAGGAAATTAGGATAGAGAGGGAGGTGTAGGGGCATACTGTGAGTGCTACTGTGAGGAAATTCTGGCTGAGTCAGTAGGTTATGAAGAGCCATTAATGGATTTTGAGTAGGGGAGTGATATTACTGGAATAGTAATTTAAAAGACTGATATGACAGCAGTGCATAGTATGTTCTGCAATGAAGACAGACAGGAGTGGAGAAACTGACTGAGAACCTATTGTTACAGCCTAGCAGTTAATGAAAGTGTGAAACAGGGTGGAATGAAAGGGAAAGAATCTATAGATAGGTCTTTTGAAATGCAAGTATTTGGGAACATTTCAGGTGGAATTCCACAGAGCGCATATCTGCAGAGTTGTCTTACTTTTCCACTTTGTGTGCAGATATTTGGCACAGACTGACCTGTACTCTGATTTGGCACAGGTCAATCTCAGCGGTAGAGGGCTGCTTTTGTTCTGTGTTAATGGGATCTCCTCACCTTCTCAGGGCCAGGAAAGTGGATACGTAGGTAAAGTCAGTTGCTGCTTCTAGTCTGCTTGTCCTGGACCCACACACAGCCAAATCTTACTGGGGGTTCAAGACCATTTAAAACAGTAGGTGTTATGAACTGGTTGCTCCCAGCAGTTTTAGAGATGCTTCTTAATTACTTTAGAAAAACAACTGCCCTCTTCACCTGCTATAATGTAGACATTGCATTTTCGCCCTCTGGGTTCAGTTCTCGAATGCACTTCGTCTGGTATTCCATTAGAAGCAATTGATACACTTGAACATGTATTGCCTTATTTATTTTTCAAGAATCCCAGTTTTCCATTCAGTAAAGAGAATGATCTCTCAGCAAAGAGCATTTCAGTCAGTGACATAATATTATTTATTCATCTATTACAAACCTTTGAAATATTACAAAGGTTTGTAATAGATCTTTTAACTATAATAAAACTTCTATCACAAAAAAACTATAAAACAAGAATCAATAGTCAATCATCCTTGGCCTTGATTTTATCTTCCTTTTACCTAATGAAAGGTAAATTTAGTTTTCTTCATTCTTAATGAATTAAATAAGCATCATAGACTCAAATCCCTGATATTTATGCACCATGGGGCTTTTACCACCACACGCGTGACTGTCCACTGTGAGCCTCTTATCTCTGGCTGTGACACTTTTGCTTTGGACTTAATCACTCCCAGTGACCAGTGCATCTGGGATACCTTTGGCTATGTTACTAGATGCTTTAGGACATTATCATACAACATCATAAAACATTATTTTTTTAACCAAAATCCTCTGAATCAAGGTACAATTTAAAGCCTAAAGCCTAATAAAATGATGGAACAACAACAAAAAGAAACAGACCCATCTTTTAAAAATCCATTACACACTTTTTTAATCCTCCACTCAAATACAGCAACTAATCAAGTCATATTTTTAATTGAGAATGTAGAATGATTTTCAGTATTTAAAAGTATCACTTATATGTAATAAGTATGTATGGTGTCAGGTGAGCACTAGACTTATTGAGGGGAATCACCTCGTAAGTTACATAACTGTCTAACCACTATGCTGAATATCTGAAACTATAATAATACAATACTGAGTGTCAACCATAATTGAAAAATAAAAACAAAAAAAATTTAATATAAAAAGTCAAAAAAATAAAAAAATAGAAGTATCACAATTTTTTCTCATCCTCTTTCAAAATCTATCTCCTCTTTAACTCACCCAGTTGATAACTGGGGCCTTTTTCAATGAAATAGATGTAAGTATTATAGCGTACTTTCTCAGAGCAAAAGAGATTATTTTTTTTCTTTTACTTTTGAAGCTTTTGTAGTTTGCCTCATGGACTATTACAGCCTACAGGAAGAAACAGGATCTTGTTTGCGCACAGTGGATCCTGAGAGGTGCTTAATAAGTTTACTCAGAGTTGCAGAACATACCAAGACTATAAAACTCTTCCCTCAAAGGCCTTTGTAAATAGAAATTCGTAGCATATTTGCAACTGATATTATGACACAGTCATAGCTTTTGTATTTGTCAAACTTGTATAATTACTAGGATTTTATAAGATAATTTAATGCAGCCTATAAAGCAACATTAGTTTATCTTTGATATTCCCAAATCTACCCATTTATGGTTGTTAATCTTACCTTGCAACTTCTCCAACTTCACCTTTTTTGGGAGGGTCTTCAGAATCTGACATACTCATATGCCGTTAAGATGTAAATATCACCAAATTCCTCACAATATTTGCATTTTAATCCACCAATTGGATTCACGTGAGTCATAGCTATTTATGGTATTTGGGGCATCTGCAGGCCAGGAAGTATGATGGGCAGTCCAAGATTTCCTGCAACTTCGAAAATCCTCCCCTTCTGTGCTCCGATCACTGACAAAAATTCAGTCTACATTCCAAAGGGTTGTCTATATTGAACAAATAAATGCCTAAGTAGGATCCTTTGAAAATAAAATAGGTTTGTTCTGTGAATCCGTTACATTTATTTGTATCAACTTAAAGAGTCAGATATTTAATTTTTGTGATATGAAAACAGTTCAGTTTGAAAAATAAGAATAGAACAACTGCAGGGGTTAAAGCAAAGCCCATGGAGAAGGATCTTTCATTGTGCATTCCCTCTGCTAGCTTCATCTATTCCATGCTCTTCATCTTGCAAGTTCTCAGCTTCCTTTAAATCATTCTAAAAAATCGCCCCCTCTCAGAAGTCTGTCCTGGAAATTCAGGGATCCAGGGACTGACTCCATTCCTGTGCTCCTTCAGTACCTTGAGAGACTTTAGTAGGACACAGGCATTTCTCCTGCAACAATCATGTCTCCCATGCTGGGCTTCTCTAGGCTCCAGCCTTGACGCTTCGTCTTTATTCCTAATGCCTGGCTGGCCAAATGAGTAAATGCCAAGCTATTAGAGACTACAGCCAGCTTCCAATTTGAATTGCCGAGAGTTATTTTAGTGTCTGAGTCTTGCAACCAAGCAATGATTAGTGTTCCTTGGATCAACAGTTGAAATCTTCTGACTAACCTTCTCGCCTTCCTGAGTATTGGCCACTTCCTGTGTTCTTACTCAAATATGCACATTTCATGATAGACGGTTGTTAGAACTGTGAATGTTTTTTATGGTGCTCTGTGGCTTTAGAGAGTGTGAGGTTTTCAGACATATTTAACAACATCCAGACAATGCCAAAGTCTGCCATGCATGCAGCTTAGCAATTATTCAGATATATATTTTTTTGCCTGTAGTTAGCTGTCCTCTTGGGGTTGCTCTTTCAACTTGTCATCTCACATTTGGGTCTTATCTTGTACAATATCATTTAATCAGTGGTGACTCCACTTTAAGTCTTCAGCCCAGACCTCCTGTCTTGTTTATCCAAGTGCCTCCTTGACATCTCCACATGGATGTCTGATAGGCATTTCTGCCTGAACGTGTACAAAGCCAAATCCCTGGTCATCCTCATCTCCTCATCCCACACCTGCACCTGTATAATCTTCTCCATGTAGGTATCTTGCTGCTTCAAACTCCACCTTTCTAGTCACTCAGACAAAAAAAATAACCCCTCACCACAAACAAGCAAATAAACAACTCCCTCCACACACACAAGAAAATCAATAATTTTTTATCATCTTGACTTTTCTCTTTCTCTCAAACCCCATGTGCAGTTGATACGGTAATCCCTTTGTGATATTTCTGTAACCTTCCCACTTCTCACCACTTCCTCCACTCTCAAGTTGGTAGTTACTGCATTGGCTGCTTACATAATTTTCCTGATTCTGCTCATTTTCTCCAGTCTGCTCTCAACACTAAAGCTTGGGTGACCCTTTTAAAACTTTAGTTAGATCATATGTCTCCTCTGTTAAAAACCCTCTAGTGACATCATCGAAATGGTATGAACATGACTAATAACAATACCTTCAGTTAATTTGTGTTGCTCGCTTACAACCGTAGCAGAGCCCATGCTAAAAGCGTACATATCTGTTCTCATTTTATCCTCACCATGGTCTCTTTTTGTCACTGCTATCTTACACATAAGAACACTGAGCTAAGACAAGATTAGATCAGTTTCTGAAGATCACTCAGAGAGTGAAGCGGCAGAGCTATTCTTTGAACTTAAGCACCCAGATTGCAGAGCATGGACACTAAAAACTCTACGCTCAGTTTTCTCTCCTTTCTTTGTGACTGTTTAACCTCTTAACATGTCACATTGTTATAAACGAGACCTATCTGCTCATTCATTTTTATCAATGAAAAGAGCCAACAACAATATGTAATCGATTTAGAAGAGTAACTTTGTGATGAAATTTCTTAGTGTCCTGTTTATGTAAGAAGTGGTTAGCAGTACACTGAGCAACCACCGAGTATTTCTCTTGTCACTGATGGCCCCAGTAGTGGTTTTGTCTTGTTGGAGCTGCTACTAATATATTTTAATGTTGATCTTGCACCTTCGTCCTTATTGAAACTCTGCTATCAATGTCTTATTTTGACCTCATTACCATCACTGTATTTTTAAATTCATTGTTCATTAAGGTGATAAATGAATATAAGTGATGATATAAAAAATGTATTAATAGATTCTATTATTTATGACAACTAGCAGGAACAAAAAGGAATGTAATTGTAGGTAAAGAAAAATTTAAGTTCAGTTGGGAAGTGTTCATTTTATCAACTAATGACGATAGACACCAAAATCAATAAAACCTAAATATTGGCATATAATAAAAATCACTGTTAAAAATGTACAGGACTCATTTTTGTGGGGGACAAAATCTTTTAAATCACATCTGAATTTTTCCCTGAAGTTTAAGCAAGTATAAATATTATCTAACACCCAGTCCTAATAATTTTTTTCTTTTCTAATATTTATTAAGATATCCACATGTAAATAACTGTCCAAAGAAACTCATTATATATAGTAAGATGTAACCCTCTTGCCAAAAACTAAGCCACTAATATATTCTTCAGTCCTTATTGTTTTAGAAATGTAAAGTTCTATATAATTTATTATTATTTCTATTTAATTTATAAGAGTCACACATTGTGAATTTATTAAATGGAGTACAACATAAAATTGACATGATTTTACACCTTAATGTACTTTTAAAACTGGGTTAATTTTTCTTTAGTGTTACTATGAAGGCTTATGAACTTACTTAGCATGATCACTGTTGCACAATTATATAATAAAAACAATGAAAAGTAAATGCCTCCCTTGAGGTACTATGCTTAAATTGAGAGTTACTCTTGCAAAAATGCAAGTTAACCCACCATCCATAATATTATCAAATTACTGTAACATAGTTAAAAGCACATAGATTATTTTTTTTCCATAGGGTCAGTTTCTTTACATATGTTTTCTATTTATTTGGCTTTACTTTTTTAGTATGGATTTAGGCTTGGACATGTTTTTCATATTGTTCTATATTTTCAATGACACACCTTTGTGGAGCACTAGATTGTAGTGATTAGATGGGCTTTAGAGACATAAAGACTTGGGCTTAATAGCTGGCATGTTACTTACCATATTTTGCTGTGTATATTGTGCACTTTTTGGCCCAAATTTGTGAGGGAAAAATAAAGGTGCTCATTATACATGTGTGGTACTAATTCCATATCTGTATAAATGTTTTTAATTCTTTTATTTATGCTTATGACTTAAAAGTGTAACTATAGAAATCAATAACTATATTCATATGCAAAATAATACCCTGGAATATGATAATCGGTTTTGTTGAACTTATGACGAACTTGCAACGAGGAAGAGTTCTTGGCCTTCTATGATGTGTAAATATCGTAAATTTGTCACTGGTACTTAAAATTTCTTGTTTCTCATATCTGTTCTTGTGTTTTGTAATTATTTGTTATATAAAATTTCTTGTACCATCATATGTTAAAAAATAAATGCTAAAATCCCTTTATAACACAAAAACCAAGTACTTAAATGTAAACAAATAAAAATTTGAATCAAAAAATTAAAATGATTTTCTTTTTCCCCCTGAAAGTTTGGGCCAAAAATGTGGGTGCGCATTATACATGGGAGCGCATTATACACGGCAAAATATGGTAACTAGTTTTGTTGGCTTTGTTATTTGGTTAAGTTATTTAACCTTCCTAAGGGTGTTTTTCGTGGGTTCATATATGTAAACCATTTAGCACACTGTTTGGCATATAATCAGCTATTTTTCTGGATTTATAGAATTTCTCATGGGCTAGAATAAGTTTCATGAGATGAAAGACTGGCCTGCTCCTAAATCGTTTACTTATTTTTAACCATTATAGCACCTAATATAGCAGAGAGGGCTGCATTCAAAATGTACACATGTGATACCGGGATCCATGCTCATGATTCCCCACACTTTCAATCACTTTTCACCTGATGTTTGTTTAATATTTCCTTCCCTCTTCTCAAATTCTATTTGGCATGATCTTTCTTCCTGTTTCTCTTCTTATCTGGTGCATAATTGTTCACCTATTTTGAAAGCAGTGTTTATTATTACTTCTTTTACTCTCAGTACATTGACATCCTGAGCCGTATGGTGCAGCTGAGAATTATATGACAATATAAGCACATTTACTTTTACTGTTTAATATTTTTTAAAGATTAAAAATACTACACATGAAGAATCAGTATTTGTATTCTAGGAATAAGAGGAAAAGGAAATAAAATTTTGTGTTTTCTTTCTGTAGTAAAATGTCTGTGATTAGTTTTCATTTTATTCTTTTTAGCCATTCAATAAGTGTGGTAGTGATGTGATGACATAAATAACTTTTGTGTGGAATGTTTTCACTTACTGTAAAGCAGATGTGAGGGAAATGAAAATAAAACCACAATTAGATACAGCTACACACCTATTAGAATGGCCAAAATCTGTAACACTGACAACAGTAAATGCTGACAAGTATGTGGAGTAACAGGAACTCTCATGCATTGGTGGTGGGAATGCAAAATGATACAGCCACTTTGAAACACAGTTTGGAAGTTTCTTGCACAACTAAACATATTCTTAACCATACAACCCAACAGTTGTGCTCCTTGGTATATCCCCAAAGGAGTTGAAAACTTGTGTCCACACAAAATCTTATTTATAACAGCTTAATAATTGCCAAAACCTGTAAGTAATTAAGTTGCCTTTCAGTAGGTGAATGAAAAAATACACTGTGGTACATCCAGACAATGGAATATTATTTGGTGCTTAAAAAGAAATGAGCTATTAAGCCATGGAAAGACATAGAGGAAGCTTAAATACATGTTAATAAGTGAAAGAACCCAATCTAAAAAAGGCTATATACTGTTTGATTCCAACTATATGACCTTCTGGGGAATGCAAAACCAAGGAGACAGTAAAAAGATCAGTGATTCTTAGGGGTTAGGTGGTAGGGATGAATATGTAAAGCACAGAGGATTTAAGGGGCAGTGAAAATAGTCTGTATGATATTATAATTATGGATGTATGCTATTATAATTTTGTTCAAACACATAAAATGTACAACACCAAGAGTCAACCCTAAGGTAAACTATGGACTTTGGGTAATTTTGATCTGCCAATGTAGGTAATTCCTTGGTAAAAAATGTATCATTCTGGTAAGTATTATTGATAATGGGGGAGGCTATCCAGGTGTGGGGGCAGGAGTATAAGAAATCTCTGTAATTTCCTCTCAATTTTGCTGTGAATGTAAAACTTCTCTAAAACAAACAAACAAACAAACAAAAATCCTTAAAGAAAAAAAAAGAAAAAGAAAAGCAGATGTGGAGCAGCTACTAGATAGATAATATTATACTTTGCCCATGAGAGAAAAAAAGAAATTAAAAATTAAATAATGTTTACAAATAAACTGAAATAAGTGATCAAAAACTCAGGCTGCCTCCTGGAAAAGAACATTTTTTATATACCTGAAGATATATTTTTCTTTTACATCTAGAAAGGGCTCATGGTGTCATTTAGCAAATATAGTTTTGGGAAACTTAAGAACTGACTTACTTTTTATCCTTTCAGGAGGTTGCTTTTTTTGTTGTTATTGTTTTGTTTAAATAACCCTAATTATTAGTAAAATAAAAAGAAAGAAAGCTGTTTTTTATAGCCATAACCTATAAATATGATGATCTGGAATAACTGCCAAACTTTCTCTGAATATAAAGTCATAGAGAGTGATATTGGTGATTTCTGTGCTGCTTTCGTAAAACCTGCCAAGAGGAAATATTTTAAAGGTCTTCCAGAAAACTCAGACATAGTGCAAGAGGAGTTGCCTGATCATTAAAATAGTCATGTCTTCATTTCATTTCATTAAGATTTGTCAAGGATGTGAAGATCATAATCATAGTTGGTGTTTGGTATAATTTATTTCTTGGGGGATATCCTTTAGGGTCAGCTGTTTCAAAATGTTTTATTCAATAAGTATGGTAGGATGTGATGACATCAATAAATTCTGTGGAATGCTTATAAATGAGGGCAATGAGCTGTACTGAGGTTTATCTCTCCAAGCCCTCTCCCCATTCCTTAATTCTCACTCCCCCTCCTTATCCCACGGTTTCCAATCTACCCTCCTGCGGCCATCCCATCAGCAGCAGGGGCTGTTCCAAGCATGGAGGTGACTTTGACCTCCACACAGAAAGTAGAAGACAGATAAGTGAGGACAGTTTTACCACGGCAAGTCCATGGCACCTTCAGGACCAGACAACATCGCTGGCTTTAGTTCAAGCTTCACTTGTCCTACCCACTTCTCTTTAGCACCATCCTGGTCTCTCCAAGGAGTATTCTACATTGCAGGGCCCCTGAATATCAACAACAACAAAAATGATGTAGTTTCTCTTAGGAATCTCACAACTTATTTCAAATTCACTCTCTGGATACCGCTCTAGTTTCACAAGAACTGAGAGCAGCCTCATCAGAGGTCTGCCTTAACATTGTTTCCGTCACATCCCAAAAGGGGAATAAGAAGAAAGCCCCATGAGTTATCACCATCCCTGACATGGTGTAAGAAGGGCAAGCAAGGGAATGATAGGAAAGGCCCTATGGAAAACATTGCTGTGCTTGCAGAGAGCAATGATTCCTGCTATTCATGTAGCAGTGTTCTTTGAAGGCGCAGCGCGAGGCCTAGAAGAGGAAGCCTTCAAAGTACATGGCTATTGGTTTTAAGCTTGTCCCATATTATATTGTGTGTAGCTGGCATAAGAGAACCAATCATATTTTGGTCTGGTACCTGACACTCCAGGACTCATGGAAGACCATTTCTGAAGTGGGAAAAAAAATGACAAAGTGCCTACATTTTCCAAGGATACATACTAGAGACATATTTACCACAAAATGAATGAACCTTAAGTTTCACCATCCCTTACTTGCACAGCCCCTTCCAAGGCCCTGATTTTAATTTCCCAATTTTATAGTTGTAATTTTGCATTTTTTCCCCTCAAAGATAGATCTACCTTTGCATATCATATACCTATGGCTCTGTGATAAATTCTACCTAGTTTTAATGTAACTCTAGTCCAATCTGAAGGAATAAGCTGTGTGATTTGCTGAACTGTATAATTTAATTCTACAACACTCAAAATTCTTGTACTGAAATTTGATGAAGTCTGGGGTTACCTAGACCAGTGTTTCTTCAGGGCTACTTCCTGTTAGGTGGAGCTCACTGGCTCCCTGACCACCTGAAATGTTGACTAAGACTAACTGGGGTAATAGGAGTGAGTACTATGAAAATGCACCCCCTCATCCTTTAGATGCTGCCCAACATTAAGCTCTTAGGATGTCATACTTCTCAAAAATTAAATGGAATTTTCTTAAAGTAATGTTCAGATTTTGGTCACCCTTACATCCTTATGATGTAAGCCACAAATAAATCTGAAATTGGCCTACTCGGTCAAAAAGATCCCAAATATAAATTCAAATGAAGAAATTAAGGTTTCAAGAAGTGACCTAATCTAATATTTTGCCACTAAAGTGCAGTGTTTTTAAAATGCATACTTCAGTCCTTAAAATAAGATTTTCTTTCAAAGGCACATCTTTTTAAAATTTTATGAAGTGAAATACAAAATGTATTCTATAAAAATATAGTTTATATTAATTAAAATACAGTTTGTAATTAATTAAACAATTTTAGAAAATATTTAGAAAGCTATATGAGAATCAAGAAGAACAAATTAAACTAATGAGATGACAGGCTGAGAAAATAATATGATCAATGCTTGATTTAAGGCCATGACTCAGAGGGAATTTATTGGAATAATATGAATTAAATAAATAAGAAATAAGGCTTATTATTTAAAACTCTTACTGTCACTGTTACTATTAAATCTGTTTGCCATTAATCTCATAAATCTCCCATGTTTTAGCAAAAAGCATGAAGTAGTTAATTACATAGATATTTTATCAGATAGACAGGCTGTGGTTTGCCATGTGCAGATAAATTTTAGAATTTAAAGCATTGTTTTTGAGAACAAAGTTTTTTAAATATAGAGCTAAGTCTTGCTTATAAATAAAAATGCCCTCCTTTCCCAAGGTAATATTCATATATTAATATTGTGCAACAATTAAAAATTTTGATTTTAAGACTGAAATTTGTGGGAAAAATCCACTTATATCGTATGATGTTTAAAAATTTCCAGAGTCTAAAGTTCTATTGTCATCATTTAGATCCATCCAAGAACTGACATGAATTTCTGGAGTATGTTAGTGTGGGAGCTGTTTCTCAACCTGGTTGGAATTGTCTTTAGTCACTTAACAAACCACCTAAAAATTCAGCCACTATTTGGCTTCTGGTCATGAATGAAACCCCGAACCTGTCACCCACCTTCCTCACTACTCTTAGTTTCTACTGACTTTATCTTTGTTTCTGTAATCAAAAGGAAATAATTCCTTTTGTAATTAAAAAAAAGTAAGAGTTCCATAAGTGGGTTCACATGTGGGAGTACAATAGGAACAATTTTAAGGTTCTCCATATGATTGTGCCTTATCCATGAGCATCCCAGACAAATCGTCAAGGATTTGGTGAGGTTATGTACACACTTTAAAAAATAAAATTAAATATCATTCATTTTTCTGAAGCTAATAACAATAAAGAAAAAATAGAGCCCTATATCATGATATCAGAAAGGCCTGTAATGTCATTATAAAGAATTCCAACTCTAAACTTGTACTTATTTTAGCAGTCTATAAAAGGATGAGAGCTGACACAAAAGAGGCATAGATAACCTCTTGTTGGGGCTGTGTGTGTGTGTGTGTGTGTGTGTGTGTGTGTGTGTGTTTGTGTCTATGTGTGAGTGTCTGTTGGGCATAGTAGGTTTAGAAAAACTTTGTGTGAGTATCATATGATAGAAACTTGAGGACTAGGTTGAACTTTGACAGAAGACAGAGAAGGGTTTCAGGCAGAGATCAGCATAAAGTAAGGCAAAAAAAATGAGGGTGTTTGGGACTAATAAGTCGCCCAGTTTGTCAAAGCATAGACCATTATTTGTGTGTTATTCCAAGTGATTATAGATGTCTTAGTCAGCTCAGGCTGCTATAACCAAATACCATAGACTGGATGGCTCAAACAATAGAAATGTATTTTCTCACAGTTCTGGGGGCTCGAAGTTCCAGTTCAAGGTGCTGGCGGATTCAGTTTCTGGTGAGAGCTTTCTTCTCAAGTTGGAGATGGCTGTCTTCTCACTGTGACCTCACATGACTAAGAGAGAATGAGTGGAAACTCTCTCCTATCTTTTATAAGGACATTAATCCTATCAGATCAGGATCCTGCCCTTATGAACTCATTCAACTTTAAAGTCCTAAGTACAATCACGTGGGGGTTGGGGCTTCTACATAGGAATTTGTGGGGGACACAAACATTCAGTCCATATTATTCTATCCCTGGTCCCCCAAAATCCATGTTTTTTTCTTGTATCCAAAATGCATTCATTTCATCCCAGTAACCTCTAAAGCCATAACTTGGTCCAATACCAATTGTACAGTGTAAAGTCCAAAGTCTCATCTATGTATCGTCATAAACAGAAATTGAGTAATTCAAGTATAGTTCATCCTGAGACAGAATTCCTCTCCCACTGTAAACCTGTGAAACAGACAAGTTATATGCTCCTAAAATATGATGGTGGGACAGGCCTAAGATAGACATTCTCATTCCAAAAGAGAGAAATAGGAAAGAAGGAAGGAATGACAGATGCTAAGCAAATCCAAAACATAGCAAGGCAAATTCCATAAAATTTTAAAGCTGGAGAATAATCCTCTTGGCTGGATATCCCACCTTCCAGGCCTCCTTACCATAGGTGGCACCCTCACCCCTATGGCTGGGTAAGGTGTGTCCACTCCTTCACCTGCGGGTAGTGACCCTGTCCCCACAGCTCCCTACAGAGGCACCGCCCTCTGAAACCCTGGAGGAAACAGGCTTGCCCCTGGGCTTGTAGTGGGAGTGGCAGCCCTAATTATCTCAATTACCTTAGGGTCAGTCTTCTCTTTCCTTAATGACTAACCCCTGTCCCCTGCTGAACAGCTCCTTCTTCTGGTCCTGTGGAGCCCAAGAAGCTTAACAGCTTTTTCTCTCTGTCCCCTTTGGTTCAAACTGGCCAGTGTCCCTGCTGGTATAACCCATTCCTGGCTTCTGCTGAGATGGCTGATAAAATCCTTGAGTAGAACCCATGGTCTCTTAATCAAATGATTGTTCATCCACATCTTTAGTATTCTCTTCAGCACAAGCGTGTTCTCTCTCTCTCTCTCTCTCTCTCTCTCTCTCTGTCTTTCTCTCTCCCTCCCTGCATCTCTCCCTTCAATGTGGATAGACTGAAAATTTTGCAAATCTCCATTTTTCCATTTGCTTAACAACTCCTTCCTCAATTTATCTCTCTCATCTCTCATTTTGCTATAAATAGTAAGGAGAACCAAAGCCACACCTTCAATTCTTTGATTAGAAATCTCTTCTGCTAAATATCTAGTTTTATCCATCACAAACTCTCCCACAAAACACTAGGCAACAGTTTAGTCATGTTATTTGCCCCTTTACAAGGATTCCCTTGTCTCCAGCTTCCAATAATGTGTTCTTCATTCCTGTCTGAGATCTCATCAGAATGGCCTTTAACATCCTTATTTCATAAACATTTTGTTTATGATCATTTATGTATTCTCTATGAAGATGGGAGCTTTCTTTCTAGCGCTCCTCTTTTTTTCTGAGCTCTCACCAGAATTGTCTTTAACATCCATAGTTGTATAATAGTCCATTCATGGCAATCTTGACTTTTTCTAGCATGTACCTCAAAACTCTTCTAGCGTCTACCTGTCACCCAGTTCCAAAGCCACTTCTACATTTTTAGGTATTTGTTAACATCAGCACTCCACTTCTGGGTCCCAAAATCTGCCTTAGCTTTAATTTCGTCCATAAAGACCCTGTCTCCAAATACAGTCACATTGGGGGTTGTGGCTTCAACATATGAATTTTAAGGGGACACCACGTTCAGCCCATAACAGTGGACAATCTGAGGGAGAAAGGAGCAGGGTGACTGTTGAGTTTCAAAGGGAGTCTGCAGTGAGGACTTGCAGGGCTAAATTGAAGCCTGGATTTGTTTATTGTCAGAATAGCCAGAAGGGTTTCTCATAGTGTGCTCAGGTTGTCTTCCACCTTATCTCCAAACACATGACTTTGTGTCCTTGGGTTTTGTGTTCTAGAAAGTCAAGATAATGACAGTGAATACATATTTATTCATTACTTTAAAATTGTGCTGCCTCTTGGGTTTAAATTTTCTAGTATTTCTATAAGAAATAGCATCAATTTTATTCAATATGTAGTAATTTTGCCTTTATACATAATAAAGTATACTAGGATTATCAAAGTAACCATGGCAACAGGTTTCCTTACAACCCAGTCCATGCCGGCAGAGCACATGGGCATGCTGATTCTTAGCAGGAAGTATTTGTTTATGGTGATATGTGTATATAGATATAGATGTATACATATACACATTATAAAAATTGTATATGTGTATATGTACACATATGTAAATAGTTTTTTTAACAGAAGAAAGATAAAAAGATCCAGTCAGAATGTATGACAAGCTTTGGCATGAATAGGCAGCCTAGTACTTTTAAAAATAAAAAGGATCAATGTTTTGGTGCCAGAAATCCTAAATTGTAGTCTAGCCCTTGGCACGACATAGCTGTGTGTTCTTTGGAAGGGACGACATCCTGGGGCTTCAATTTCCCCATCTGAGGAAAATGAGCCCTACTCCCCACCAGTCCTATCTTGCAGACTTGTCAATATCAGCAGACATGCCCACAAAAGAACTGTGCCAAGGATTACATGGTTTCACTCATTATTTCATTACTATAGCAGTGATTATTTTCTTACAGTTATCGATTTCACATTTCATAATTAAAGGTGATAGTAAAAATCTAGAGATATCGGTATTACAGTAAAAAATGATAAAAGGAAGGAAAAACACTTACTGTTTTTAAAGGTTAAATGGTTTGTAAAGATGATGTATGAGGAAGAGAAGGCCAATAGATAATCCAATAATTGCCTTCAAGCCCATGAAAGCCATTCCAGAGTTAATAATGATGAGCAGAATGAGAAAGTTCAGCATGAGTTATTTAGGCTAATTAAACAAACTAACTTTGCAGTAGTGAGAGTCACTGCGAAATAGAATTGGCTTCAGGGGAGGTTGTGGATGGCAGGCCTTGGAGTCAGGGACTCAGGCTCCAGAGAACTTTGCCTGAGCTCTGTGCTTTGTGCTTGCATAGAAACCTAGGGTGCTGTGCTAGTGAGCAAGGGGACTTCCTAGTGGCCTGGTAAGGATTGTTTACCTGCAGAAAAAAATAAGTGAACAATGGGAAGTCACACACTGAAGACACAATGCACTTTCCCTCCTTGAAAACTAACATGTTCCATTTTTATTTTAAAATATTGGAAAGAAATTTAATGAGTATGGTAAATATTAAAACATGCTTCTTTCCAAGTTTTTATTTATTTAAAGTGATTGTGTGGAGGGGGAACACAAGAAAAAGAAGTGGAGGAATAAGAGAGGGGAGGAAGAAAGGAGGCTGGACTGGAGGGATTCGGACAATGAGGGTTGTGCATTGAAGAAGAGAGGTGGAGATGAGAAGAGAGGAGGCAGGAGGGTGTGGAGTGAGGACGTCCTAGATTTAGCGAAGGGCACACCCTGCTGTTCATTTCCACTGTGGAAATCAGCATTGTTATAGCCTCTATTTTCTGCCTGTGGAAGTTAGTTACTTTTAACTACTTCATCCAGATTTTCAACCCTCTGAGTCCTCTACTTTGGGGCAATAACTTGAGAGGGCCACAGAGTGGACATTGGAAGTTATTTTCTAGACTGCAGTAGCAGCGACAATGCAGTTTCAAACCAAATGTTTGCAAATTGGAAATTCTCCATTCAGCTATGAAGAGGTTAACAGGAAATAGCCTCTAGAATTTCAACCAATCTTGCTATACAATATGTTATACTGCAAGCATTAACAAGTTATTTATTTTATTTTAATGAAACATTATCTTATAGGCTAATTTTGAAAATTGAAACTATGCAATGAATAATAAGTATCACTCCAGATCCTTTTTGTAAATGGAGAAAGGATATATATCTATTTGCCTGTCTATCTATCTATCTATCTATCTATCTATCTATCTATCTATCTATCTATCTTTCTCCAGTGTTTTGATTTTTAGAAGAAGTTATTTTTTACTTTCTCAAAGCCTTGATAATAATTAGAGTTAAATTTCTTAATTAGGTGGGTTGGAGGATGGATTCAAGAGACGCTAAATGGACAGAAGTTCTTAAAAAGGTTGGGAGTAGGTGTGGCAAATTGTCTTCTGACAATCTACGTAAAGCTTTGCTATCAACTCATTTTGATCCTCTGCTTCATAGAATAACTCGGTTTTATTTTTCAGTGAGTGAATATGTGTGTGAGCATAACTGCATGAATGCTACTTGATCTCTTTAATATAATAATTACATAAAGACTGCTTTTGCTAAGTTTTTTAAAAACTTTTAGAAAGTTTTTGCTAAGTTGCACTTTACATTTTTCATTTTGTAAGGCACTGTAGTTGTCTTTAAAACAATCCAGTAGTAAATTTTTGCTTTGCTGAGGTCTTCCTGAGACAAAAACAAACAAACCTTCCTTGTTTATATTCCCCAGAAGACATTATATATTGGTACCTGGGGATCACTTGACTTTTAAAAATTGAATATTCGAAGCACTCTTAAAGATGCATAAGACTTAGTCATGAACTTCTTTGTTAAGTTATTGCGTTAGCTATACTTTGTATCCAAGGGCTTTCCAAGAAATGTTAAAGTTGTCATCTGTAGCAAATAAAAGTTGAACTCTCAGGGAGAATTAGAGAAAGAAATCTAAATTATATGAATTTATCTTGTGATTGAAGTAATATTTAAGTTAAAACATTGTGCTTTTGAATATGTTGTGGAAAGCCAATCTTTGTCTATGGGTCACTGATTTCAATTTTTGACTCTGGCCCTGGTGTCTGCTCCCACTTTGTCCAGCTTCTTACACAGACAAACAACAGCCGTTTGAGATTACCCATCAGTGGTTAAGACTGAATGACTGGACCGTAATGAGAACTGCCACGGAGATCATAACTGTGACCTCTCCTGGCATGCTTCTGAAGGTGTGTGTCACAGCTTTCCAGAATGACCTCCCGTGAAACTCTGCCTTTATGGAATTTACCTCCCTTATTTCACTATAGATTCTTTGAAAGTAAGCCTTAGGGTTTTATATTCTTGTGGTCTTATACTATTAATTTTTAGAGTGGTGATTTTATCAGCTGGTAGCTGTGGCGTACAAGAATCAATCCATTCCAGAATTGAGGGAATAAATTGCTAGACATTTTAACCTAGTTTACTAGGACAGTCTTTCCATTGTTTTTAAAATATATGCAGTCTGAGTCTCCTATTGATTTTGAACGTGTGTGTTGTTCCTTTCATAACTGTTTAAATAAATTCGGAGCATCATATCTTTGGAGCTACTATTGGATCTGGTTTCATTAACTCTTACAAAGACTTTCTGACTTTTGAAGTTACTAATGGGAGGTGACTAACCTGCCATGATCTATATACAGTACATCCTGTTTAGCACTCCATGAAAAGGGCTGGTTATTCTGTACTCTTCTCTTGAATACAAAGACACCTCCTCAAATGTGGGGATGCAGTACATCCAAATGAATGGAGAATTTTCTCTCTCTCTTGTTTGCTGGATTGTTTAAATATTATTTTTCTGTCTTGTGAAGTAATAGAATAAAAGTCCCATTATAAAGTTTTTCACTCTATTATAAACTCAGTTTTACTGAGTCAGAGCATGCACAGGGACGACATAGAAGGCAGCATATTTCTGTTGTGCAGTAAGTCTAAGCAGAAGGAGATTGGTGTCCATGTCCCTAGTAATTAAAGTGAATTTCTGGAGTAAGCGCCTCCAGCTTTCCTAGGTTGAAAAAGAACATAAAGATTTCTGTGTGGGAATGATAGAAAACAAGACTTTGGTAATTAGGAAGAAATCTTACTATTTATTTCTTCATATTGCCATTGTGACATTAATTGACCAGCATGACTTTTTTAAAATGCTGTTCCTTACCTTTTCATTAATATCTTACTTTTGTGTCTTCCCGTAAATTTGACATTCTCTTTGAAATCTGGGTGAAATCTTTGTTATACTAATTTTTTGTCCCGATTCCTTATAAAAATGCTGGTTTTTAAACCTCTTTATGTAGAGATGAAATTGATGTGTTTAGATCTTTCACTTTGTTTTCATTCAAAAGTCAGATATGGAATAAAACGTAGGACTAAATGTTAGACGTTCTTGCTGGCCTAAGTCCAAAGCAGCATTTCTGGATAAAAGGCAGTGTTTAGGTTTTGGGTACACTGGCTCTTTTGGTGAGTATTTTTCTTTTCAGCTATGTTTTTGGCTTGGGGGTTGTGTGTGTGTGTGTGTGTGTGTGTGTGTGTGTGTGTGTGTGTGTGTGTTTCCATAACAAACTTTGAAAATTTTAAGGCTTATCTTCTTGGGCTACTAAATCAAATTAGTTGAGTAATTGTAATCTCAGTTCATTTTGTCTCCCCAACAACACGGGACAGCCACAACCTAGCTCACAGGATCAAATGCTCACCATACCACATTCATCTCTGAGGCCTCCACTGCCCTGCCCTTGGGCTGTGACATGTCAGAATCCAGCCTGGGGTTACTCACATCAGACTCAGCAGTAACTGGTGAGCACTCCAGGCTTCTCAGGGTCCACCCACCAGAAACACCAGCACCAGCCTTTAGGTTTACGATTCTCTCCAGGAACGGTGCAGGTGGGAGAATTTCCAGACAATTTGGGAAGGTCAGGAATGGGAATGCTTATATTAAGATGGCAGAAAATTTTCTTTTTTTAGAAGAGAGGGATCTTGGGGTAAAGATTACCATCACTCTTCACCATGCCATGAATTTTCCTCAACTACTTCAATTTATCTTAAAATGTAACGATAGTCCCAGGGGATAAATGTATCTGGCATGAACATTTTACTGATGCTTGCCTTGCTTTTATTAAACCTTTCCTTGTAATTAAAGAACTTGCCTATTTTTTGTTCTGAATACAACATGTTTCAGAATAAGTTTCTAAGGTTTAGTTAAGAGAGCGTGCTTTAACCTGTATCTGTGACACCTAGCACAATGCTAGGGAATTCAATTGAATGAGAAATTTATTCTGGGCGCCTATCATGTTCACAATAGAGTGAGTACTTAAGAATTCCTTATAGACCAGATGCAGCGCTACCAAACTGTAAATCAAGTATCAACATGCAAAGTTGAGTGAGCAGCCTTGTTTCTTCTTTTCATTTTTCATTACATTGATGGATACCACATGCCTTTCTTAGGTGATTGTTTTCCGGGTGGTTAGTAATTACTGCCGTTATTGTCTGTGATATGGCAGTGCTCAGATAGCTGCTATTCTGCTTATAATCAGATGAACAAGATATTATGTTTGGCTTTGTTTATGGAAAAATAAAAGACATTTTATGAAATTGTGGTTAGAGGCCTGTTAGCAAAGAGGATGAGTGGTTTTTTGGAATTATAACTTGAATTTTTGAGAGAAAAAGAGAGAAGTGTCTCACTGTAGGACTAAATTGCTTTGTGTCGTTGCTTCTGTAGCTGAAGTCTGTGTGGATTCTATCAGAAGTGTCACTGGAATAAGAAATGATCCTATAAAAGGACATTAAGCAATGCTAAAAAAAAAAGAAAGAGAGATTGTAACAATACTCTCAGCTCACTCTGTGCCCAGCATCATATTAAGCACTTTAAATGTATTATCACATTGAATTCTCACGACCCTGTATGATCAACCTCATTTTACAGGTGGAGAAAGTGAGGCCTATAGAGATTAAGAAACTTTCTCAGGTGCATCAATAGAGGAATCAGCATTCCAATCAGTCTGACGCCAGAGCTTGTGCACTTAACCATCACATTGTTGCACGTTATTAAATAAAACCCTGCATCAATGGCACTTCCAAATGCATTACACTAAAAAATAAAGGAAAAGATATCATTGATCATATGTGTGTGTGCACTTTTTAACAAAGTTACAGTCTATTTTTTGTTTTGCTGGAGATTTTCGTCGCATTAAGTTGCTAGAAGATCAAAATATAAAACTTGGCATTTTCCCAGCATATGTATATGATGATCAAGTAAGTAAGTGTTCAAGATATCTTTGGAAGAACATTTAATTTGTGAGATCTTTTTTATTAATGTGCTCAATTAAGTAATTATTTCTTTCGCACTTTGGGTATGTTCCATACTTCATCTTCTGCTGCTTTCAAGAAGCAACACAATATAATTCTTACTTAATTCCATTTTGGCTCCACTTCATTCCAAAAACAAAAACAAGAAATGAGAAGCACTTCTTTTACCTATGAGAAAAGCCAATAAAAGGAAAGAATCACCCAGGGCAATTTTTTTCAAAATTTAAAATAGGCAGGAAACTTTAAAACAATGGAAATGAACTTGAGATTTAAATACAAGGATTTTAAAGCTTGTTTTTCTAATTCAGTGTCACTCAAGAATTCCCTGGCCCTCACAAGGTAAGCTTGCAGTGAATGTTTGTTTTGAAATCTGATGATGATGACAGGTAAGAATTTTTTACATAGAATTTTGAGGTACAATTCACATACAGTTCACCCTTTTAAAGTATAAAACTCAGTGGTTTCTAGTATATTTACAAAGTTGTACAATCATCATCACTATGTAACTCCAAAACATTTTTATCATTCCAAAAAGAAACATCATACCCAGTAACAGTGCTCCCCACCCCTAACCAGCAGCTCCTCAGCTGTAGGCATCTCCGATCCACGTCCTGTCTCTGTGGATTTGCCTATTCTAGACATTTAATATGAATGGAATTGTACGGGACTCTCAGTTCTTGCCCATGCAGTGAAGAATCAAAGGTCAGCAAGCTGATTAGTATGCAAGCAGGGTTTATCAGTGATAGGTTCTCAGGGAAGAGAACCGGCCCAGCTAAGGTGGGAGAGAGAGAGACATAGGTCCCCATTAT
>NW_017731512.1:2764443-2770509 GCF_001890085.2 Hipposideros armiger | reverse complement strand
TTATCACCTCCAGAAATATTTTCTGTCAGAATAGAGCACATGTAAAGTAAAAACAACTCTTTACAGAGAAACATTATCGCTATAAAAATAATTGGAGTTTTTACCATTAAAATTGTCACAGTAAGTCATTAAATATTTTTTGCTCAAAGTTGCTGCAGTTGGCAACTTAATTTACTCATGGTCTTTCTGTAATTAATTTTGAGGTTTAAAATAACCTTCCTAGAGACAGCCCTCTGGAGTCCTCTGGTTAGACTGCAGACACTGTGCGATGACTCCTGTTTCTCTCCAAATGTGTGGAGCTCTCTACCAGAAGCAGTTGGAGCAGAATGAGTGAGGGCCATGATAGGGAGACAGTGACTAGCAGACCTCAAGTCATGAGTCTAATTCCCCTGTAGATGCAGGTGGACTTCACACAGGGAAAACAAAACAGACAATCTCTAGCCAAAAAAGATATTCTGCTGTATCAGGCATCATCCCCAAGCTCATCTGGGCCTCTCACGAACCTTACCATTTGTTACAAGGGACTCTAGGAGACAGAAAACTGAGCGTCAGCTTGTAAAGACAAGGAGCACTGGTGGACGAAGGGTCTGCAGCAGCATCCTTGCTAACAGAGTAAAGGCATTTATGATACATCCACACCTCGGAAAGCTAGATTTCAGAGGTGGCATGCTTTTATCGTGGCTGAGATGTTGTGTTCAAATAAAAATTCAAAGACTATCTATACTCATGCTTACAAAGTATTAAGCAAACTCTAGTTTCTCTGTGTTCATTATGTTAAGTCTTTTGTTATTACTGTTGAGGTAAAATTTGCGTGCTGAAATGCACTACAATTTAGTAGCATTACATGAAGTTTTAAAGTAGTCCAATTATATTTATGTTTTTTTCAGTCAAAAATAATTTTGATGCAACCTCAATCTTGAAGGAAAAATGAAAACACAAAACCCCATAGTAAGTGGACAGTATCTGATTCAGTAACTGATTTACTTGAGTTGTTTAAGAGTTAAAGACTACAACATTCAATTTGTAACATGTGAATTTTAAAGCTTAGCTGAAATAGCTTGTGAAAAGCATGAAAACATGCTGTTTCTATAGAATCCTTTTGCCATACAATCACATATAGTCNATCATGCGGCAGCCTTGGGAGAACATGCTCCTGACTTGGGCCCATATTAATTCTGCAGCTGGCTGGGGGCAAGTCAGTGAAGCTTGCTGCATCTAAATTTCCTCATCTAGAAAACAAAGGCAATAAAGCCACCTCACAAAATGGCTCTGAGCCTCTAAGGAAATACCTGGACCAACAACCTGAAGAAGCATGTTGTCATTGTATTGGAACTACACCTTTCTCAGTTAATAGAACAGGTACAATCTAGCTATTTGCACACATAAATAATTATTGTTGTAAAACGCAGAACCATGTGTCTGTATTTCATGACTTAGTGCCATCTCAAATATAACTGAAAGTAACAAATGAACAAGACAAACAAACAAAACTTCATAGACATAGACAATTGTTTTGTGGTTACCAGAGTGTAAGGTGGGGAGGGCGTGGTGGTGGTGGTAGATTAGGGTAAAGGGGGTCAAATGGTGAGGGAAGGAGACGTGACTCTGGGTGGTGAACACACAGTGCAATATATAGGTGATGTATTATAGAAACGCATACCTGAAACCGATATATAATTTTATTAAGCAATGTCACCCCAATTAATTTAATAAAAATTTGAAAGCAATTTTTTAAAAAGGACATTAATTTCTACCTAAACTCAATGTTTTCATTTTTAATTTTTCATTATGAATTTTTTAAGCTCACAGAAAAGTACAGAAAATTATAGATGTCCTTGTATCTTCCTCTTAGATAACATGGCATTGCCATTTTACGTCTTTTCCTTCAGATTTTCTTATAAATGAAGTTTACAGACCACGCTGAAGCCCCACCTTCCCGTCTCAGTCCCCTTTCCTTCTCCAGATGTTACTATTATCTTTAAGTTGGTGTCTATCAGTCCCAGACATGTATGTTTTTGTACCTTTTCTACACGTGAAATTTTCCATAATATATATATATATATACATATATCTATCTATATATATATATATAGATATATATGATATATATAATGTGTGTGTGTGTGTGTGTGTAAAATATGTGCACACAAACCCATACACTGTTGTTTTGGGAGGACATAAATATGTATATAAATTGTTTCATACAAAAATAATATTTTGGGGAGATTTAGCCTATTATACATATTGTTCTAGTTCATTTTAACTTGAAAAGAGAATGTGAGTTCTTATATTGCCAGTAAGGGGGTAAATTTGTACAGATATTTTGTAGAGCAATTTGGGAATACTGAGTAAATTTAAAAATATATATCCTATAACTTGTATGTATAATCTTGAGAAACTCTCACACATGTGCAAAAAATGTATATAAAGTTTTTTATAGCAGTGATTTTAATAATAAAACATGGGAGGAATCTAAATGTCCCTAAATATTGAAATGGATAAACAGGTAAAAACGGTACAGCAGCTAAAATACCATTTTAATAAAACAAATTATGATAATAGAAAAACTATCAAACTATTAAAAACATATAAATGTGCAAACAATACTTAGAAAATCTATGTGTGCAAAAATTTAAATATTAGACACTTTATAAAGTAAGGTATATACTCTTATACACCACTGACCACAATTTTTATATAATCTATTCTTTTTCAAACCAGTATATTGGGCTTGCATGAGATAACTACAGGAGAAAAGTAAGACATTTCCAAAACAGATGCAGGTAATAAATAGGCATATCCTACTTTGTAATTTTATTTTATTTTTTAAAGATTTTTATTAAAATATAGCTAACATTCAATTTATATTAGTTTCAGGGGTACACCATAGTTATTCAACCTTTATATAACTAAAGAAGTGNTATTCCACTGTCTGGATAGATCATGTTTTATTTATCCATTAATCATTTGATGGATGTTTGGGCCATATATTTCTGTCATACTGAAAACCTGAGGAGTGACAGCTGGAATATAGTCCATGCTAGTTTCCAACTGGAAGACAACAATCAGCACTCTTGCCTTCTCTCTCGTATTAACAAGATCGCAGTCTGTGAACAGAAGATACCTTTAAAAACAAAAAAACCAATTTCCATTATTCAGGAAGAAGAGAACTACAAAGATTGTTTTTCTCGCTAAAATACCTCAGCAAGTTAATTTTGCTTTTCTTTAATTTGCTTGACATTTGGTAGTATAAATTCATTGGCTGGAACAACAACAAAAAAATCCACATTAACAAAAATTTGTTTTGGACCAAATGAGGTCTGAAAATAATCAGTATAGTATTATAAAACCAAGACTAGAAATTAGCATTATGTTTTCCTTATTGTCTTTGTTGTATTATTACCAGATAACCTAAAAGGAAACATAAATCACAATTTATAGTAAATTTTATGATCTGATACTTTAAGTGGGTGTTTAGTAAATGGCAATAGAAGAAAGAGCACTAAACTGCAATTACTTATTGCAAATCACAAGCTGCTAGAAATAGTACTTACTAATTATGCACCAAAGAGCTTGCGTGAAAAAGCATGGACTGGCGATGAAGCTTTGCTCATCATGTTAAGTAGTGGCTTTGGTGACCATGATGCACAATAAGTGACCTGTGAGGTTATCATAGGTCTCCTAGGGAACACACAAGTGTTGCATGTTTGGGAAATCACAACATGAGAGGGTGAGAAGTAGGCATGACAGCTTGCTATGTGATGGTGCTTGTCTATAACCACTATAATAATAATAACAAGGATGATCAGAGATAATAACAGAAGCTGTTATTCATCTAATACTTACTACCTGCTGGGGACTTTGCATCTGTATCTTACCTCTTCACAACCCTGCAAGGTAAGTTTTATTATCACCATTTTACAGGTGAGAAAGTATGGCACTGAAGAGTGAAGTGGTTGTCCCTGTGTCACATAGCTAATGAGTAATGAAGCAGAATTTCAAACACAAGCTTGACCAAATCTCTTTGAAGTGCCTTTCTCTGAACTAGTCAAAGATGGGTAATTCATGTTTGACATCAAAACTATAGATGTCACACACCCATAATGTTGATGATAATATGGATTATGTGGCCCAAAAGATGCAGACACTGCATGCGTGCCCCAAATAAACCTGTTTTTCCTGCCTTTGTTCTGAATCTTGCATCTTCATAACTGCTCCCTTAGGCTTATCCCTATGGCTTGCCCTTATGCTGTGATGTTAGGCTACTCAGACAAGGTATGATAGAGTTTTGATGAAATCAACTTATGAACCATCCCCTTTCAATACCCTCAGTGCCTGTATCTGACTTATAGAATCTAGAATCACTGTAAAATATTTTTATTTTCTTTGAGGAGTCTCTAGATGTACCCTGTACTCGCTCCTGGGTTACCTTGGTGGATGAAGCGAGTTTGTACCTGAGGGGCAACTGAGAAATCCCTGGAGTTCTGTAGGATTTGAGGATTCCCCAGGGTGTCAGGAGGTAAACCCACTTCTTGTGAGATCTTCACGTCTCATCCAACTTTCAAGTCCTTGGAAAAAGAACCTGATTGAGCTGTTTCTGTACAAATTCATATAACACAATATTTCCTTATATATTTTAATGCTTAGCAATCCCATTTATAATATTGAAGGGACCAGATGAACTCCTCTCACAGTCAAGTTTTTTTGGCCAGCACAGTGTTGTTATTATCAATTCCATTGTCTTTAGGAACAACACTTGCGTTAAGTTCTCCACAGCCCCCTCTGGCATCTGTGAGATCACACCTGTCCCACCTCCCCGATTGATATTTTCTGCCTGACTCCTGAAGATGATTGTTTATGAATCCCCTGGAAGAGTTAATCTTTTAAACTTCTAGCTTTACTATTCTCTGATTCTCTAATTATTTCCAATTTACAGAACAGGACTTGCATTATTTTCCCTTGGATCCCGTACTTGACCCCCTTGCTTTCCTCCACCCTCTTCACTTCCTTTCCTTTCAGTGCCCAGCACCCAGTGCCCCCACCCACTCTTGCCTGTCCACGATACACAAATATTCCATCACTATTACCCACATGCGTGATTACCTGGTCTCTACAAAGTAGTAACTCAGTAGGGCTGTCTCAGCAATCCTGGATGAGTGTAATCCCACTTTACCCACTCAAAGTTTTTCCTCAGTCAGGTCCTGGAGCTCTTGGTTTGCACTAACAGAGACCACATCCCACACTCCCCTGACACCCAGAGGTCCTGACAGACAAGACCGTGGCCACTTGCCCATTTTAAGACACATCCACAAATTGGGGTGAGACTCTGCATTGAAAAAGTATTTTGGCTTCTTCCCAAGGTGTTAATTAGGTATTTTACCTGGAAAACTCTGTCCACTCTGACAGACAGTAAAAGCTTCCCAAAAAGTTTAATCAATGTCTTTTGGGACAGGCCAGCCTCTGCCACCCAGGCACTGCTCCATTTCTCCTCCACATGACGCTCTAAAAACTGCTCCCTTTGGCTGCATTTCTTGGCTTACAGCATGGTCTCTTGTTCTATTTGTTTATACATCAGGCCAAAAACAAATAAGCACAAAGAAACACATTGAATGAAAAGAAAAAGGGGCAATAAAAAGGGGGGGGTGCTTCAGAAATACCATCAAGAACATCTTTTGAGCAGCACAGCACCTTCGGGGGCCATTCAGGACCTCCCAGGTACCTAAGTTCTTCAAGTCACTCTTTTAGGATTTTTTCTGTCTCCTCCATTATCTAAGTCTAGACACATCCAAGTGTTTATTCCCAGCACTTATTATCTCTACCCCTCTTCATTTGCTGCTCCTTATCATGTATGGTTTGGGAAAAAAAGATGAAGAAGCTGGTCAGAATGATACCTAAAAGAAGTTACAGGATCCTGTGACAGCATGAGCTCCTCTTACAAATAAATGTGTGAGATTTACAGTGCCAGAACGTGTGCAATCAATTCTGTCATCAGATCTTGTGAATTTATTGTTGATTTTTCACCAGGGTTCATTACAGTTGAGGTTTCTGAATAAGTCACCTGGGGTT
>NW_017731512.1:2760069-2762158 GCF_001890085.2 Hipposideros armiger | reverse complement strand
AAAAAATCAAGTAATTACAGATTGATATATGTTGAGCTATAATCAAGGCACAAACTATATGTAAACGGGAACACAGAGAAAGAACTCTGTTCCCTGATTAAGTCAAATTTAGCTGGTGGATGTGTGTGAGAAACATCTACCTGAAGCAGGGCCACTTCCTTGATTATCAAGGTTCATCCAACTGATCTGGTTGTTCTTTGCATGTCTCTTTCCTTCCTCTCCATTCCTTAAACTGATTTGTTGATTAAAGAAGATAACTAGGAAAGAGTCTTCCTCCCAGAGTAGGGATTCTAGAATGTAGTTTCCTCTACCCAAGACTCTGCAAATACAATGTATGCGAGAATGAATATTTTTCACATTTTCTAAAATAAGGGTGAAGAGAAGAAAAAGTTCTATAGGCACAGTTTGGAAAAGCTGCTTCTTCCCAGGGTAGTCATAACTTCAAATGAGTCATTTTACCCCCATGAGAACCTCCTTATCAGACTTTATGTCCTAATGCTCTTGACCCAGGAAATCTGGTCAATGTAGCAAAGACACAGAGGAATGAAAGAGGACTGGCGAGGTACTGCTGTGGTGTGGTGCAGGGTTTAAAATAAGGAGCAATTGGGCCGGCCGAGTGGTGCGATGGTTAAGAACTGGCTTGGGATGCCAGAGGGCCCCGGTTCGGATCCCACATATGAGTGCCAGTGACGCTGCCCTCCACAGCTAAGTTGCTGAACAGCGGCTAGGCCTGGAGCTGGGCTGCCGTGTGTTGCCGGCGACGGCGTAGGCTGCAGCCCCTTTGGCAGTGGGTTGCCATGCGCTACCGTGTGTAGCCAGCAGCCGCAGTGAGCGGCCGTCCAGAAGCCAGCGACTGATCTGCCTCACCAGGGAAGAGCGCAATGACGGTGCCGACTTGGGCCAGTGGGGCAACATCCTCCAAACTAGATTGAAGAACAAAAATGATGGCAGCTTGTATGTTCCCCTTCCCCCAGTTCCCCAGCACTGTTCCCATCCCCCCAATTCCCCAATAAAAATCTTAAAAAAAAATTAAAAATAAAATAAAATAAGGAGCAATAAAGGTTGAGACTAGAAGGTAACATAAGGACATATTGTAGAAGGTTTTGAACGCAATACTTAGAAATGTGGACTTTGTCCTGTAGGCCGAGGAGCCATCAAATTTTTCAATAACTGGTATGATCATTGTTTAAAAATAATTCTAGTAGCAAGATGGAGAATCTTGCTACTAGAATTATTGGGTTTGGGTTTTCAGGAAAGAGACTGAACTTGGAGGCAGACATTTATGAGTTTCTAACTTATTGATAAGAATTAAAGCCATGGATAGGAGGATACAGGGAAAGCAGAAAAATTAGAAGACAATCAGGAAAGAAGAAAGGAATCTTTAAAAGTGTCTTTGATTGGAGATAAAAGGAGGAGGAGCAAGCAAACAAGACTGTGAAAGAGTGATTAGAAAGAAGAGAAGCAGGAAAATAGGTTTAGGAGCCAATGGAGGAGAGCTTCTTAAGTTAGAGGAGTTGGTAAGGGATGCCAATGCGAACAAGGAGTCAAGTACAATGGAAATTGAAAAAGTACCAGTGGATTTGACAACTAGGTCATTTGAACCTTAGAGCTGTTTGGGTTAACTTCATAAGGTCTTGTCTGTTAAGGGGGGGAAAAAAAAAGAACTTGTTAGTAATGGGGTTAAGGATTTTGGGGAACAAGAGAAAGAACCTAATGGAGTACAACTTTTTCTTTAGAGGGTAAAAAGAAAGAATTACAGGAAAATGAAACTAATCTTATGGCAATAAAGGAGCCCTGATCTCAGAATTATAGCACTGACTCTTACTGGGTTTTAAACAGTACCACCGTAGGCCAAGACTCCCCTTAAACTATTTCAGAGAGGTGAATATTTTAATTGCTTATATTGAATCCAAATTATGAGCTAATAAGCAGAGGTATTAAAACTAGCACCCCACTGATTTAATTTGGAGAGAGACATTTATATTAGCTGTTTCTTGGACTTTTCTTTCAACCTTTCTCAAAACCATAGTTATTTCACAATTGGGTCTCAATTTTTAAAGTAGAATTGCTATAGTAGAGAAAGAAATAT
>NW_017731512.1:2742772-2757488 GCF_001890085.2 Hipposideros armiger | reverse complement strand
CTGGAGTAGTCTAGTACCCACCTGGAACTATACATAGTTATTACCATATTATTGACTATATTCTGTATCCTTTACTTTACATCCCTATAACTATTTTGTAACAAACAATTTATATTTCTTAATCCCCTCACCTTTTTTCACCCATCTACCCAAACCTGCTCCCATCTGGCAACCATTAAAGTGTTCTCTGTATCTATGAGTTTGTTTCAGTTTCATTTGTTTATTTTGTTCTTTAGATTCCACTTATAAATGAAATCATATGACTTTTATCTTTTTCTGTCTGACTTACTGTACTCAACACAATACCCTTTAGCTCCATCCATTTGTTGCAGATGGCAAGATTTCATTTTTTTAAATGGCTGAGTAATATTCCATTGTGTTTATGTACCACCTCTTCTTTATAAATTCACCCATTGAGGGACACCCAGGTTGTCTTCACATCTTGGCCATTGTAAATAATGCTGCAATGAACATATGGATGCACATGTCCCCTTGCAGTAGTGTTTTGGGTTTCTTTGCATAAATACCCAGTATTGGGATTACTTGGTCCTTCCTTGTTTCTTGTTATAGCCTTTGTTTTAAAGTCCATTTTGCCTGGTATAAGTATTGCTACTCCAGCTTTTTTTCTTTTTGTTTCCATTTTCATGAAATAACTTTTTACATCCTTTTACTTTCAGCCTGTGTGTGTCTTTCAATCTGAAGTGAATTACTGTAGGCAGCATATGTAAGGGTCTTGTTTCCTTATCCATTCAGCCACCCTATATCTTTTGATTGGAGCATTTAATCCATTTACATGGAAAGTAATTGTTGATAGATATATAGTTATTGCCATTTTATTATTTATATATATATTTTTTCTGTCTCAAAGAAGTCCCTCTAACATTTCTTGTAATACTGGTTTGCTGGTGATGAACTCCATTAGCTTTTTCTTACCTGGGAAGCTCTTTATCTGTCCTTCGATTCTAAATGCTAGCTTTGTGAGTAGAGTCATCTTGGTTGTAGGCCCTACTTTTCATCACTTTGAATATTTCCTGCCAATCCCTTCTGGCCTGCAAAGTTTCTGCTGAGAAATCAGCTGACAGTTCTTATGGAAGTTCCCTTGTAGGTAACTCACTGCTTTTTTTCTTGCTGCTTTTAAGAGTCTTTCTTTGTCTTTAACTTTTGGAACCTTAATTAAGATGTGTCTTGGTGTGGGCCTCGTTGGGTTCATCCTGTTTAGGACTTTCTGTGCTTCCTGAGTTGAATATCCATTTACTTTACCAGGTTAGGGAAGTTTTCAGACATTATTTCTTCATATAGGTTTACAATTCTTTGCTCTCTCTTCTCCTTCTGGTATCCCTATAATGTGAATGTTGGTACGCTTGATGTTGTCCCAAGGGCTGCTTAAACTATCCTCATTTTTTGTTGTTGTTCTTTTTTCCTTTTGCTCTTCTGATTGGGTTTTTTCTGCTACATTATCTTGTAAATCACTGATTTGATCCTCTGCTTCATCTAATCTACTGTTGATTCTGTCTAATGTATTCCTCCTTTCAGTTATTGTATTCTTTATTTCTAACTGGTCTTTTAGTGTTTTTAATCTCCATTTTTATATTTCCTATGTCATTGTTGAAATTATTTCTGAGATCTTTGAGCATCCTCACAACCAGTGTTTTGAACTCTGCATCTGGTAGATTGGTTGTCTCCATTTTGTTTAGTTTTTTTCTAGAGCTTTGTTCTGTTATTTTATTTAATGTGTTTCTTTGTCTCCCAATTTTGGCTGCCTCCCTGTGGTTTTTTCTATGTGTTAGGTAGGGCTGTCTCCCAGCCTTAGTAGAGTGGCCTTAAATAGTAGGTGTCTTGTGGGGTCCAGTGGTGCAGTCTTCCTGGTCACCCAAGCCAGGTACTCCAAGTGTGTCCCTTATGAGGGTTGTGTGTGCCCTCCTGTTGTAATTGAGCCTTGGTTGCTATTTGCACATCAATGGGAGGGATTGATCCTTGGGCTGATTGGCTATGAGGACCTACCCTGATTGCAGTGGAGGAGCTGTAATGCAGGGGCTCACTCTATAGAGCCAGATTCATTTTAGCAGGGTTCTGGTGCCTGCCCAGTATGCCCTTTAGGTGTTTCAGCCTTGGAGGTGGCCAGGTGATACTCCAGCTTGGTCAGAAGCTGGCCTCCATGCCAGTTCCCAGGGCCTTCTGAGAGGGGACCTGCTGTTGGCCAAGTTCAGCTGCAGCCTGTGCCCTGCCCAGGGCCGCCTAGAAAAAGCCATAAAGCAATTGGCAGATGACTGCCACCCATACTGTGCTTGGAGGTGTCTTGAGAGTCCAAGCCATAAACCAAGGCTGGTTGTCATTAGTGCTAAGCTTAGGGCTGCTCAGCCAGAGTTATGGGACATGCCAAAGGCAGATGCTGCTTGTTGGGTTTTGTGAACGTTTGAGAGAGTTTAGGAAAGCCTGCAGCCTGAGCCAAGGTGGGCCATTTGTATGGAAAAGCTACTGGAAGCAGCTTGTGTGTACCTGAAAATTGGCTGGGGCATGGTGTCAGGGAATCACTAGGGCAAGGCAAACAAATGGCGTTAATCAGATTGATGGAGACTCAGATATTATGGCCACTTGTGTCTGTACACAGGGAAGGGGAGGGCTCAACAAAGAAACAATGACTTCCACCAGCTTCTCCATCCAGGAGAAAGCTATTCCTTCAACCCTTTTTCTGCAGCCAGACACTTCAGTTTCTCTCCATATGTCCCTAGCACCTTTTGAGCTGCTACCCCAGAGCTGGCATTTGAAAGAGTGACTCTGTCAGTGGGTAAGTCCATGCACGGGCCCTTTAAGAGGAGCTCCTGGGAATACAGCTGCCTTCCATCTCACTTAGCCACAACCTCTGCTGGTTACAGAAACAATATCACATTACACGTTTCAGAGACAATATCACAGTATATTGTCCCTCGGGGGTGGGGGAACCTCACAGCCAAGATATCCCTTCCGAGTTTTAAAGATCACATACTGGTGTGGGACCAGCCCATATCACATCTCTGCCCCTCCTACTAGTCTCAAGGGATCTTCTTCTGTATGTCCTTAGTTGTAGGGTTTCAGTTCAACTAGATACTTCAGGTGATTCTTAGTGATGGTTGTTCTGTAGTTTAGTTGTAATTTTGTTGTGGTCATGATAGGAGGTAAGCACTGGTTTTACCTACTCTACCATCTTGGTCAGATTTCCACAAGCAGCTACTTTGTAATTTTAATCCAATGTTTTTATTCATTGCTGGGTGGCAACTCTCTATACTATCTCTTAGTGGCTCACAATCAAAGAAATCCTATAAATTAGTGTTATTTGGGGATTCTATGCTTTAAGAGAACTGTAGTGATCAGCTCAACTGAAGATGAAGATAACCAGATTACTATTGCTCACCCTTCCAAAACCTCATAGTTGCAGTCAATCATGGTATCATTCTTCATTTCCATGTCTTGTTTTTTTTTTTCTTAAAGATTTTATTGGGAAATTGGGGGAGGGGAACAGACAAGTTGCTGTCATTTTTTTTGTTCTTCATTCTAGTTGTGGAGGACGTTGCTTCATTGGCCCATGTTGGTATTATCATTGCGCTCTTCCCGGGTGAGGCAGATCGGTTGCCAGACTCTGGACAGCCACTCACAGTGGCTCTTGGCAGCTCACAGTGGCTGCTGGCTGCTCATGCTGGCTGCCGGCCACACACGGTAGCTTATGGCAGCCCACTGCAGCAGGGGCTGCAGCCTACGCCGTTGCCGGCGACTCACAGCAGTCCAGCTCCAGGTCGAGCTATTGTTCACCATCTTAGCTATAGAGGGCAGTGTCACTGGCCCTCATATGTGGGATCTGAACAGGAGCCCTGCTGCTCAGAGCTGGTGTCCCAAGCCAGTTCTTAACCAACGCGCCACTCGGCCGGCCCTTCATTTCCATGTCTTGCCATGCTCATCACTGTGAAGTTTATAGGATAGTCTTTTAACTCATTCTGTAAAACTACTGTGTTATAAATCAGATGATCATTAAAGTCAAGCAGTGTTTAGTTTTGTGATTTCATTCTATTCAAGAATCACTGAGTGAACTTTCCCTGTGAAACAGTATTTCAAAGCTTACTGATTCTGCAACTCTAATAGAATGATTGTTTTTACTGGGTATTCAGAATATTCGCTGATACCATAGATCTTACCAATTATGCATTCCTGGGCACCATTTGAAATGAGGAGGGAGCGAGTAGGATGCAGGGGGAGGAAGGAAGGGCCATGTACAATAGTTATAGAAACGAGTAACTCATGATGGGTCACAGCTGTTTATTTCAGCAACTTCTTCTGCTGAAATTTGGAATACAAATTCTAGGTTCATTCCTGGAAGAACATTTTTCTCTAAACTATATGCAAAGAAAGCAGGTGAGGGCAGCAACACAAACTGCAATCCAAGACGAATTTCAGAATTGGAAAATTTAGAAGAAACTAGGAAGTAAGAAAGTTTTGCTCTACTCTTCCTTGTGGTATGAAATGTTATTTATCAGATGAATGTGTCACGTTCAAACTAATGACGGCTGAAGATGAGATCAGTGGCTAAATGCTGACAAGCTGCCATTTAGAGATTTGCAAATTGCTCCAATGGCCACAGAGGAATAAACAATTCCTTTATTCATGCCAGCTGAGTAAGACCTTGCTTAGCTCTTCTGTTGACCTCTAAAATTAATGATTTAGGTCAATTTTTTTTTAACTATGAGAGTTAAATTATCCTACTTGGCTGTTTATATCATCAAGTGAATTAGAAGACTGCCAAATCTCTGAGTTTATTGTGAACTACATAAATATTGCAATTGAAAAATAAACAATAGCTCTATTCATCTCGAGAACTTATAATTTCATGAGTTGAAGTTTTATTTAATATAAGAACCATTGGCCACATAATTTTCATTCTTAACCATGTAGCCAGTTTGGTTTATGCTGAGATGAAATGACTAATTTGAACTTTAGTTAATTTGAAAATTTAGCATAAGTTTGGCTAAGTACTCTTATATTGGAGTGCCCTTTATTACTTATTCTATTGGAATAAACTTCTGTGTGCAAAATAGTTAACATTTATTATATCTGTTTCAGACACCATGCTTTCCATGCATTGCACCTTACTTTTCATGCAAAATTAATTATTCTTTACTTCTGCTTCTTCATTTGTAAAATGGAGATAATAACTAGAGCCATCTCAAAGACTTGTTTGAGAATTAAATGAGATCATCTATGAACCATTTAGAACAGCAGAGAGTAAGCACTCAAATGTAAGATACTAAAATAAGATATTTTGATAAAACGACTATATGAGATAGACATCTTAATAATAATTATTATTACTTAAATGTACTTAACTAGTAACTGGCAAAACTGAGATGCAAACCCAGTTCAGTTTGGTTTCAAAGTTCAGTCCCTTAGCTACATTCAAAGAGCTAAATAGCTATCAACTTTTGCTTTAGTTTAACATATTCCAAATTTTTCAAACTAATCCTACAATAAATAATTCCATTCCTAGCATCACTGTCCTAGCTCTGCTCAGGCCCATTCAGCTCTTTCCCATTCAGTTTTATTTTAAGAAGATTTATCAGATTTAGATGGATTACTACATTTAGAACACAATATTCCATTGTAAGGTTCTCAACCACAGTGCCAGTTATTAGATGTGTCACAGGTAATTTTAGTCATAACACTAAAATAGTACAATAAAGAGCTTAAGTTTATAAATGACTTTTTAAGTATAAATTATAGCAGGTGTCAGATTATCCCTAAAACAATGTCCTATTCACTATGTTACAAACATATGCTTTCTCAAGAGGAAAAGCAAGGGTCCTGTGAGAATCTTACATAAACTACAGATCTATAATCTGCACATGCCTAGGACGGGTCTTCCATGACAGCCATCAGGATAAAGAATGGCTGAGCAAACCCACCCCTCAGCTAAACCTCTACAAAGGTTTTCTCCCTACCTTAACTGACCTGGTAAGGAAAAAGTATTAATATACCTAGAATCATCCGATACCATGTAAGATCAGGACTAAATAACATTTGGTCACTCTTCTATCATCTGACTACATTGTTGCTTACCAAGTTCATTAATGTTTCATCTCATTTTAGAAAACCAACAGTGCAACAACAACAACAATTTCTAGGTGGGACTTTAATACCAAAAATATGGGGGGAAATTTTGTAGTTAGCTGAGTTACTAAAATGATTCTCTGTGAAGACCGATAGATTATATTTCGGTGTACTTTGTAGAAGGTTATTTGTACCAACTCAAAGTAAAAAGATGTTTAATAAAAGCTCTGTATTCATGAAAATTTAGAAAACAATCCAGAAAATTAGCCAATTTTTCAATATCTATGTAGTTGTGCAAAGGTGAACTGAAACTAACATAATGTTTAAAGCTTTTTACCCCAACTTGAAACCCTCTGAAAATGATCAAAAAATTCTGTTTTAAACCATTTATTTTTTACTTCTGAAAAGTAAGTACCAAATATTCTGAAAAAAGTTTTGCAAATAAAATACTGTCAAATAATAACAAATTTTGTAATTTTATAAATAGCCAGTATTATAAATTATATAGTTTAGAATTATTTTGTGTTTCATGCATATGGAGGGGATAAAAAGTTTTGTGGACTCGTTTTTGGTGTAGTTAATAAACTGTATTATATCTCTGTACATCACTGTTAAGAGAATGTTCAACTAAGTTGTTAAATTTTTTCCACATTAGCAATAACAGAATAATTTAGAACATTAGAATTATAGAATAATCCAAAACAAATACAATATTGGTTTTTTTGGCTGCTCTACTTAATTTGTATATATTGTCTTAGAATACTCTTTCACAGAAAAGTCGATATTCAAAAACTAATGCCTTTTCAATGGAGATACAATATGAGGGTGAGACAGTTGCTCAAGGGAAATGAATGTGGGCATTCCTGAGTTATTAGCCAAGCTTAAGGAAATACAGGTATCTTTTTGTTGTTGTTGTTTTAAGGAGCATATGAGAAGGTTTAGGAAACAGCTAATTTTTTAAAAGTGATAAATATTAACTTCTTGGAATGTTGCAATAAGTAGCTATTGTTCGAATAGGAAAAAGAAGTCTTTTCAAATTTCAAGGAACAAAAACTCCCTTTGTTTTATTTGCCTCTCTGTGGAAATACTTTAAGACTCAGCCCCAGGACTGTGCAGCATCAGATACGTTCGGCTGTTCTCTTCAGCACATGACTCATTCATGTAGAACTGACAGACAAACATAGATTCTCGTTGTCAGGGAGTGCACATTACTGTAGACTTCTTTGCAATGAAAAAAAAAAGGTGACTTTACAGTAAGATTTCACTTCATAAAGCTGTGTTTGGCAGGTCCAAGTGAAAAAAAAAATCATCCATACTTATTATTGTTCCCAGTGCTCAGCCTTTTCATCTCCTTAGAATTAGTCTTCATTCCTTCTAAAATTACTTTACTAATCTTTTTCCTCTTCTTCACCCCTGTCATCCCTGACCTGCCTCAGACTCTTTTCATTTCTCTCCCATTCAGCCTCCTAACTGGACGAGCTATTGTTCCTTCTCCACGCCATCCTCTGCACAGCCACGGCATGATCTATTTAGGGTGCAGATCTGTTGCACACCCCGCCTACCATGCAAGGGCCCCACAGGGGCTCCCCATGACCAGCAGACGAGGACAAGCTTTCATCAGGGCAGACCACACAGGAGCAGCCTTCTGCCCATTTACTCTCCCCTGAGACTCATGACTCTACTCCAGCACCCTGAACTGCTGCGGTGTCCTGTCTTCCCATCCTCAGCTTTTGCTCAGGCTGCCCTTCTGTGCCCTTCTCCTTCTTTTACTCTAACTTCTCCTTTTAGACTCCCCTCCTAAGTCACTTGCTGCAGCTGTGGGTTTGGTGGCCATCGTCCGTGGGCCCATGTCCTGGTCACTTCTCGATTCCACTGTGGTTTTGTAATTATTTGTTAAATGTCTGTCTCCCCCAGTAAATTAACTTTTGGGGGATAAAAACAATGTCATACCAATCCAACAAAACCAGAAGGGCTGAAAATACCTAGTTAAACCATTTCTTAAAAAAATATTTTATTTGGCCAGAATCAAGGTACACAGACTTGAATTCTTGCAAAGAAGCCAGCTCAATCTATAAACTAACAAGTTCAGGTGTTTTAGATGTATGTCAGCATTTTTAAGTAGTCCTTCATTTGGTCTGATTTTTTTTCAGCATTTTTATATTTATCCAGTTCTGTTTGTAGTGTGTGCTTTAATTTTCAGCTAAATTGCAGGAATGTACATGGCCCTGCAAAGGAAGTAATTACCCAGGATGAGGACATCCGATATAGTGGCTGTTCTTCTGAAACTTGTAAAACTACTCTAAAACTACTCATTCTAAAAGATTTTCTCTTAAAATAAGTTTTTAAAAATAGGACAAATTCAATAAATGGTTTGCTTGTGGCTGCTTTTAAATACCAGTATTTTTGTACCACATTTTTGTGTACCTTAAAAGATATGGCCAAGCCATACTTTTCAATGAAAATAAAAGTAAATCTTACCTGAGTTCTCTCTGAATACTGATAACTGCACATAACATAAGGTGTTAATTATGTTTAAAAATGTTTATCAGTAGTTTCTATTCTAGGGTTGAGCTTCATATTTTTAGATATGTTTTATTTTCGTAATTAGGTTTGGGGGAAGGTCGTTTCCTATGTTGTTCCTTTTTTATTTGTGCAACCTAAATCTTTAGAAAAAAAAGTTTCTTCCTATATTTATGGAATGATAGTGGACTCATGTTAAATTTATTTATTTACTTATTTATTTTTGATTAAAATTAATTGGGGTGACAATTGTCAGCAAAGTTACATAGCTTTCAGGTGTACAATTCTGTAACACATCATCTATATATCATATTGTTCACCACCCAGAGTCAGTTGTCCTTCCATCACCATATATTTGATCCCCTTTACCCTCATCTACCACCCCCATCCCTCCTTACCCTCTGGTAAGCACTAAATATTGTATATGTCTATGAGTTTTGTTTCCTCGTTTGTTTGTTTTTTTGTTGTTGTTCTTTTGTTGTTTTCAGCTTTATATATCACATATCTGTGAAATCACATGGTTCTCCACTTTTTCTGTCTGACTTATTTTGCTTAGCATGATAAGCTTAATATTGATCCATGTTGTCGCAAATGGCACTATTTCATCTTTTCTGATGGCCAAATAGTATTCCATAACTTTATTTTTTAAAAGATTATTTTTAATACCCATAAAGATCAAATTGAAATATTTGCAATTTCATTATTTGTCTTTAAATAATACATTGACAACTTCTATGTTCTCCTTATGCCTTTATAAATTGCTCTGTTTCTCCTTGCTCAGCGATTACCCAATGAGATCCCTGAGGGTTGTGTGTAAGAGATGCTCAATGTATTCTTTTAGGCAATTGCAATAATGACTTTCTTTGCTTAGAATGATATATTTAGTACTTTTCTAAAAGTAAATCACATATACAATGATATATGCTGATAACAGTTTTATAATTTGAGGGATTCCTACCTAATAAAAAAGGAACATAAATATGAGTTTAGATTTTCCACATGCCTTGTTCTTACTTCTGAAGAAGGTAATCTTGGTTTTTCTGAAAAAGAATTGTTATAAGTAATGAAAAAGTTATTTCCATTCACATAAAATGGAAACTTTCATTTTTGTTTAGAATTACCATTTCTGTAACAAGCCTTTTTTAAACATGGCATGCTATTATTTGATATTTATGTAGCTCTAACTTGCTTCTCTATTCTATTACAAATCTTTTGATTTGGTGATACTGTATAAAACATACTATTTCTTTCCTTTTTCCTTCCTCTACTTCATGAACTTTATTGCATTTAAACCATGATGACAATGCTATTTCATTAATTGTCAAAATTATTTACAGAGAAAATGTTACCATTTTAGATTTTACGATGACTCCTCAGTTCTGAAACAAAGAGAGGCAGTCCACTGCTTACACAAAGGTTTAGCTCGCTTTCAAGTTATTCCCTCACTTGACTCTTTCTTGGTGTCTTTGCTCCAATAAACTGAATTAGTCATTGTTTCTCCAGTGACATCTGCTCTTTTCTGCCTTTCTGCCTTTACTCAATCTATTTCTTCCACCTGATGGGCTTTCCTCAGGTTTTCAGTTCAAACCCCATCCACATCAGTTCCCTTAACCTCATAGGCGGTGACT
The DNA here is from genome assembly GCF_001890085.2 of Hipposideros armiger. Classification (NCBI taxonomy): domain Eukaryota; kingdom Metazoa; phylum Chordata; class Mammalia; order Chiroptera; family Hipposideridae; genus Hipposideros; species Hipposideros armiger. The sequence goes on along the minus strand of NW_017731512.1, from coordinate 2,747,271 downwards.
TTCTTGATACTTGTCCTAAAGGAATACTTATTCACTTCAATTTAAATGATTAAGTTGTGAAGACACACATCCTGGATCATTAGAATTCACTGCATGTCTATCAATCATCAGTAAGATTAAACAGCAAAAGCTAAAGCTAAATGTGTCTTCATATTGAATCCATTCACTACTTTTGTCAGTGTTTAATAAGTATGAATAAGACAGGCATACATTGCAAAGACATAGATGGTAGAATTGCCTCAATAAAATAAAAGGAATACTTTTGCTTCTCTGAAGAGACTATTTTCTTCAGAGTAAGAAAGATTAAATAGTTGTAGGTTTCAGTGTTAAAGTGTTTTTAATTGTGTGACTATTCTTAAAAAATATGCCTAGAGGTTCTTTTTTTCCCTTTTAAAAAGTTTTTCAATTACAGTTCATGTACAATATTATAATAGTTTCAGGTGTAATGATTTGACATTTATATAACTTATGAAGTGGTCACCCCAATAAGTCTAGTACCAATCTGACACCATACATAGTTATTACAATATTATTGACTGTATTTCTTATGCTATACTTTACATCCCTGCCTGTGACTGTTTTTATAACTGGCAATTTGTACTTCTTAATCCCTCCACCATTTTCACCCATGCCTCAACCCCCCTCCCATCTGGCAACCATCAAACTTTCTTTGTATCTATCAGTTTGTGTCTGTTTGGTTTGGTTTCACTGTCGTTATTTTTTAGATAATGCACAGCCAATAGAATAAATGAAATTTGTAAAACTTCATTCCTCTTCCTGTAGGATTTTGTAGTCTCCTTAAAAAGTAAGTTAGGGAGGAGTAGAATTTCTAAAGCAATTATCACCCCTCATTTTTAACACAAAAAGAGCTGTCAGATTTTTATACCTTAATTACTTCAACTTGAGAGCAAATTTGTTACATTGTTACAATGTTGACAGGCTAAAATTCCTGGAAATAAATGATCAAATAAGAACTGTAGTGTAAGATAAAAATTTTATTCTTTTTGATACTGCTGTCTTTTTAAAAATGAGTTGAGTGTGAAAGTTAAAAGAAAGAATAGCAAGCTAACTATTAAAGTGAGATATTACATTTGCATAAATTATTTTGCAATAAGTATTTGACAGATGTTTACTGCATAAAGAGCTTGGTTAATTTACTTTGGAANATACTTATTTATTTTTGATTAAAATTAATTGGGGTGACAATTGTCAGCAAAGTTACATAGCTTTCAGGTGTACAATTCTGTAACACATCATCTATATATCATATTGTTCACCACCCAGAGTCAGTTGTCCTTCCATCACCATATATTTGATCCCCTTTACCCTCATCTACCACCCCCATCCCTCCTTACCCTCTGGTAAGCACTAAATATTGTATATGTCTATGAGTTTTGTTTCCTCGTTTGTTTGTTTTTTTGTTGTTGTTCTTTTGTTGTTTTCAGCTTTATATATCACATATCTGTGAAATCACATGGTTCTCCACTTTTTCTGTCTGACTTATTTTGCTTAGCATGATAAGCTTAATATTGATCCATGTTGTCGCAAATGGCACTATTTCATCTTTTCTGATGGCCGAATAGTATTCCATAACTTTATTTTTTAAAAGATTATTTTTAATACCCATAAAGATCAAATTGAAATATTTGCAATTTCATTATTTGTCTTTAAATAATACATTGACAACTTCTATGTTCTCCTTATGCCTTTATAAATTGCTCTGTTTCTCCTTGCTCAGCGATTACCCAATGAGATCCCTGAGGGTTGTGTGTAAGAGATGCTCAATGTATTCTTTTAGGCAATTGCAATAATGACTTTCTTTGCTTAGAATGATATATTTAGTACTTTTCTAAAAGTAAATCACATATACAATGATATATGCTGATAACAGTTTTATAATTTGAGGGATTCCTACCTAATAAAAAAGGAACATAAATATGAGTTTAGATTTTCCACATGCCTTGTTCTTACTTCTGAAGAAGGTAATCTTGGTTTTTCTGAAAAAGAATTGTTATAAGTAATGAAAAAGTTATTTCCATTCACATAAAATGGAAACTTTCATTTTTGTTTAGAATTACCATTTCTGTAACAAGCCTTTTTTAAACATGGCATGCTATTATTTGATATTTATGTAGCTCTAACTTGCTTCTCTATTCTATTACAAATCTTTTGATTTGGTGATACTGTATAAAACATACTATTTCTTTCCTTTTTCCTTCCTCTACTTCATGAACTTTATTGCATTTAAACCATGATGACAATGCTATTTCATTAATTGTCAAAATTATTTACAGAGAAAATGTTACCATTTTAGATTTTACGATGACTCCTCAGTTCTGAAACAAAGAGAGGCAGTCCACTGCTTACACAAAGGTTTAGCTCGCTTTCAAGTTATTCCCTCACTTGACTCTTTCTTGGTGTCTTTGCTCCAATAAACTGAATTAGTCATTGTTTCTCCAGTGACATCTGCTCTTTTCTGCCTTTCTGCCTTTACTCAATCTATTTCTTCCACCTGATGGGCTTTCCTCAGGTTTTCAGTTCAAACCCCATCCACATCAGTTCCCTTAACCTCATAGGCGGTGACTTTCTTGATACTTGTCCTAAAGGAATACTTATTCACTTCAATTTAAATGATTAAGTTGTGAAGACACACATCCTGGATCATTAGAATTCACTGCATGTCTATCAATCATCAGTAAGATTAAACAGCAAAAGCTAAAGCTAAATGTGTCTTCATATTGAATCCATTCACTACTTTTGTCAGTGTTTAATAAGTATGAATAAGACAGGCATACATTGCAAAGACATAGATGGTAGAATTGCCTCAATAAAATAAAAGGAATACTTTTGCTTCTCTGAAGAGACTATTTTCTTCAGAGTAAGAAAGATTAAATAGTTGTAGGTTTCAGTGTTAAAGTGTTTTTAATTGTGTGACTATTCTTAAAAAATATGCCTAGAGGTTCTTTTTTTCCCTTTTAAAAAGTTTTTCAATTACAGTTCATGTACAATATTATAATAGTTTCAGGTGTAATGATTTGACATTTATATAACTTATGAAGTGGTCACCCCAATAAGTCTAGTACCAATCTGACACCATACATAGTTATTACAATATTATTGACTGTATTTCTTATGCTATACTTTACATCCCTGCCTGTGACTGTTTTTATAACTGGCAATTTGTACTTCTTAATCCCTCCACCATTTTCACCCATGCCTCAACCCCCCTCCCATCTGGCAACCATCAAACTTTCTTTGTATCTATCAGTTTGTGTCTGTTTGGTTTGGTTTCACTGTCGTTATTTTTTAGATAATGCACAGCCAATAGAATAAATGAAATTTGTAAAACTTCATTCCTCTTCCTGTAGGATTTTGTAGTCTCTTTAAAAAGTAAGTTAGGGAGGAGTAGAATTTCTAAACCAATTATCACCCCTCATTTTTAACACAAAAAGAGCTGTCAGATTTTTATACCTTAATTACTTCAACTTGAGAGCAAATTTGTTACATTGTTACAATGTTGACAGGCTAAAATTCCTGGAAATAAATGATCAAATAAGAACTGTAGTGTAAGATAAAAATTTTATTCTTTTTGATACTGCTGTCTTTTTAAAAATGAGTTGAGTGTGAAAGTTAAAAGAAAGAATAGCAAGCTAACTATTAAAGTGAGATATTACATTTGCATAAATTATTTTGCAATAAGTATTTGACAGATGTTTACTGCATAAAGAGCTTGGTTAATTTACTTTGGAACTTTGCTTAAATAAGACAGCAGAAATCAGAAATACTAAACATTATAAATTTAAATTTGGTTAAAATGCCACTTAGTGTAGTTGTATTTTTTCTTTTTACAATGAATTGTTGAGCAATTCAAAAACAAAGCACTTTATTGGCCATTGTAAATCTGGCTATTATTATCTTTCTTTTTATTAAAGCAGAAGCATTTAGATACACTGAGAACAAACTGAGAAATGGAAAGGACATTTTACGTGTAAGTTGAGATTCTGGTAAATTTAATATTTAAAAAAAATCTTGTTATACTTGAAATAAAAAAAGATGTCTGTTTTAAAGTAAGAATATAAATATATGTATATTCATTCATCCATTAGACATTTACTAGTGCTTTCTCTTTGCCAGACACCAAGAGACACTCAGGATCTAGAAATGAATTACAACTATCATTCCTCAGAGTTCTGCAATACAGGGAGTGTAAACAGACCTATAACCAAATAAATACAATAGAAATAGTGGATGTTATGTAGACACGTATATGGGGTTACTGGAAAGACAAGATGAAGACCTTACCCCCTTACTTTGCCCATGGCCTTGTGTTGGGTTCTAAAGTATTTATTCTATATGCTATGATATATTCATATATATACATATCTTTATAATTGCAAAAATTTGAGAACATATGTCAATGTGTGTGTATATACCAGGGGTGCCAAAAAAATGTATACAAGTGGACACTTTGGTCAACGTTGCTCAAGCAGCAGTTTGCC
>NW_017731512.1:2732827-2739317 GCF_001890085.2 Hipposideros armiger | reverse complement strand
TGCAAAACCACATAGTGAGTCATGATTAAGATTTAGTTGAAAAAAATTTCATTTCACTACCTGTATACCTTATAAAAAAGAAAAGATAGACCGATTAAAAGGGGGGAATGATATTTTGGTACAGATTGTAGTTAATTTCCGAGGTTGTGAGTGTAATTTGTCCAACTGTATTTATTCTCATACAGAGTCCCTGCCTTGCAGCAGAGCTGTAGGACCCTCTGGGGACCACTCCTTATACTCATGAGCATGGTTTTCTTAAAGCTAAATCGGGGTCACAGCTCTCAAGTTAGAGATTAAGGATATTCAGCAGCATCCTGCCTTTCCAGCTCATTTGAATGGCCTCTTCCTTGAGGTAAATCATGCACTTGACTTTTAAATATTATTATCTGCAGTGGAAAGAATAAGGAGAAAAGTCATAAATTAGTCCGTGATTTAAATCTCAACTGTAAACTGTAAATATTTAGTTTAAGGAATACTTCTCCCTCTCCCTCCCTGCTTTATTTTTCTTTAGCACACTTATCTTGCTTGAAATTTTATTATATCTTTATTATTTTATTTGGTCTTGGTCACTCTTCCTTTGAAAGATAATGTGCATGAGAACAAGAACATTGATTCTCATGTTTCCTGCATCTTACATCTCAAAACTATTTCTGGTCATTGTAGATGCTCAGTTATATTACAGAATGAATAAATGAATAGATGCTTAATGCCTGAGGGCAGGAGGTAGGTGTAAAAATGTTGGCTGAGTTTGCAATTCAGTATGAAATGCAATTCTTGAAACCAAGTCACACATTTGAAATCCAGGCAACATCTTGTTAACATTTCTAGCTGAATTCTCCTAAGCTCCACCCCTACATTAGATGTTTCTACAGGAAGATCCAACAGGCACTTTGACTTCAAGGTACCCCAAACACAATTCTTTTTTTTTTCTTTCCTGCCCACTCCCCAACCCTCACACCTCCTCCTCCTAAAGGCCTTCTTATCTTTGAAAGAAGCATCACTGTCTACCTGCTCATTCAAATTACAAAACTTCTCTCTCTCCTTCAGATAGCCATCCACTTGCCAAATTCTATTCATTCTGCCTCTGCAGCATCATGTCTGTTATATGCACCTTCCAAACCACTTGGTCCCTGTCCTGATTCACAAACTAAGTCCCCTGTCCCGGCAGTCACAGTAGCCTCCTAAGGTCTCGGGCGCCTCTACTCTCTCTCTTGTCCAGCCCATATTCCATCTTGTCAGCTGAGGTCTATTACAAGAAGATAGCAATTAACTGATGTGAATATTAATTATCCAATAAATAAATGTTAAATTCCTTTTATGTGTACATTCTAGGCTTAAGGACTCATCCAAACCCACATGGGACTCTCTGTCTTATAGAAGGGCATAGAGACTAGATAGACATGCTCACGTCACTGCCCTCCTCAAAAATGTTCAGACTTCACGATTCCAATAGAATGAGACTTCATTCCTTAAAATGATATTCCTAAACTCTCTTGCCTTTCTAGCTTCTTTCCAGACCATTCCCAAGACCCTACACACAAACACTCTACGTAACTCCTGCATTGTTACATAGAAGTTCATGGAGGGGTATGCACTTCTANTTTAGATATTCTTAAAGACATAAAATTATTTGGAATTTTATTCTATTGCAAGAGAGAAAAAAAACTATACTTGAACTTGCTAAACAACTACTTTTTTCAAACTGTCCTCTAGATGGAGAGACAAATCAAAATGGCAATAAGTGTAGTTCTTCTTTTGGCTTATGTGCTTTTCAACAAATAATCAGGTTCCTAGCAAAATATTTGGGAGAAGCATACAATTCTCAAAAAAAATTGAAGTATTACATATATAGGTTTTTAAATTAAGTCACACCTAATTTTTAAAAATTTAAAAATATATGATCTAAATATATTGATTAGTTTTCCTTTTTTTAAAGATTCTCTAAAAGTAAAACAGACATAGAGAACATATTTACTTTTTCAAAATTACTTGGTTTGGAGTAGGAGTCATTCTAAATGTGCGCTTTTATTGCCTTGTTTTTAAGACTTTATTTCAATTCATACAAAACATCCAGATAATTTGGTCCTGGAATCCCATTCATTGGTGAACTAAAAGATGATCCAAATAAATAATAATCTGGGATTACGCTTGGTCCTTGGAAAGGAAATATTTCTATAAATAAAAATACTGTTGTTCTCTTTCTCCTGTAATTTTCATAGCACTCTAATGGCAGTTTTATGGCCCCAATAGAGATTTGGCCCAGAAAAGACATGTTTAAACTGAGGGTGTACCCCTGCTAAATCAAAATGAGTTGTGAAATAGCTAGAAATGCCACCACATCTCTTCATATTCTGCAAAATGTTTCAAGATGTTCTCTATAAACTTTCACTACTTTTGCTTGTTTTTAATTTTTATTCATTCATTCAGCAAATACTTGCTAAGACCATACTATGTACCAGCCACTAGTCTTAAGTGCCCAGTTACTGGTGAGTAAAACAGACATTCTTCCTGTATGCCAGAGATTACAGACTGATAGGGCAAACAGATAAGAATCAAATAGCTATAGAAATAAAAGCACTCAATTATTCATTCAGAATATATGTATTGAGTGCCTCCTGTGTTCCAGACCTGTTCTAGATTTAGAGGATATCGTGCCAAAACCTCGGAAGCTTACATTCTGGCAGGCAAATAAGACAATAAGCAAATAAAAAAAATAAGTAAATAGATATTATCATGGAAGGTGGTGCTGTGGGGGAAAAAAAAGCTATATAAGGGTATAGTAAGTTTTGAGGGTTGGAATAATATGTTTAGAGACACATTGGTCATGGAAGGCCTCTCCAAGGGTTATTTGAATGAAGACCTGAATGAAGAGATGGAATGAGCCACAAGAAGAGAATTTCAGGCAGAGAGTGCCTGACATATGGGAGGATCAGCAACGGGACCAGTCTGAGTGAGGGAGAGTGGTAGGAGATGAGGTCAGAGAGACAGGAAGGCACCACATCTTGTACACGGCAAACAGCTTTGGTTATTACAAACTTGGAAAATTCTTTGTGACAAATACACGGTGTTAAAAAGAACAGATACTTGGAGTCTAACAATCTAAGGAATTAAGGGAGGCTTCTGTTAGGGGCTGAACTGTGTCTGCCAAATTCACATGTTGAAGTCTTAGTACCCAATGTGCCTGTATTTGGAGAGAAGGCCTTCAATGAAGTAATTAAGTTTAAATGAAGCCAGTCCTTTACCCAATAGGACTGGCATCTTTAAAAGAAGAGGAAGAGATACCAGGGATCCAAGCACAGAGGGAAAAGGCTACGTGAAGACACAGTGAGAAGGTGGCCAGCCATCTGCAAGCCAAAGAGAGAGGCCTCAGGAGAAATCAAACCTGCCAACACTTTGATTTGGACATCCAGCCTCCAGAACTGCGGGAAAATATATTCCTTTGATTTAAGCCACCCAGTCTTTGGTGTTTTGTTATGGAAGTGACCTTTGAGGTAAAAAGTGAAGGATGAATAGGAGTTAACCACTTGAATTGAAGCTTAAGGGAACAGTGTTGTGCAAAGGCTCTGCCTTTGGAAAACGCACAGCATGTTGAGAACCTGAAAGAAAGCCCACTGGCTAAGCCTGGAGAGCAAAGATAAGAATGGTAGGTACATGGAGAGCTGAGGAAGGTTGAGTAAGGTCAAATCCTGTAAAGTCTTGTAAGGCTCTGTAAAGGATCTTGGCCTTTCTCTTCAAGAGGCTGACATGATCAAATTTGCAGTTTTAAACACCATCTAGCTGTGGAGAATTGGAGTAGGGAAAGAGAGGATTCAGGAAGGTCTGCTTCAAAAAGTCCCAGAGAAATGATGTAGCTGGGATTGGGATGGTGGCGATGAAGATGGAGAGAAGTGGATTGGTATGTACAGATGAAGTTGGCAGGACGAGGATTACTCCCCCATTTCTGGATTCTGCAGATGGAATTTGGTACCATTCTTGAGGTGGGGAGCACTGAACTCATAATTTTATCCCTAAACCTGACCAGTTCCATTTTGGAAATGTTGAACTTGAGATGCTTCTAAAATATTCAAGTAGAGAATTGGTAAGTGAATAAATCTGAAGCTCAGAGAATGGATGGAAACTGNCCAGCGACTGATCTGACTTGCCCAGGAAGAGTGCAATGATGGTGCCAACTTGGGCCAGTGAAGCAATGTCCTCCACAACTAGACCGAAGAACAAAAAAGACAGCAACTTGTCTGTTCCCCTTCCCCCAATTCCCCAGCTCTGTTCCCATCCCCCCAATTCCCCAATTTTAAAAAAAAATCTTAAATTGGTGTCATAATGGCCTTGAAAGCCCCAAGGTGCCTTCCTAAAATATCTAAATTAGAACCAAGTCATAATTTAACCAAAAAGGAGAATGTAGCTACTGCAAATATTCATTTAAGAAAGTACAGAATAGTTTCCCTACAGTAAGCCACACCATTAATGATCATAAAATGATCTTTATCTATTCCCTTCTTGTCAAAAGGACAATACTTAGAACCACATGTAATAATTTTTTATGATCGTTCATATTCATAAACATGAAGACACCCACACCAATATAAATATTCTATCTGTATTAAGATACTTTTAAGGATAATTTATTAATTTAATTGTTTCTTGATTTTTCCTATCAGGGACAGAGATGCCTAGGTAACATGGTCATACAAACTATGAATGTGTGTATGAGCTATTCCCATTTACACATGTATAACAACTAAGGTTGCAAATTGGGAATGGTAGTTAGCTAGTTCATAAATGATTTTTAGATTTGTATGTATATTCACAAAGCTACCTGATTTTCTTTAAGTTTTGACCAACGCCATTACTAAATGTGAAATTTTGAATCTCACAAATGTTGCCTATCCCACTAGAGAATCAAGTTGACACTTTTAAATATCAAAGCAGAAAGCCCTCACTAAATTGACATATCAGAATCAATGTGTCTTGGTAATTCAACTGTTCTGTATGCAATCATTCTTCCTTTACCTGCAGGTATTAACCATCTATAGATTATGCATGTGTGTGTGTTTATTTTTTTTTTAATTTAATGACATGATATTGTATATCTGGATTCAGTAGGAAATAAAATAAAATTTATATTTGTCAATTGAAATGAATAATATTGAAAAAAATCCCAAAATAGCCTTTGAGATAAATCATAGCTAAGATAAAATGCTTAAGAATGTTCAAATTATTTCACGATCCTTGAATCTCCTAGAATTTAAATTATACATTAACCTGAAAATAGTTAATTTAGGACAGAAGAGAAACTAGATACCAATTATAATGTTGGTATGTACATGTTAAGGATTCAGCAGCCACAGAACTTCTTAATAAAATCTGAATCAAAATGATTTTTTTCCCCACTAGCCATCTAGAGCCAGTGGACAAGTGATCAGGGTCCACTGCTGACATCCAAGCATCTACTCCATCAGCCAGAATTCAAGGGTCTGACTCTGATCCGGCCTTTTACCCCATATCAGCTCCAAAACTATATTTCTTTCTTGTTTAAGATTCACACCTTCACCTGCATTTCTCTTTTATCAGTTTATCAGTAAATTAAGATTCACCCCACACACATGCATCATGCCCACCAGCTGTTACTAAACTGATCACACAGGGCTTTGGACCACCTTTCAGGAAGTCACATCACCTCTTCAAATGCCAGCCACAGTTTTTAGGAAACCCAGCTCCTGCTTAGCCACAGCATTTATTTTCCCTCCATTAAGGTCCTGTCCTATTTCCAAAGTAACCTCCTTCTGTAAGCTTGTAAGGAATTCTCTTCACCTTTTATTTCATTGCTTTCTCTCACACTTACTTCACAGTTCTACTTTGGGCCTTTGCAAACATTTTCTCCATGACACACGAAATGTCCTTTCCACTTAATTTTGTCTTTCCAAATCCCATCCTGTTTTCAGAGCCCATGTGAGGTTGTACCTTCCAAGAATATCCCCCAGGGCTCTCCACTACTCTGGATACTTTCTAAATCACTGAAATATATAATCATAGTAATACAGGACATCTAGAACTCAGTGATGTATGTCTTCTGTTATACTTGCATATTGACTCTGAAACGTGCAATATGTGATATTGTTTCTTTATCACATGTAATGTGTGATACTGTCTCTGTAACAGGGACTCAGATATTTAAGAGAAAGAGCCATGTCTTATTCTTTTCTTCATCCCCATGCAGAACACAAAGAGACCTATCAGGTACTCAGTAAGCCCTCATTTATTGAGTAGATTATGAAAGGTGATTATCAAAAAATTAAGTCAATGATATCCAATCAGGAGCAATTTTGGCACCCCTGGGGAACATTTGGCAATGCCTGAAGACATATTTTTGTTGTCATAATCAGGACGGGGTCCTAGTAGTATCTGCAGAAGCCAGGGATACTACTAAACCCTCTTGGGTGCCCAGGACAGCGCCACAAAAAATAATTATCCCCAACCCCAAAATGGCAGTAGT
>NW_017731512.1:2718685-2726152 GCF_001890085.2 Hipposideros armiger | reverse complement strand
CTATGTAACATGGCTAAATGCTTTCTCTTCTTTCTCTGACGTAGCTCAGGAGCAGTTGCTTACTTACTTCAAGCCTCATATTATGTGGTTACCAAAGGACTTAAAAATCTCTTTTATAATAAATATGAATAGTGGTAGCCCCAGGTATTGTTTGATAGCTACTGTGCTTTCACTAATGACTGCTGGATTCAGAGCTTAATTATCAACTGAATATACAGAGGGAGCCAAAAAAAGTATACACATTTTAAGATAGGAAAAAACTGTATTCAAATTATGCTGATGGTAACCACTTTGAGCACCTCGTATAATTGCGGGAGTCAAACATGAGTTGTATTTATCTTTTGTTATCACTATGTATTGAGTATTACAATTTTAATACAGTTTTCTCCTTTCTTAAAATGTGTATACATTTTTTTTGGCACTGTCTGTATGTCAGAACTCCATACACTGGCTAATTTCCGTCAGTTTTGTAAATGATAACTGCTAATGTCAAGGCCGTTCAAAAATAGCAAAAACTTGATTTCCCCGTAATATCCTGAGGATCATGTTCATGGGCACCAGGGAGTCTAGGCAATAAATCTGATGGATTTTTGCCATCATATTTAGAATAAATAAATTAACGCTAGAAACAATTTTCTAACAGGAGATAATAAAGGAAATGGGCAAACAAAAATAAACATTACAAAGAGGAAAAATAAAATCTCAGTGAGCAAATTAATACTTGCTTTCATAAAATAGATGAAACTTGTAAATGTAGGCAAGAGTTTTAAAATTATACAATTCAGCTAAATAACATCATATTTGTTCCTATCATTAAATAGTTGTCTTTCTACTGGGGCCTAAATTGATGTTTAAATATGTTTATGATAAAGAAGTAAGTGCTTGCCAAATTGTTTTCTAGTGAATATTTCTTTACTTGAACTCAGATAAGTGAGAGAATGATTCATCCTTAAAGTGGCAACTTTCAGGCAGGTCATTGCAGGGCGGGTGTGGAGGATACTTTGTCTTCGTACCTACTGGTGAGATTGCTGAAGAACACACCGGTGTTTGGAGCACACAGAATGACCACTCTCCGAGTGTGGTCACAGTACCACCAAGTTCCCCAAACCTGCCCCACATCCCTTGGGACTCTGGCTTTCTCTTGCAAAGTTTCGCTATTTATCATAGCTACAGTCTTACACGGGCTGAAGGCTCTCAAGAAGTGTTTGCCCTTTGATTATTACCAAGGCTTTTTTGGTACAGAGGTTCAGACGGTACTCTGAAGCACAGGATGAAGAGAGGAGTTGCAGAAGAAGCCAATTCTAAATTTTGTTGAAATGAACTCTTGCCTTCACATAATAGGGAACTTCCTTGGTCCCTCCCTAACATGTAAAGAGGATGAACTCTCTTCCTGGCTGAGGCCATGCACCAATTTAATACCATGTAATTTACCCTGTTGGGTTTTTTAATTGTATATATTTAAGGTGTGTGACACGATGTTTTGATATACATACACAGAGTGAAATGAATATTCCAGTCAAGCCAATTCACATATTCATCTCCTCACATGGTTAGCTTTATGTGTGTATGTGCTAAGAGCACCAGAGATTCACTCTATTAGCAAATTTTTAGTATACAGTACTGTTATTTATTATAGTTGCCATACTGTACATGAGCTCTCTAGAACTTAATTCATCCTGCATAACTGCTTACTTTGAAATGTAGACACATCTAAATAAAGAAAAAAGGAAATTATAAGATGACATAAATATCTTAAAAATAATATTTGGTTGTGCTATGGTATTTTGATTCTGATAATTTAATACTATGAAATTCTAATTATATTCACATACTGAGTTCTTAAAAATAATTATTTTTACAATACCTGAATATTCTAATATTGTCTCAATTTTTCATCTGTGTTGAGGAATCTTATATCAAAAAGAATAATTTTCCTTCATAACATATATCAAAACTCAAGAGTTTGTAATTGATGTTTATGGTACAATTACTTTTGCATTGTTACATGAAAAATAATGAAAATGTATTTGAGATCATAAGCACCTATTTTATGGCAATAGAATTCATGTATAGTTTGTTAAGGAGAAAATGAAGTGAGAGAATATTGTCTCATAGCATTAGAGTCCACGTAATATTTATGTGTATCATAGACAGAATAATGCAGTTGATNTAAGAAGAGATGATTGGGTTATTAAAAAGCTATGTTTTAAGTGGAGAATAGATTATGAAATGTTATCGAATAAGTACAAAAAATATATACATATTTCTATTTTCTACTTTGTCATTAAAGGAAAGGAAGAATAGTGAGGAATAAATTTAAGAGAATGTTATAGATTGAAATTTGAAAAAAGCCTCCCAAAATACATATGTTGAAATCCTACCCTCAGTGTGATGGTATTAGGAGGTGGGCCTTTGGGAAGTTATCAGATTTTATGGGTGGAGCTCTCACAAATGGAATTAATGTCTTGTAAAAGACACAAGCATTTGCTCTCTCTGCTCTTGGCAAAGATACGATGAAAAAGTAGCCATCTATGAACTAGGAAGCCGGGTCTCACCGGACACTGGATCTGCTGGCACCTTGATCTTGGACTTCCAGCCTCCAGAACTGTGGAAAATAAATGTCTGTTGTCTAAGCCATTCGGTCTATGATAATTTGTTATAACAGCCCAAGCTGACTAAGCTGAAGAGAAGATATAAAAAGAGGAAGTAAAGATAGAACAAAGGTCTTAAGTTCTGTGGCATGTTGATTAAAGGTAAGCTATTCAGATCACAGTCGTGGTATTCAGGAAAAGTGATTTCTTTTCAAATATTAATCAGTTGGTTAACTGCTATGACAATTCATTCCTTATACATGGAAAAGATTTCTCAAAATGGGGCCTATGTAACCATCAACTTAACTGTGATGGACCATGTCCCCACATCAGGGTCTCTGTGTGACCTCCCACGGGCTGGAGGTTTCTACTTTACATTGATCAAGATTTATGGGGATATAACAAGCCCATCTCTGAGGTAATGATTTCTAGTTTGTTTAAAATTTTTACTTCATAATATCCAAACGTTGTTCTTAATAGTAAATAAAAATGTTTCCATGCTAAAATTCACTTATAATATTTATATACTCAGTGTCCCTCCCTGGCATAGTTCATCTCCATTATTTTCTGAGGGACAGCCCTATGATTTTGCAATTTTTNTTTTTTTTACCTCTGCTATAGATGAATCATCCTAAACAACAGGTTACTCAACCTGAAATATAACATTTATCATGCTATTTTCTTGTTTAAATAACCTTCTGTAGTTATCATTAATGTCTAGTTTGGCAGGGAGGGTCATTACTATCAAGTTGTGTGAACCTGCCTGTCTAGTCTTGTGATAGGCTGACAAATGTTCCCGAAAGATTCCTAATATCCAGAATCTAGAACTAGGGTAACTTACATGACAAAGGGACTTTGCAGAGGTTCTTAAATGAAGGATCTTGCGATGAGGAGATTATCCTAGTTATTGGGGTGAGCACGTGAAATCACAAGTTCCTTACAAGAGAGAGGCAGAAGGATCAGAGTTAGTATGTGACAACAGAAGAAGGAGGTTGGAGTGATAGCAGGAAGGGGTGCTGAGCCAAGGAAGGAACGCAACCTCTAGTAACTGAAAAAGGAAATAGCTTCTCCCCTCACAGCCTTTGGAGGGAACTAACCCTGCTGACACTGTCACTTTAGCCCAGTGAAATTGACTTTGAACTTCTGCCCTCCACAACAATAAGATACTAAATTTGTGCTGTGTTAAGTCAGTAAGTGGGTGGTAATTTGTTGCAGCAGCAATAGAAAACAAATACCTTTATTTTCTCCAAAACTTAACTTCTCAGACCCTTGGCACTTCTCTCACTGGGTCTTGCACTTTTTCTTGAACGAGCTTGCATTTTCTAGTCTTGCATCTCTGGAGTGATGCTCACCTTCCACCTATCAGCCATACTCTTCCTTTACTTTCCTTGTGATAGCTAGTTCAAGTGATTTTTCAAAGCTCTGAGTAAATTCTTTCCCCTATTTGTGTAAAAGCCTTCCTTGACCCTTCTAGCAAAAGTGATTTTTCGTTCACTGACATTCTAAGGCAATCAGGATCTGTGCAATTTGTTATGTATCCAATTAGGAAAATCTCCACCCAGCAGTGTTAAGTGCAAAATCTCTCAAACCAGGATGCCTGGGTCTAAATCCTGATTCTACCACTCACTTGGAGAAATTTCTAAAACTCTCTAAGTCTCAGTGTCTTCATCTGTATCAAGGATTGTAAAGTTCAGAGATGCTCTACATAAAAGTCCATTAACCTGGTTGCTGAATCAGGGTAAGGACTCCNCCAAACACCACACTGCCAATCATTAGCCATAAATCTCTAGAGGGCAAAGATTGTGTTTCCTATGAGCACCCCTTTCACCACCACCACCCCACAGCCACCCCAAAGAATACACAAAACCTCACCCAGGGAGCACCTGTAATATTTTACCAACTGTGGCGAAGAGCTGTGGAGAGCTCTCTCTTCCTTGCCTTGAATTGCCAAAACTTCCCCTGGAGTGCCTTTCCAGAGAAACTGAGGTTGCCTTAGCAGCCAGTATTTACTTTAGATATACAGGATCCTCTAAAGGAGTTCCTCTGAACTGATCTTTAAGAGGGTTTGAATAGCTAATTATGTTACAAATGTTGGCCTCATCCTTCACCAGTTTTCCATCAGCAGTTGGTGACATTAAAGCAACAGCTGCCTTATCTTTATCTTGCTTTTCACTTGGAGGTTCGGGAGCTAAGCCAGGTCTTCAGACTCTTCCCTTCTGCTCCTTCCTACGGTCTGATTTGAAATCCGTTTACATATTTGGGATACCCAGAAAAGGAAGGACAAAAACAAAAAAAGAAAAGAAGACATTTTCTCCCTGCTCCCTAATATAAGTTTTATCTTAGGCCTGCTTTGATAGGTGCTTAAGTTTTACCAGTTGCTCTTTTTGTATTGACATGTAAAAATATTCTAGCTTTGTTTTCTCAAAATAGCTCTTAAGAAATAATTCAAACATGGATGTAAACTGTAGTCAATGGGGGAAAAAAGATACTGCTGGGATCAGAGGAGAGGGTAATTCGTTCAGCATTTGAAATTGTATGCATTCATTCAATAATTATTGAGCATCTACTATTTGTCAGGATCTGCGGAGCATGCAAAGATGAATAAAACATTATTGCACTCCCTTAAAACATGCAGTCTATATGGAAAAATCATAATCTTGTACTGAACCAGGAGAAGTCTGAACTCCCACTCAGGTTTTCAGACCCCTACTATGCAAGGTTTTCTGATGGAAACGTGTGACGATTATTTTCTTTGCTCTGAGAAATATTTTGAAAGATGAATACCAATCTCCCTTCCCCAGTGATGAAGTGCATTGAGGTAGAGGACAGAGGCAGACGTCTCTCCAGACGTTAGATACCTTTTGCTGTTCCATTCTACCTGCTGCTTCTGAAAGGAACTCCACTCAGGAGCACCCCCTCTCACATATTCCTTCCTCTGAGTGCATCCAAATCTTCTTAATGTGATGATAAAACAACAGAAGACATTTTTTAGTTAACTAAAATGCAGCTATATACCCGCAACATTTCAATTCAGTTCTCACACCAATGAGATGAGGTAGATATTTTACCTGTGAAAAACCTGGATACTGAACACCAAGGCAAGTCAGGTTCAAAGCCAGGTCTATGTAACTCCAAAGCCATATGCACTTTTTTTTTTTAATTAAAGTTTATTGGGGTGATAATGGTTACTAAAGTTACATAGGTTTCAAGTGTACAATTCTGTAATACACCATCTCTATATCACATTGCACTTTTAAAGTCATAACTTTGTGGTGTTCTGCTTAGAGGTCCTTCTTTGTGAGGTGGCATCTTTTCTTGGCAGTGGTGGCCCAATGGGCCCTTTATGAGTAGCTCTCTTAGGTTCCTCTTTTCCTGTCTGTAACTCCCTGGCTTCCTCAAACAATTCCTCAGGGATTAGAAGCCAAGTGCGCTCTCAGCACCATCTCCAGAGCCCTCTAAGGCCAGCAGCAGTTCTCTAGACCTCTCTCAAGGCACTTCCTCAAGGACTGACAGCCCTGATTTAGGCCCTCTTGTCATGATACCATAGATCCAGAGTCTTTCACCATTGTCCCAGAGGGTCTGGCTAGAGTCTCATGTTCATCTTCATTCCTATCCTTCTTATGCCTGATACGTAAACTAAACTCTGGTGGTTAACTCAGTAAATGCTGAATCAACATTAGAGCCATGAAATAAAGTCGTATCTGTCTGGCACCCAAGGTAGTACTTACCATCATTCTATCATTTGGCCTCTGGAGTGTCCTTTGTCCCGTACAAAGGAGCTTCACACCTATGCTTTTGTGTCATTGTGTCATCTTATAAAATTTTACTATCTTCTCCATTGTTTCTTACTGCTATAAGTACACAGCTCACTCCACCTTCTGGTGGTTTTGCTGCTTTTAATCTACCATGGAATGGACGCTTTTTCNGGTTGAAGTATAAAATACTTCAAGAACACATACATTTAAATAAGACAATGGGAGTTGATCTTAACAATAGTCACCATAATAAACTTTCCACTTACTCCAATGAGATTATTGTTCAGAATTATTTCAGGGTTCTTCTTTTGGATTTGCCTTTGTGACCAAGTTATGAACCACATAAAAAAAGTTCTAATAGGTTTTAGTTGCATCTTGTTCTTAACCCAAATGTCAGGAGAGCAGTTATTTGGATGTATAAGATATAGCATGTGGAGTCATATGTTTTTATCCATATATTTACTAATGGATGTACTACCATAATTACATGAAAAACTATTCTTAATGTCAAGAAAGCATTTAAAATTTTTCTCTTTTGGTTTTAGGAATTTCTGCTTAGTTGAATATTCATTTGGTTTTTGCAATACCAAAAGCAGTAGGTGAATCCCAGCTGTAGAGGCTTCTCTAGGGTCTTTAATTGTTAATCTCAACAGAAGCTTTTCTTTCTACAAATTAATCTTGGGCACAACATTTTGTAAAGGCTGGGTCTATAGCAGAAGATTACATTTATTTTCATGTGTTTATGACATGAAGAAGACCATGTCTGTTTGATTTACTGGTATATGAATGTCACAGTGCCCAGTTAGATAGTAGGTGATCAATTACTGTCTGTTGAGTGGATGTTGGATATCAGACACACACTTTGTCATATTTAGGCGTCCTGATATTTTAGAGAAGTCTTCAACTTAGGTGAGACAAGAATGGAAATTATATTTTAACAAAAGCAATTTTTAGAGAAGAGATTTCAGGGATATTAATTCATAAAGTGACATATACAATTATTTTTCCACTTTAGCCAGTTTTCCCAGTACCATCTCAAAGCAGCAATTTAAATTTATTTATGCATTTAATCAACACAATGTTTATTATACACTTACTACATGCCAAAGAGTGTTTTAGGG
>NW_017731512.1:2713951-2714990 GCF_001890085.2 Hipposideros armiger | reverse complement strand
CTATTTAAATGTATGACTAGTGTAGCTCCTCTTCTGTGGGTTAGCAGAGGATAAAGCAGCAGAGTAGGAAGTATATGAATTTAGAAGCCAGACAGACAATGACCAAATACTAGTTCTGTCATTTTCTAGCTGTGTGATGTTGGACGAGCTAGTGAATCCCTGTAAACTTCAGTTTTCTCCTCCACAAAATGGAGATTATAATACTAACTATGAAGAGTTGTTGTAACTGTGAGGATTAAATAAATTAATACTATATGGTGCTTAGAACTGTATCTCGCTCACAGCAAATGTCCAATAAGTGAGATGAAAATTCTCAGATGTCTTCTTCCCCCTATCAGAAATAGGTAATTTTTTTCTTTTTATACTTAAAATAGTGACTTTCTGTTGTATTATTATTTTAGCTTTTTGATAAATCTAACAAATCGCTTTGTACATAAGTTTAAATGTACATTTGATTTTTGGTTTTTTTAATCTGATCTGATTCCTTGCATCAAGTGGAGAAGGAGTGAATGTAAGTTTATGAAAGCATTTAAGTGTCATAGACAGCATTTCTCAAAGCATGATCTTAGATCACCTGTATCAAAATCACCTGTGGGGATTGTTTAAAAAGGAAGATTCTTGGGGCCAGCCGAATGGCGCATTGATTAACAGCTGGTTTGGGATGCTGGCTCTGAGCAGCAGGGCCCCGGTTTGGATCCCACATGAGGGCCAGTGACACTGTCCTCTACAGCTAAAATGCTAAACAACAGCTCGACCTGGAGCTAGGCTGCCGTGAGTTGCTGGCGACGGCATAGGCTGCAGTGAAGCTGCAATGGGCTGCCATAAGCTACCGTGTGTGGCTGGCAGCCAGTGTGAGCAGCAGGCAGCTGATGTGAGCTGCCAAGAGCCACTGTGAGTGGCCGTCCAGAAGCCAGCGACTGATCTGCCTAACCCAGGAAGAGCGCAATGATGGTGCCAACTTGGGCCCATGAAGCAACATCCTCACAACTAGACTGAAGAACAAAACGACAGCAACTTGTCTGTTCCCCTTCCCCCAATT
>NW_017731512.1:2709425-2710546 GCF_001890085.2 Hipposideros armiger | reverse complement strand
CACGCTGCACAAGTAGATTTAAAATGAGACATGGAGAAGTCATTTGACAAAGTAGAAAATGTTTGCCCTGTTGAGAGATTTATGCCCCATGTTCCCCCTTGGTCACCATGCATGAGTGCGTGGCTGAGAAGTGAAAGCCAGTGCTGAATGAAGCCTATAGACATGGTGACATGTGGTTTTACTCATAAATAAGCAATAGCTCATGCCCTCTAGGTGTGGGTCTCTCTCAGTTAAAAAGAGGCATTTGAAATCAAATAGAAAATATATTGTTTAACTTACCATAGGTTTCAGAGCAAAATACAAATTGTTATGATTTCTAACAAGGTTGCATTAGGAAATGGAAATGACAAATTTAAATAACTCAATATGAACCTAATGATGTAATAGATCACTCATCTTGAATTTAACAGTCTTAAAGAATTTGTTAAAAATTGATTTATATACTAAAATAAGAGATGAATTTTTTTCTTACAGTTTTTCCTACTTTCCCCTAAACATGATTCATTTAAAAATGACTTATAGAGGAATCATGGTATGTTTTAAAATAGGTTTTTTAATGCAGTATCAAATTATATTGTAATCTAATTGATGACAAAATAACACTAAGTTATATTCAACTCCTAATACATACACATATACTCCAAAAATGTCTAAACTCTTAATATATTTAATGAAGGTCAAGTAGCAATTATTTTTTTTCCTGGGCTTACACAAGTCTATCAAAAGCTAATTGATCATATTGATTGCTGGTTTTAGGGGGATTTCACTGATTAATTTAAAGGTAGTATATATAGTGGGGCATGACTTCTTTAATAAGTGTAGTAGGAAAATATAATTTGTATAAGAATTATTTTTAATCACCAAAGATGATAACTTATTTCTATTCTTAGGAAGAACTCCATTTTAGATTAGAATATTTGATTTTACAGTGAAGATAATTTATAAAATCAGCCATATTTTATCAAATAGTTTATTATATAACAAAAATGAATGCATTAGTATGGCATCATTCTTAGTACAGTTTCCTAAAATGCCTAACTCCCAAAGTAATTTACATGCAGAATGCATGATTCATTGTATATAAAAATGTCTCATCTCACATAATCTAAGAAAAAAATATG
>NW_017731512.1:2703518-2705557 GCF_001890085.2 Hipposideros armiger | reverse complement strand
TTCCTCATGTGATTCTTGCATATTTCTCATTAAGTGCTTTTCTTTCTGATTCTACTTATGGCTTAACATAGGAGATGTTGAGAAGGAAGGACTTGGTAGATGTTTTAAGCCAGGCTCTACATCCAGATTCTTGCAGGATTAGTAGAAACAGACAGATATTGTACGAAGAAAGCAAATGAGCTTTAATTGAAAATGAGGGAACAGGCGGGAAGGTATAGCACATTGGGTTCTAACTAGCTTTTGTCATCCTATCCAACAAAAGCCACCAGATTTGTCTGGCACACAGAGCGTGGTCCAAGCACAATGTATATAGAAAGGCCATGGAAGTCAGAACAAAGTCATTTAGAAGCAGAAAATCAGTGAGTCTAAGAATCTTTATCAATTAGGCTTGGCTGCATATAATAGTTATCCTAAATAACAGTGACTTTTAAACAAGATAGAGGTTTATTTTTCTCTTCTTTATATGAGTTCTGGGTATTGGCACTCCAACATTGGTGTAGTAATTCCATAAATACCAGTGACCCAGGTTCCTTCTTTCTTTTCCTGCTACTATCCTTAGCGTCATTTTCATCCTCAAGTTTGCCTGATGGTTCAAGGGGGCTTCTAAAGCTGTCGCCAACATTTGCATTTTGGGCATGAGGACAAAGAAAGAGGATTGGGGCAAAAAGTGTGCACCCCCAAGCTAAACCCTCTCCTCTGACCTTTCAGAAGCCTCCGTCTTTTCACTTAATTCCATCCTTATGTGTACAATGGGGAGTTCCCAAGAATATAGAGATTCTGTACTAAGGAAGAAGGAAAAAGTGGATTTCAGGGAGGCAACTTCGTCCCTGTTTTTCCTCTTTTCTCCTCAAAGTGTCCTGGGAAGGGAAATAGAAAATACTAAGAGGGAAATAGGAAAGTGAATAAAGTGAGTATAGTTTTCATATGTTAGGATCATTTATGACGACCTCATTCAACAAAATCTGAGCTGAAACTCACTGTTTTTCAACTCTAAAATGTTTTTAAGAGGAATTAAACATGTTCTTTTGTTCTTCTGTAGAACTGAGGAACCTCAGTAAGAAGTTAAAATATAATACTCACAGTGTTCAGCTTGTACAGGGCTCACAAAGAGGATTAAGACATAGTCCCTGCCTTTGGATCCACAGGACTGCCAGAAAATATAGTCAATTTTTTTTTTCTTTTTCTTTTTGAAGGCCACCACACTGGCCAGCATTAAAAGCAGCTTCCNGAATCTTTTTGGACTTTTTTAGACATGTACTAAATAGCAGTGATTTCCCCAAAATTGCCCCTGAAGTAAGTTGAAATCTATCACCTGTTATTCCTTCAGTATATCTTCAGATTCCTGGATTGGTATATCAGTTAACTGTTACCACACTAATCCTGGATAACAGATTACCTAACCCCAGGGGCATTCAGGAAGCATATATTTCTTCTTTACATGTCAGCTGAGATTCCTTGGAGTTTGGATTATTTGGGCTGCCCTCAGCTGGACTTGGCTTTAAGTTGTAATTTTGGTCTAAGTCTGCTAAACCTTTCTTTCATCCTCCTTGGACCAGAAACATGCAAAGCATAGTCTTCTCATGTCAAAAAACAGAGTAAATGAGTCAAAGCCCAACCAGACAAGAACATTTTAATCCTCTGCTCAAGTACTTCTGCTTACATTCTACTGGCCAAAGCAAGCCACATGGCCAAGCCTACCATCATTGAGGAAAGAAAATGTACTTTGATTCTAATGGGAGGTTCTGAAAAGTCACATGGCATATGGCATAGCTATGGAAAAAGTGAAGACTTGGAAGCAATAATGCAATCTACTATGCTCAGTCTTCTATATCACAATTATTTACATGCCTTCCACAAACAAAATACCTATACCTAATAATCTGCTTCCCCAAAATACCCCAGAATTATCATCATTTTATGGGATCAGGTTTAGTGTTCAGGATTTTATGATTTATACTGGTTCCAGATGAATCTCCTCTTGATCTGGATATATTAAAAAGACAAATTACCTAACCCTCCCTCCCAACATACACTCCTAA
>NW_017731512.1:2684090-2698983 GCF_001890085.2 Hipposideros armiger | reverse complement strand
CACTTTGATGGGGGATGTTGACAGTGGGGGCAGCTGTCCATGGGTGGGAGCAGAGCCCACATAAGAAACCTCTGCTTTCTGCACAATTTTGCTGTGAACCTAAAACTGCTCTAAAAAAATAGTCTATTTAAAATACTTTAAAAAATAAATTAGTGATTAGTGTAGGAACTGTGAAAAAAGTATAGCTGTAGGAAATTACAGAAATCAGTTCTCCATTAGGTAATTCCATGTAATAACTCTATTGAAAAAGCCTGACAATAATGCTGCTTCTGAAGGACAGAAGCCACCAGTTGTGATGTATTATATGGAACCAATAAATAAGATATAAGGAAAAATGTGAATTTCCATTAATTGATCATTTTGGTTTTACTCTGCTTAGTTTCTATTGCTTCTAAACTTTCATTTCATAACAGAAACTCGGAGCTTTGGCTGCTTCACTAAATTTCATTTTAAAACCTATTCTTTCCTAGAAATGATGCTATAGACACTTTTACAAGTACAACATTTAAAGAAAATCATAGTGCCCTAAATAATTTGTTTCTCTATGAGAGAAGGCAACAGAGTTACAGATGGTATGTTCAGTGAGCTGAGAACTTAGGGCTGAGAAGCTATTAATTCTCACAGCAGCTCTGCTACTATTTTATGATCCCGGGAATTAATGTCCTTCAAAGTCTGCTTCATACACTATAAATCTATAAAATGAGAAAATAAAAGTAACTCTTGTATTTTAAGAATATTTATAGCATATAAGCTTAGGCTATTGTATTAGCTATCTATTGCAGTGCAACAAATTACCGCAAACTTAGCCACTCAAAACAATGTAATTTATTGTCTCACAGTTTCTTGGGTCAGGTGTCTAGGCACAGCTTATCTGGGTTCTCTACTCAGGGTCTCAGCAGATTGGAATCAAGGTGTCGGCCACCAAAAATCTGAAGTCCTTATCAGAAAAATAGTTTTCCCAATTTTTTACTACAGTAATCCCATAGCCTTCTCAATAAGTTTTTTATGTTTTCCCTGGATATAGTGGCATCTTCAGGGAGCCACTCTAGTTTTTCCATTCCTGTTATCTTCAGTTCAGAAATATTTATTGAGTACTTTTTATGTGCCAATTCAAGGCCCTGGAAACACTAGATGAGTAAGAGGACCTGATCTCAGGGGATGAATGATCTAGTAGAGAAGCAGAAAGGGGGAAGGATATGAAGGGAGACCAAGCCTAAATCATTTTGTGGGGAGGAAAGAAACTCAGGGTAGCTGCCAGGATCAATTCGTCTTGAGAGACACTTCCCTACTAGTGAGCAGAAATTCTCTGTCAATGATAGATTTGCCAAAGGGAGCTGTTATACTGGGACACTATGAAGCAGTCTGCAGTGGTCATCCAAGTTGGTGAGGACTGATACAAGATCGAAAAGCTACCATTGGATGCTGACTGACAGGCCAAGTCTAAGAAGCGTGATGACAGTGTTTATAGTTGGAAGATATAGCCATGTTCACCCAGCACATAAGGAAGATGGAATTCTGAGCAGAGGATTGAAGGGTGGATAAAGACATTCCCCAGCATAATTTTACAAGTGGAATTAAAAATTATAGGCAGTTATATGCTGAAAGTTTAACAAGATGCTGGTACAGTCTTAGACCTTGGACTCTCGATAGAACCATAGGGCTTTTAGCTGCTAAGTCCTGTCAGGTTTTGTGTCCTTATCTAGTCCCTTCCCCTATCCTCTGATTGTGACTTGATGGATGTGGGAATTGAGCAACTGTGGGGAGGTAGATCTGGGAATTGTTCTAGCATTTGGGGTGATTATGGAGATCACATTCCTGGGCTTGCAGTGTAATGAAACTTGTACCTGAAGTATCACCACTAGAGGGCTCTTTCTGTGGGAAGAGCTTAAACATGTGAGGCTGTAAATTGGGAGTTTGGGTGGAGTCACTAATGTGTTGTCCTTTCTCTGAGAGCGTGAGCTAGGAGTCAGGATGTCCCATAAAGTTGAAATGGCAATGAGTTGAAACTTAGCTGGCTTCAGCTTGGATGTAAGATTGCCCAGAAAATGGGTAAGGTCTCAAGTATACCCTGAGATCACACAATGTTTCCTTTTCTGTGGCCTTTCTAATAATAACAGAGAACCAAGAAGACTTTGCTTTAATTGGAAGGATGCTGCCCCTCAACCTTTTACCTCCTTAGGAGGCAGCCTGTGAGAAGGTCTCAAAGGGTGAATGACAGCTGGAGAAGCAAGAGTCCAAATGTCTCTTAGGACATTGTTTCACAGACTTACATGATCATATGAATCACCTGGGGATCTTATTGAAATGCAGGTTCTGATGTAAGCGAGAGGGGTGGAGCTGGTGAGAATTTGCATTTCTAACAGGTTCCAAAGTGATACTCATTCTCCTGATCCACAGACCTCACTTTAGCAAAACTTTGGAGCATTAGAATAGGGAAAACATATCTTAGAAGATGTGATTATGGTCTTCATACACTATAGAGCCACAAAGTTAGAGCAAACTTGGCTTATCCCATGCAACTGAAATAAAAGTTAAAGAACTCTTCATGAAGTCTTACAGAGCTCAAGGAAAAAAAAAACAAAACCCAAACAGATACATTTGCTGAAGCAAATCTCTGAAGCACACATCAGGAGAGAACAGGAAACCTTGCAGTTGCTAAAGAAGCAGACAAACCTCACTCCATTATCCCCTAATTCTGAAGGATATGATCTCTGTTTTAAGTTCTAGGGGTCACTTATACTAAAAGGCTAAAGAGCCCTGCCACAGTCCTGCATCCCACTCTACTTTCACCCCACCCCCTTCATGCCATGCGTTCTTCCTATACCTGCCACTGGCTCTCACGGGTTTCATACAATGGGGAAGCAACTGAAGGTTCCTTGCTTGTAGAGGACTTTAAACTTGGTTATCAAAAATTCCAGAGTGATTTGGCTAGGGGTGGGGGATGGTATATGAAATCTTCCTAAAGGTGGAGTAATGGAGGAAGGCTGGTTAGAAGATAGCTTCGGTATCCTTGAGTGTTACAGGTCATTTGAATATTTAATGCAATGCAATTCAAAGATCCCCAAAGAATTTGTATTTCTCTTAAAACTTAATGCAGTAAAACTTCCCTTGTATAATAAATAGATGCTGTTATAATGCAATCTTGCAAATAGTTTTCCAAGTTCATAAGGATCGCAAAAGTCTACTTGATCTGCTCACATATACAAATGTGACTTCCCTGCTCCTCTTTCTACTGCTATTTATATCAGCTGCCCTACAGGAGATCAGCTTTCTTTTCAGTGTCTGATATAAATAACCACAGTTATCTAAGCATGATCTGTTCAAGATTTCCAGGTAGTTCATGGACTGATATCTGGTTATTTATATTCATGATTTGGCAGTGATATGCTTCTGTTCCTAATATAAATTCATACTTTTTTATATAAAAATGTAATATAACCATTACACCTGGGCCTCAATGATTTATTTAAAACTCTACTATTCTTAATAAGCAGGTAAGTAGAATTTGGACACTGCAGGGACATTCAGAAACAAGTAGAAGTGGTGGTCTTTTGAGGCCACGCACTTGAGTTGGAATTTCCGTAAGAGACTTCGGTGAAGTGCAGATGCAGACATGAACATAACATACGTACTCGGTGGAGTACAGCTGACTGAGTTGCCCCGGGTCTGCCCTGATATCTTTCAGACCTAGGGGGTGTGGGCGTCTGCTTATTTTTATGCCCCTTACACTGTAACCAAAAGAAATCTGAAATAGTCTTGCTTCTTTGAAAAACACACATCAGTCAACAAAAACTGGAATATAAAACATTTTGAGGGTGAAATTAACCAATAATGTTTTTATCTTGAAATTGTCCATGATAAAGGCTAACCTCTCTAGCTTCTGCACCAAATTCTTCAAAAACCTTTGATCATTTTAACCACCTTAGATGTATCTTGATCTGAAATGATCTCTTGACTTCAGGTAATGTAGCAACAGTCCTTAAATACTTAGAAGACTTAAAGATCAAAGTATGGAAAAGAAGTAGAAGTGTAACTATATATGTAAAAGCATTAATAAATTAGCAATCTATAGTTTTTCTCTATTGGCCATGAGTTCAAATATTAAGTCTAATTAATGAAATCTTTCATAATATAAATAACTCATTTTATTAATGATTATTTTCACTTTAGTCATTAAAATGTTAATAGAATTTCAGTGGAATTTAATATTAACATGCAGCTTCATAATTTGAATTTTAAAATGAATTTGTAGTAAATACAAACACATTTTATTTTCATTTTTCATTATACAATATGATGGATGAAAACAACATAGTGGCAATTTCACAAATTCAATTTATTAACATCTCTAGTATTAGTGACCATACTAATATTATGTTGCAATAAACACATACTATTTTAAAATGCAGATCCCATCCTTGCTATTAGGACTATGATAATAATCACTTTGTATCTATTACAAGCAACTTATAAAGGAAAGAATGCTGGACCTGGACTCAACTTTCTGGTTTGTATTCTCATGAGGTCAGTAACACTATACCTCAGCTTCCCCTTTGGTAACCTAATCTAAACCCTGCCTGTTTTACGGAGAAGTATTGAGGTGAAAAAGTATCAGATGCAATATGAATTTTTGTTATTGTTTCTCTCACAACAGACTAGCTTTTGGTTCGATAACAAAAGAAAAACCAAGCCCCAAATCTCAGCATCTAGAAAAACAGAAGTTTATTTCACTTTCGTGCTTCTGGTCAATAAGAGCTCTGCTCCTCGTGAGACCCTGTGAGCCCAGACCCTGTGCTCTGTGCTAACTTGTGCTTCCACAATCACCAGATGAGGGGAAAGATGCTGGCAAATTATGCATTGGCACTTAAAACTTTCTCCCAGAAGTGGCACACCAAGTCAACTCATATACTTATATCTCATTGGCCAAAGCAAGTCACACGGCCACATGGAACTTGAGAGCCAGTGAGGAAGTGCAGTTCTACCACACACTGGGAAGCAGAGGAGAACAAGCATATCTGTGATGCGCTCTGATGGTTATCACAGGGATTTAAATGTGGAATTGTAATTTATCTATCCTGACACGAATTTAGTTAAGAAATTATTTTGCCTTGCAATGGTGGGGAACACTGTTATGTAACTTTCTACTATAAACGTTGGATGTGTGCAGAAAGGGAGATTTGAGAAAGGGAAGTGTTTTGATAGGAAATAAATAAAAATACGGATACTTTTTTTGAGGCATGTACACTGTTATTGGGAACATTTTGCATGTATATTGAGTAAGAAAGACAGAGGCACACCAGACTTGCTGAGGAATCCTACAGCTAGACTGGGCAAGGTTTTCTGGGAAACACAAGTTAAGAACTGGGTATCAAAAAATAGGAGGGACATGGATTTATGAAAAGAAAAGGATGAACTAAAATACAGAGGAGAAAAATTCCGACACAGAAATTCTGATTTCAGGGCTATTCTTAATGAGCACATTTATGTTGTTTTTGTTAAAATATCAGGACCTTTTAATCTAATGACTCAGCTTTTCTGTGTCTGTTTCTCATGCACTTTGTCATCTTACATTGCCATTTAAAAGTCCAGCAATGAAAGAAATTTTGGAAACTATATCCATTTCTATGTGCTCAATTGCTCCTTAAAACTGAAAAGATCAATTAGGAAATCATTGGCTCCTTCATGCTTCTTTAGTCACCTCTAATCGTTTAATTGATTCAATTGTGTCTCCAGACTTAGCAATTCATTATAGTTTCAGATCAAAAAAAGCTTAAACATTTAGTTTAAATCAAGTGAGTGTGTATGACTTTCATACTTTTTGCAATTTCTAGGAACCACCCCAAATCATTCAACATTGTCATTCAATAGTGGCAACAACCAAGACTAGGATAAGTTAGGGTACTTGCAACTTTTCATTCCTTTTCCTAAATATTAACCCATATTTATGAAGATATCACAACCACGCTCTCTTTAAACTGAGTTTATATTTTGGTTCAGAACTAAAGCAACTTCTTGAGACAGAAATTAGGTGCCACCTTGACTATAGTAATAGTGAATTTCTAACTTTTCTTAAAGGAGATGGTTGTGTTATTTTCCTTAGGATTGCCATAGCAAATTACCAGAAGCTGAGTGCCTTAAAACAATAGAAATGTATTTTCTCTAAGTTCCAGAGACCAGAAGTCTGAAATTAAGGTGTTAGGAGATCGTATTTCCTCTGATGGCTCCAGGGAAGAATCCTTCCTTGCCTTTTCCTAGCTTCCGGTGATTCCCAGCAATCCTTGGTATTTCTCAGTTTGTAGCCACATCATTCCAGTCACTGCCTCTGTCACCACATGGCTCTTTTCCCTTCTGCCTCCCTTGCATTATCTCTGTCTCTGTCTCCAAACCGTTGTCTTCTTAAAAGGATACCACTCATTGGACTTAGGGTCTACCCTAATGCAGTGTGGTCTCAACTTAACTATATTACATCTGCAAAGACTTGATTTCCAAATAAGGTCATATTCACAGGTACCAGGGTTTGGGACTTCACATATCTTTTGGGGGTGGGGGTGGGGTGGGCGGGGGACATAGTTCATCCATAACAATGGCACTATTGAAAATTTTCTGTAATTCTCTGGCATTCTGTCACAAAAACCTGTGGAATACCTTCCCCCTCAGCCCCACAATACATGACAGATACTAATTTCATCAAGATTCTGATTGTCAGATAATAATTTCCCTATACTTCTGATTGACACGTTGTCTAAAACTCTGAATCATTGTTTACTTGACCTAAGACCTGCTTCCGTGATATCAGCTCTCCTCTTTCTCAGTGGGACTTGTCAAACTTTTACCTTCTTTCTGAAAGCGTTGAGAGGCAGTTCAGATGAACCAAAGTAGACATGCCAGTGATTAAGGGTGAGTCACTATTTCCCGGCTCTGTCAGGGATCTGCTGTCAGATATTAATGGTAGCTGTCACTGAACTAAAGCTGAAGCAATGGTGAAAGAAAACAAGGCTGGCCCTGCTTTTAATGAACATACTTAGAATTGTTTTTCCCCTTTTACTCTTCAGCAATTACATTGGGTACATTTAGCTAAATGCTGGGTTCTTTTGTTTGTTTGTTTTTTAATCTAAGCAAAACTTAGAGCACCACCTTTTCTTTCAAAGTAACATTAATATAATTTTGAGTATAGTAATAAGCGAAAACTCCATTTAGGATAATAAACTGAGACTCAACAGTGCCAGATAATACATGGAGATGTGATAGCATCCTTTTATATTATACTGCATGACTATGTTAAATTACTATATACCATACATTATATATACTAATATAATAGTTGCCCAAAATAATCAAACTACCCAATTCTATCTAGCAGAACTGTAACCCTTTTTAATTGTAGTAACAAAAATTGAAATGTTGTAGTGTAAGCCTTGCCTAGAAAGAGACAAGCGTCTCTTAAGGATTATATCATTTTATAATCTTACCTTCTCTAGTTCAGAGGTTCATGACCTAAGGTCCAGAACTTGGGTAGAATCTTTATTTTCATTAACTCTAATATTTGATACTTCCTTCAATTATGAATGTAAGCAACAAACCACAATAGTATGGACACCAATAAAAACCAGGTTATTTTTAAATCACATCACAGTTATGTCGGCATCACATATTACAACTTTATTTCTTTGTCAGTCAGCCAATATATTCATCATTTGAATTATTTTTTTAGAATTTTATGATGTCTAACATTGGACTAAGTGGCTGAAGATACAGGGTCATAAAAATAGAAGTATGCCATAATTCTGGTCTTCAGTGATATTACAGTCTAATTAGTTGCATCACATATGAATTGCCATCGTTCATATATCTTAAAATAATGACTTATATTTGTATAATGTTTTTAAAAATGTTTCCCAAATGCTGTCCTACATAAGAACTCTTTGGACATCATCAACGGGGTTGTTAAATTGGTAGAGCAATATCATAATACCAGCTTCTAAGTAATGAAGTGACTTTCCCTTCAGCAGAGAAAGATGGAGTAAGAAAAGGGTCAGCTCTTTGAAATTGTGGTTCAATAGGACTTTCATTTCATATCACTGTTACATTAGAAAAATCTTACATTAGAAAATCACCAGTCTTTTGCAGCGTCTAATCCATACATTCCTTAAAAGTGTAAGATGGCTTACTAGGAATAAAGTGGGTTGAAAGACCTCAAAAGAGGAAAGAGAAAGAGGGGGAGTGATGCTGGGATTGGGAAAGTCGTTCCTGTCCATGACCTTTGATACTCTTTATGTGCAATTATCTTTTATCCCAACCTTTTCCTAAATGCAAATAGTCGCAAAGTGAGGAAAAGGGATGATTCAAGCTGAAATAAAGACAACCTGGCTTCAGTATCATCTGTTTGGTTGTAACCTTCTGATTAAAGAACTGCCCCTAGGATCCTTTTTATTCAAAATGTGTTTCCTTAGAGCATTACATGGCAGCCTGTTACGAAGGAGAATCTTCAGCCCCACCCCAGACCTACTGAATCAGAACCTGAATTTTAATAAGATCTTCAAGTGACCAGAATGCACATTAAAGTTTGAGATGCATGATGACAAATTCAGCCATCGTAACTGAGAGATGACTAAATTCTTACACCTGGCTCTTCCACAGTCAGTTTTTGGCTGTTATTTGTACCTTCATCAAGAGATATGAGGCTCATACTAATAAAAATGCACTAACTA
Organism: Hipposideros armiger; assembly: GCF_001890085.2. Classification (NCBI taxonomy): domain Eukaryota; kingdom Metazoa; phylum Chordata; class Mammalia; order Chiroptera; family Hipposideridae; genus Hipposideros; species Hipposideros armiger. Next base: position 2,690,275 of record NW_017731512.1, on the reverse strand, counting down.
CTCTGGGTAAAAATCCTCATGAAATCAGGCAAATGTTCCTAAAGAGATTATAAACCAATTTTTATAATGGAGAGCACAGTGTGTTAGAGAAAACAGCCCCTGTCAACACCACAGAGTTGCAGGAGAGCTCAGTGGATTGAAGTGGTGACTGTTTAGAGGGAGTGAGAAGGCCCAAGTACTGCATTAGGCAAATCACAAGTGCAGAACATGCCAGCGAAAACTAATATTTTTCCTACACTAGCTCTGACATGTTCACACATGAATGTATTTCATTCAGAAAAAGTAAAGGCTCAAGAATGGCATAGCCTGGTTTGATGAGAAACAGATGTGTCATGGTTCACCCACTCCCTGACCACCTGTGGTTTGCCCATGACTCAACCTTCTTGAATACAGGGAGTTGACTCTTGGATCTTGAACAAATTCTAAATTACATATTTATTTTCTTCCTCCTCATATTTCACTTCACTACTCTACTCATTGGCATGACAGAACCTTAAAATTCACAGAATTCACGAAAAGAATTCTCAACACTACAAAGCATTTTCATTTCAAGGCAAGAACTTGCTCTGATATTTAGACTGTGGTTCTGTTAAAAGTTCAAACAGAATACCAACATATCCAACCAATTAGGAAAGTGATTTTGGTTTATAGTTTAAAGCCACTTGGTTATGAGGTGTTTTTACTTACTGCTTATTTTTTAGTTGGGGGTCGGAATTATTCTCACTCAGAAATGTGCTTTAGATGCCGTTGGTCGGTCACTTAATCCTCAGCTACCCCTGTTCATGAAACAATGTGGAAAAATTAAAACCATTAATATTCCATAAACTTCTGTACCTGCTGTTAAAACTCACTCTGAACCACTTCCTCCAATTGCTTACAAGTAGCCAAAAGTAAGGATTTGAACTTCATTACATTTTATTTCTCCTGCCATGCTCTGCTTTCCACTCCACAGAAAGTGGGCAGGGAAACGGTCCAAACATAGGTAGGTGGATGGAAAAATACAAGGCACAAATAGCCCACATAGGGAATAATCACCCCTTGAACAGTCACTGACAATATTTTTTTTAAATATTTTTATTTCCATTTATGTAATCAACTTAGGGTTGTTTTTGACATACCATTGAGGCATTTGGTGGGGTTTTTTTTCCCCATAGAATATTTTTATTCATTTCTTCAGAAAGCATTATCTACCTAAAAGCAAACATATAAATTAATGTAGCCTGTCAAGGAAGTACTCACCATTCATGCGTCAAATTACAATGACAACATTATCAAGAAAAAAAAAAAAAAGCAAAACCTTTTTTAAAACCCGTAGTTACTTCATTGTTTATAATTACAAATAACATAGAACTTAAATTCCGTAAAACCTTGGTCTGTGTATCTTGCTATCAAAATGCTATCCGAAATAGCACATGGAAAATTTTACATACTTTTTTAAAATGGGGACACTTGAGCAACAATGAAGTAAATAACCTGGCCACAGTGTGAGTCATTCACAAACCTTGAAAAGGAACTCCCAAATGCACTAACTTCATCCCGAGTGAAAGAATGTTCTGGAAAAAAATAATCTATAAAGTCTGATATAATTAAATATTAATTATTTAGTAATAAAAAGTTATTAGAAATCAACTTTAATGTCATTTTGAGATTAGTTTTCAGAAAAGAAAATATTCCATTTCAACATAGTAAGTCTAGAAACACAATACTAAAAAATTTGCCCAGGTCAGATAACCTTCAATGAATTATCAATGTACTTTGGGATTTCTTAATTCTATAAAGAATAAAACCAAATGAGATTAGATTTTGGTCATAGATGGAGCTATAGGAAAGTAATAAGCTTTTTTTTTTTATTGAAGTGATTTTTCATGTAGCCATAGTATGATGCTTTTTATGTCCATTTGATTTAAAAAGTCACAACACAATCACTTCAGAATGTAGTTATTCTATATGATCAAATATGGTTCTATTTGCTACATTAAAATCTCTGAATTTGAAGTTAAAATGCTTTGAATTAAACAGATATGTAATAAAAATGCCTGGTTCATTGGTCACACTTATATGACTTCGTATCTTATAAACAAAGCTATACTGATACTGAAAGAGTGTAACTTGCCCCAGAGAAATCCTTTTACCTCATTATAGTATTCCTAAAAAAAGTTTTACTGTTCATGCCTTCCACTTTCATCCCTTCAACACATGTTTAGTGAGTTTCACCAATTTATGTCACTCAGAACTATATATCTTCTGAGTATGTCAGTTGACCAAAGATACTATTTTAGATGTTTGCTTGGGTAGAATTGGTAGTGGAATGCAAAAACTGGCTAATATATGGTGCCTACCATAAAAAAGCCAACTGTTTGGCTCAATAGAAAAACCTGTCCAAAGTTAACTTATAGTATAAGAAGAGTTATTTAAAAAGCCAACGGTTTGGCTCAATAGAAAAACCTGTCCAAAGTTAACTTTATTATATAAGAAGAATTATTTAAAGTAGTGGCGCGAGAGGGAGAGACACAGAGGGAGAATGAGAAATAGCATTTGAACTGGATCTTAAGGGAGAGACAATGTTTTGATAGAAATCTTGGAAGGTAATTCCAAGTAGAAGGCACAGTGTGCACCAAGGCACGGACTCAGAAAGTACAGGATGCATTTAGATACTGCATCATCTGCTATGATTTGATCTCAGAGTGGAAAGGGGGATTAGAAAACATGGATGAAAGTGTAGGTTGAACTTAGATTTGAGAAGGTTTGAATGACATGCTATGGAGTTACGGCCATTCTTTAGGTAATGGGAGACTAAGAAACAATGTTTGGGGAGTTTTTCTGTTGTCAAAACACATACACATTGGTTACAAAAAGGAGAAATGTAAAGAAAATATACATATTTAAATGCAAAATCATCACATAGTTTGAACCACTTGAAATTGCCTTTTTTGAATGTCAGCAACACTCAAATGTCATCATTTTCAGAGTTCACCTTAATTAATTCATTCTTTAATCATAATATGTATTTTACCTTTGTCTGATTATATGAAACTACACTCTTAAAATATAATATAATTAAGATTGAGCGAGGCATCACTGTAATTTAGTGCAAAAAACAATGGATCAATTCTATAATTTTTGACCACCTACTATGTCCTAACTACACTGTGAGGCACATTACATATCTCTATTAGTTGTAACTAGACACATTTTAAGGACAAATCATGGTCAGAATGTTCATATAAATTTCCCCAAAATCATTAGCAAGTAAATGATAGTGTTGGGATTCAAATGTGTGCCTTTGCTTTTTGTTGGGTTTGGGTTGGGGTTTGAGTTTTTGCTGCACATTGAAGTTAAGCTATTTCTGCAGCATGACCAGCAATCTCCTAGTGGAAAAGCAGACATTGTTGAGCTCCTATCCTGAACAGGGCACAGAATCAGCGGCTGTGTGAATGGCTGTCACCAGGAAAGATACTGTCCTTTTTTTATGGAGCTTATAGTTGAGTTGGGAGACATATTTTAACAACACTAATCACAAAGTAACTGCATTACTAACATCACACTACGTGCTGTGAGACAAAGTACAGGAGAGTGGGTAAGAGAAGGAACTTGATCCCTGGGCAGGAAGAATGGCCTCAGGCATATAAGCTAAAACCTGTGGATGAGTAGGAGTTAACAGGAAAAGGAGATTAAAGGGTTTTAGACAGAGAAAATAACTTAGGTAAAGATTTCTGTTTTCCTTAAAAATAATAACTATATCCCAAGGCAAATGAGCTTGGAAGTTAAAAAAAAAAAAGGTGTAAAAAACATGTTAGTTTTGCTCTAGTTCTGCCCCGCCCGCTGATATGGGCACTCATCTTCAAAATCAATGCCAATTATTTCTGAGCCTCCAGGGTGTGTCTCACATGTTCACTACCAGCAGTCCATTACAAGGGTAAGATCCCTGCACCCTCCTGAATTGCCTACATCCTAATGTGCAGACAGCTTAAACTGACAAACTGGGACAGCCCGGACATGTAAAACAGGAAATTAGACTAGGTTATTCTGAAGCTGTATTCCTGTCCTAATAATCTGTAATAGTGCATTTCTGGGTTTTATACCAGTTTTACTACTGTTCTGAATTGAGTAGGTGGTTTTGTCAGAAACAGGTCATAGCAAATATGTGCAGTGGCCAGGGGCAGGAAGTGAAAATCAATTGATCCAGACGCTTCTAGATTCTAGAAGAACACTTTCTGAAGAGATAGGAAAACTGTGTACCCGTTAAGAATATTTGAATGGTATCTATAAATTAATAACTAAAATAAAATGCTATTTCTTGCTTTCTAAGAATATAGAAAAATTGCTTTCATGTGAGAAAGGTTTTAATTTATTTGCTATTATAGCAGATGTCAAATATTAATTAAAATATACAGTAAGTATAACAGGAGAAAATCTTGAGATATTTGAGGAAGAAACCTGATTTTTGGTTATTTTTCAATTCTTCTAATACTGAATTTTTGAATAAATCAGAATTCATATTTCAGCTTCTCAAATATATTTAGCTTCATTTAGGGTTGTTTTCCTTCTGNTCTCAAATATATTTAGCTTCATTTAGGGTTGTTTTCCTTCTGAATGTTCCACATCCACAGAATACCCTGTTAGATACTATGATGTTTGTAAAAAATGTTGCCTTCCTGATATCATTTTATTTTAAGACAGGTTTTTTGAGGTCTAATTTATATGCAGTAAATTTACTATTTTTAGATATACATATAATTTGATGAGTTTCAAGAAGCCTATACAGTCATGTAACAAACAATACAATCAAGCTGTAGATTATGTCCATCATCCCCCAAATTCCTCCATTTCTATTCCCTCATTCTTCCTGGCAATCACTGATCTGATTACTGGCCCTATACTTTCGCTTTTTCCAGAATGTCACATAAAGTTTTTTCACTTGGAATGATTGTTTTGAGGTGAACTCATTTTGTTGCATGTATCAGAGTTTATTCCTTTATATTTTTGAGTTGTATTTCATTGTATGGATGTACCACAATTTCTTTATCCTTTCACCAACAGATGAATATTTGGGTTATTTCTAGGTTTGGGTGATTATGAATAAAACTGCTATAAACATTCTCATATCAATCTTTGTATGGATATTTTATTTGGGTAAATATGTAGGAGACAGAATCCAGGTTTTACAGTAAGTTTATGTTTAACTTTATAAGAAACTGCCAAATATTTTTTCCACAGTGGCTATGTCATTTTGCGTTCCCATCAGCAACGAGAGAGTTTCAGTTACTTAACATCTAGAGCAGTACTTGGTAGTGAACATTTTTTAATTTTGGCCATTTTAATTGGTGTGTAATGGTATCTTACTGTAGTTTAATTTGCATTTCTCTACTACCTAATGATGATGAACATCTTTCCATATGTTACTTGCCACCCATTTCTTTTCTTAGGTGAAATTATCTTTTTAAATAAATATTTTGCCCATCTTAAAACAATGGGTTGTTTGCTTTTTATTATGGATTGCAAAAGTTCTTTACAAATTCTGGATAGAAGAGTGTTTTATTAGATATGCAAATATTTTCTCCAAGTCTGTGACTTGCTTGTCATTTTCTTCGCAGTGTCTTTTTAAATTGTATAGATTCTTTGACATTTCCTACATAAACAATCATGTGGTCTGCAAATAAAAGACAATTTTATTTATTGCTTTCTAATCTGTGTACCTTTATGTATCACACATGATTGCATTGGCTAGGACCTCTATCACAATGCTGAATATGAGCAGTGAGAACAGGCAGTCTTGCCACTTTCCTGTTCTTAGGTGACAGCAGTCTTTCACCATTAGGTGTGATGTTAGTTGTAGGCTTATTGTAGGTGCCCTCTATCAGGTTTAGGAAGTTCCTTTATATTCCTCATTTACTGGGGAGTTTTATTAGGAAGGGATCCTGCATTTTGTCAAATTCTATTTCCATATCTATTGAGTAGATTATACTTTTATTAGTGCAGTTGTTGCTTTTAATTGCCTGGATATTGAATCAACCTTGCATTTCTGAGATAAACTTACTTGGACATAATGTAATTTTTTTTTTTTACCATGGGAATTTATTTGCTAAAACTTTGTTGTGGTTTGAGAACATGTTTTATATCAGTGATTCTTAATTGAGGACAATTTTGCTCCCCAGCGGACATTTGGCAATGTCTGCAGACCTCTT
>NW_017731512.1:2664308-2683415 GCF_001890085.2 Hipposideros armiger | reverse complement strand
GCTCAGCGGCTGCTCAGCTTGGGCTGGGACTCGAACCGCTGTTGCTCAGAGCTCAAACTCTTGAGTGAGCTCTTAACCAACTGAGCCACTCGGCCGGCACCCCCAGCTTTCTTTTGACTAGTGTTTGTGTGGTGTATTTTTTTCATCCTATAATTTTTAATTTATCCATGTCTCTATATTTAAAGTGTATTTTTGTACACATCATATAATTCAACTTGACAATTTCTGTCTCTTAATTAATGTGTTTAGAGCATTTACATTTAATGTGATTATTGATATGATAGATTTAAGTCTACAATACTGCTAGTTTTTTAATCAATTCCATATGTTCTTTTTTCTTCTTTTCTTACCTTTGGATTAATTAAATATTTTTATGATTCTATTTTATCTCCATTATTGGCTTATTAGTTGTTCTTTTAAAATATTTCAGTAGTGAATAAATGAGAAATGTAAACAGAAGGAGTCTCAGAGACACAGAGGAAAAACTGAGGCATGCTAGTTGGGAGGGGGTGGTGATGAAGGAAAAGGGGAAGGGATGAGACAATACAAATTAGTAACTATAATATGGCCTCAGGGATAGAAAAGACAGTCTGGGGAATATAATCAATAATGTTGTAAATATTTTTTAGGGGGCCAGATGGAGACCACTTCATAGTTGGTGTAGAGGCCTGACCACCGCACTGTATTTCTGAAACTGATGTTGAATAACTTTGTATGTCAACTATAATTATATATACATATAGTCACAGGACGTGGAGTAGAATGTGGGAATGGAGTCAATGGAATTATAATAGATAAGTATGATATCGGGGGTGGGAGGGCAGTAGATGGGGGAGGGGGTTGTTTCAGTGTGAAGGGTGAAAAGGATAACTATTGCATTGTTCTGTACACCTGAAACTAACAATAAAAATATATATATATTTCAGTAGCTGTTCTAGAGTTTACAATATACATCTTTAACTTATCACAGCCTGCCTTCAAGTAATTTTATACCATTTTACCTATAGAATAAGAACCTTACAACACATATTCCATTTACTCTTTGCCACCCCCTGAGCTATGTTATCATCCATTTTACTTCTATTATGTTATAAACCTTATAATACAGTGTTACTATTCTTGCCATAGACAGTCAGTTATCCTTAAAAGTGATTAAAAGTGAGAAAAAACGTTTATATGTACCTTTATTTTTACCACTTCCAACACTTTTTTTCTTTATGTAACTCCAAATTTCCATCTGGTATCATGCACATTCTGTCTGAAGAACTTCCTTTATCTTTTCTTGTACCTTAGGTTGGTTGGCTCCATGCCTGTTCCCCAGAGGCAGCTGGTCACCTCCTGCATGTCCCTGCCACAGCAGAGACTCCTCTCTCTAGTTTCCTGCCCCCAAGCTTTCCCATGAGCACCTACTAGAGGCCCATTGGCAAGAGTTTATGAGCAAGTATGGACTCCGCTATGTCTGGAGTTCCTACCTATTTCAAATACATATTAGTCCATGCTGTCCTTTATAAATTCATTAGAATTTTAGCTCATTTCCTCTTACCTCTTTGTAGGGAAGCCCCCTTTTCTGCCACACTTGGCTAAAGATAAAATACTTTTTATGTCCCTCTTGGAGGGGCTTATTACTATTTGGAATTCAGTTTACTGGGCTGCCTTGCACTCAGCTCTCTAATAGACTCAAGGAAAGATGTAATTTTGTACCTCTTCTGGCTTTTGTTCATTATAGAGGAAGCAACACTCTCTTGTGGTTTTCTACATTCTCTGCCTCTCTGTTGAAATGGAGTTCCCCTTCCACGTCATAAACAAATACAAGTGTTAGCTAATTTTGGATTTGAAATGACTGAAAGCGTTTTAGACCTCCATTGTACACTTATTTTACAATGGAGACTATATGCCATGCAGTATCTTATATGATCTTAGTTATTAATTATTCAGAAGGATATGTGTCACCTACTATTTTGTTGTGGAGTTTTGATTTTAGAGATTATTTATCATGACCCCAAAGGGTCTATTTCTACATAAGCATTGGAATCATTTCCAAAAAAAGCCGTAACGGGGAAAGTACCATAAGTTCCATGGCCAGGGGTTGGGAGCTGTTTGGAGGTGATGGCATGTGACGAAATTAATCTTGTGATGTGCCTACATTCCCATTTAGTACGTCTTACATGTTTTAATTCCTATAAATTTTATAGATAAGATTAATAGCCAACTGACCTCTGGAACATACTTATCATCCCCTGTTTATATGTATTCAAATAAATTAAATACATATACTTGATAGAAGCAAATTAAATTCATTTAAAAACAGTACTTATTTTTAATTCATTTGAATCTGGACTGCATGCAAAAAAAATTTCAGAATTCTCTTAAGATAACTAACTATATATTATTAAATAATAATTAAGGCCAGCTTCTGCATGTTGAAAACTGCCTTCCAGATGTATGGAATATAATATAGCAATTCAAATAGAAAGAATAATGTTAATGCCCATAAGACAATTTCACTTTCATATCTGCTGGTATAAAGTATTGTGAAGAAGTTTAACATTATGTGGATTAATATAAAAAGCATTCTTTGGGCTGTACTAGAGCATTCATGTTGAGTTTTTCATGTAGCACACTCATGTTAACCCTTAAAAATATGCGGATCAGATTGAATCATAGGAGCAGTGAGTGATAAAGCAGAGTTTGTCAAGGAAGTCACCCTAGGAAAATGCTGTTCACGTAACATGGCTGAATCACTGTGCGTTTAAGGCATCTTTTACGGAAAATATATGCATTCTTTGTATATGGGCCTTTATAATTTTATTTTTTAGAATTTTCCACTATGAAAAACATTAATATAATTGGGAAATTAACACTTGATTTAATTCAATTTCTGAGAACAGAAGAAAAATAATAAAGTTAATTATGAAGTTACAAGATACATCAATTAGTTCTTTCTGGAGATGGAGGAGTTTAGCATTTGAATTAAAGTAATTCAAGAAATATTTAACTGCCAGGGACAGTCCAGGTACTTCAGCAGCAGCAGTAGCATAGTCTCTGCTCTCCAGCTACTTCCAGTCTGGTAAGGGGATGCGATAAACCCATCACAAAGGACAGAAAACAGAGCTGTTCATGTCAGAGTTCTAAAAGGCATGCCCAGAACTCAGAATGCCCAGAGGTCTCCTATGCAGCCAAAGGAAAGAGAACAAGAGGACGAAGACTATTGCAGGAGTGCAGCGTTGCAGGAATAAGATACAAGGGAATTCCCTCTTCTCAGCCCCGTGATACTATTCATAAGATTAGGGCCTCCAAACTGAGCTTTTCTTATTTTCTTTAAGAATGTAAAATTCCATGTGCGATTCACTTACATCTCCCCAGTCCTTATTTCTCCCATCAGTGATTACCTTTCTATTTGATGTTCATATCAATGCACTTTAAAACTATGCTACTTTAAGACTAGTTTATTTTATTTTTGTGTCTTTGTTTTATATTATTTTTTCATTTAAGACATTTTTATAAGAAAATTTTACAAATTTGTATGAAAAAGCATAACTTTACCAAATCTGTAGCCACAGATAACCCAGGGGTTAGGTTCAAGCGAACAGGTATAAATTTTCTCTTTGTGTCCTCAACAGTCACCTAACTGCAAGCACTTAGGTCAAATCAGAATTCAAGGCAGAGCAGAGAGCTGAAACCTGAGCTGAGAGCCAGGATACAGCAAGAAAACTTTAACACTACCAGCCGCCAATTAGGAAAAGTGTAAGAAGGCGTATACAAATGAGTAAAAAAATAGAAATGAGATTTAGGGAAAAAGAAATATATTTATTTGGGGCTTATAATCATCTTTGAATGTACTCACTTATTTAGATTTTGTCCTTTGTTTGGCATATTTATTTATTTTTTAATATTTCCATCAATTTACTCTTATGAAAAGATAGTAAGTTATGCATCTATAAGTAGGAGGTGTGTCAGAGCTAGACCCTGTCAAGACTTCTTACTCACTTGGTTGACCTAAAGATACACCAAAGGGATGTAAACATGCTATGAAGAAAAGGTCATTAACTTCACCCAGAATTGCAGAAATTTCAACGTGAATAATAATGAGTGAGAATCTGTTCGAACTAGTGGTTTAGTAAGGAAGGAAAGGGTATCTTTGGCCTTCCAGAACTTTCTATTGAACAAAACACCTGAAAGTTAAAACAAATTAAAGGTATCAAGTGCTGCATCTTATTTCCGATGAACCTGGTTCGCCAGCACAGAAGCACTTTTGAGCAACCATCACAATTGTATCAAATCCAAAATTTGGGGAGATAAATGACTCCTCATTAAGATTCCTCTCTGGAAATGCAAGGCAATGGGGTCTAAATCCAAAAACCGATCCATAAATTTCAAAACTATAAGTCTGAAGTTAAAAGACATAAATCTTAGCAAATAAATGTCTTTTTCTCCAAGGCTTTCAGTCTCTTTCCCACTCCAGTTATAAGCAAAAAATAATTATGGTAGAAGAGTGATCGGTTCAAGCTGATCTTGGCTAAGGTTAAGGGAGAAGCATATCTAAGTTAATGTCATATAACAATAGTCTGCCTCTTTCCATCTTTATTTCATGCCCCAATAGAATAATGATCATGCAACTGAGCATTTTGGAATTATTATTTCTAGTAGAGGCATTACCTCAGTCTTACCTGTATATAAATGGAGGACTGTTTCCTTAGAGGTAGGTAACCATGCTTCCCAGCTTATCTAGTACAGTCCCAGTTCATGTCCCTTTCATTCTCAAAGTATGGTTTGGATGAAAACACAAAACTACGGGTCATCCTGCTAATGAGCCACACCTCTCGAGATAGCACCTCCCCAGAGGGGAAACGACTAGCTAAATATAGCCACAGATAGTATTCAATACTGCTGAAAAAGTAAACTGTATACATGTTATAGTCATATTAAAGGAACTAAAGTAACAGAAGTACAATATAAGTAAAGGGATAAAGATTCACACACACACACACACACACACACACACACACACACACACACACAGACACTCCAGTCTTTGTTCAAAATGAAGTACTTGTGAGGCTTGGAAGCATGGTAAGAAGAAAAGGGAAGAAAAGATAAGATGTGCAAATGCTGCAACCCTTACTAAAGGTGAGAGGGAAAGGAGAAGCACTGTTATTACTGAACAGAGCAGACTGAAGCACTCAGCATTCCTGTCCCAGAATGACACAGAGCAAATAATCTCATGTGAAGGGGAAGGGAACCTTGTTCCAGATGACATACTTTCTCTTCAAAATGAGGATGTGCTCCTATTGGACTTTGTCTATACTTGGTAACTTTTATTAATAAACCAAGACCAGTCATTCTTGCTGAACCAAGATATGCTCTTGTTGGAAGAGCAGCATTAACCTCCAGATTTGGGTCTAACAGGCAGTGTAGCAAGGTCTCTTGGGTAAAGTTTTAAGAGTAATTAGAGCTAATTAAAAAGACAGGCTTGTCAGCACCTGAACAATGTGGAAAAAGAGCCAGTGACTTGGCTTTTGATTTTGAGCTGCACCCAAGTTAAAGCTGAATACAATTGTTTTTCAGGAGTGTGTGTGTGTGTGTGTGTGTGTGTGTGTGTGTGTGTGTGTGTGTGTGTTGTATATTCATGGGGGTGAGAGTTTGTAATCATAGATACCAGATCAGCTTTGGAATAAAAGTGAAAGGCATTCTTAGTTGCTTTCAAATTCTCTAAAAATAGCCACATGTCTCTGCCAAAGCTAATATAGACAGGATTCCCATGGAAACCCTCTGGGCTAGAAGGAATGGGTATTGTTTTTTCATCAGTTATTGGTTGAATGACTCTTGCCTGCTAACACATCAATCTTCTTCATAATGTAAGATGGTATCTATTGTCAAAACTGATGAACCAAACTCTAAAGTGCCTGCTTATCTGGAATACTTATCTAAAAGAAAAAGAAAGTACAGAAGTGACTGTACTTAATAGAAAAATTTCACAAAGAAAGATTAAACAGAAAAAAAAAAGAAACGCAGGCTACCTTGTTTCACATGCTGTGCTTATGCTTTTAGTTTTTGTAACTAGTTTCTAATTCCTAATTTAAGTCCATGACCATGGCCAGTTTTTATTATACTATTTCTCTCATATATTAATCTGTGAATATAGTCACCCTCCTTTATATTTTCTCCTTTTGAGGGGTGTCTCTTTTGGATGTATTTGTCAATTCTGAGGAACTAAGAATTTAAGGATATAATGTAAGCCTGAAATTTGATATTGTGAAGTTAGCCCTTGGGAGTCTCCTTTTCTTCATTTTCAGAAGGACAGTAGAAATTTCAAAAAACATTGAGTCAAGAATAATCAATTTATTTGTCTCTTATCTCTTGCATTTACAACACCTATGGGAAAAGAACTTTGAAAAAATAACTAGCTGTAATCGCTATTATTTGTTATACAGAATCTGAGATAAGAACTTAAATATTTTAAAGATTATATAAAGCAAGGATACAGTAAAATTATAAAGATATTTTCCACATAATTTTCAGTAGATAAAAATTATGACTAATTTAATGACTAATTAATAGTCATTTTAAAAATTCTATAGCTTCAAGAGTTCCAGTCAAGATGGAAGAGTAAGTAAATGCTGTGCTTGCCTCCTCTGACAACCACATCAAAATCACAACTAAACTACAGAACAACCATCACTGACAATTGCCTAAAATCTACCTGAACTGAGGTCCTATAACTAAAGACATACAGAAGAAGCCACCTCAAGACTGGTAGGAGAGGCAGAGATGTGGAACAGGCTGGTTTCCTACCTATGTGTGGTGATTAAAAATCAGGAAGGATATCTCAGCTGTGGAGGTCTCTCCCTTGAGGAGAGAGAGGTCCCAGCCCCACACCAGGCTCCCCAGCCTAGGGTTCCAGTTCCAGAAAGAGAAGTCCCCACAACTCTGACTGTGAAAATCAGCAGAGATTATGGCTGAGTGAGTCAGAGGGCTGCTGGAGTCCCAGGTATTCCTCTTACAGGGCCCACACACTGACTTATTCACTGGCAGACTTGTTCACTCTGGGCTCCAGCACTGGGTTAGCAGCTCGAAAGGTACCAGGGACATATGGTGAGGAACTAAATTATGTGCCTTCAGGGTCACAGCTGGAAAGGCAGCTTTCTTCCAGAAAGAAGTGCTAGCAGAATCAACTCTTTGGTGAGCCCTCCTCCATCCCAGCCTGCAAACTCAGGTGGCTGCCATATCTGAGTCTTCATCAACCTAGCTAACACAATTCGTCCACCTCACCCTGATGATTCCCTGAGACCCAGCCTCACCCAACTTTTGCGCACACCCAAGCAACTTCCAATGTCTTTTCCATACAAATAGTATGTCTTGGCTCATGCTGAGAACTTTCCTAAAACCTCTCAAAGTTTCACAAAACCCAAACAAACAGCATCTAACCTCGGCATGCCCATATCTCTTACTGAGCAGCCCCAAGCCTAGCACTAGCAGCAACCAGCCTTGGTTCATGGCTTGGCCTCTTGAAGCATCTCCAAGCCCAGCGCTGGTAGCAGCCATCTGCGATTGTTTTGTGGCTCATGCCAGGTGGCCCCAGGCAGGGCTTAGGCTGCGACTGAGCTTGGCCTGTAGCAGGGCCCCTCCCATGGGGGCCCGGGGTTGGCACACCCAGTGGCCAGCTGCAGATGGAGCTGGAGCACCACCCACCTGTATCCAAGGATGACACACTAAAAGGGCAGACTGAGCAAGCACCAGAACCCTGCTAAAGTGAATATAGCTCCTCCACTGTAGTCATGGCCAGTCCTCACAACCAGTCAGCCCAAGGGTTAGTCCCTCCCATTGATGTGCTAACAGCAACCAAAGCTCAACTACAGCTGGAGGGCACACACACCCACAAAAGAGACACACCTGCAGCTGCCAGCTCAGGTGACCAGGGATACTGCACCACTGGGCTTTACAAGACACCTACAACATAAGGCCACTCTACTGAGACTGGGAGACATAATAGCCCTTCCTAATACATAGAAACAAACATAAGGAGGCAGCCAAAATGGAGAGACAAATATGTCCCAAATGAAAAAACAGAAAAATGATCCAGAAAACAAACTAAACAAAATGGAGCTAGGCAATGTACCAGATGCAGAGTTCAAAACACTGGTTATAAGGATGCTCAATGATCACAGGGAGAACTTCAACACAGTGATAGGAAACATCTCCAAGCCCAGCACAGAGATAGGAAACATAAAAATGGAGATAGAAAACATAAAAATGAAACAATCAGAAATGAAGGAAACACAAAACAATATTTCAAAGGGACACATGCATCCATATGTTCATTGCAGCATCATTTACAAGGGCCAAGATATGGAGGCAACCTGGGTGTCAATCATTGGATGAATGCATAAAGAACAGGTGTTACATATATGCAATGGAATATTACTCAGCCATAAAAATGAATGAAATCTTGCCATCTGCAACAACATGGATGGACCTAGAGGATATTGTGCTGAGTGGAGTATGTCAAACACGGAAAGACAGATTCAATGAGATTTTGCTTATTGTGGAATCTAAAGAACAAAACAAACGAACAAAATAGAAACAGACTCATAGATACAGAGAATATTTTGATAGTTGCCAGACAGAAAGGGGGTCTGGGGGATGGGTGAAAAAGGTGATGAAGGGATTAAGAAGTACAAATAGGTAGTTACAGAATAGCCATGGGGGTGTAAAGTATAGCATGAGGAATATAGTCAATAATATTGTAATATCTATATGGGTCAGATGAATACTAGGTTTATTTGGGTGATTACTTCATAACTTTTATAAAGGTCTAATCACTATTTTATACAGCAGAAACTAATATAATATTGTATGTCAACTGTAGTTAAAAAAATAAAAAATATATTTTAAAAAACTCTATAGCTTTATTCTTTCATTTTTTTCTTTCCCTCTTGAGCATTCTTTCTAATAATGTATTTTTATAAGCCATGCTATAAATAACAATTAGCATATACACATGATTTTAGTAACCTACAAAAACATACCCATATATATCACATTCAATCACAAATATAAACATAAAAGGTTATAAAGTCATAATTTTTTGTAATTCTTCCAGAATTATTAAATAATATACATATTCTTCACATGTCGTTTCATTTCTTTCTGTGGTTAATGTCATTTGACCTATAGGTCTAAAAGGTGTCTTCATAGTAACTGCTATATGCATATTTTCTTGTTTAGTATTCATTTTTAAATAAGGACTGGGGAGGAGATGCAGTAACTGAAAATATTATAGCTTACAATTCCCAAATATGTGATGGATTTATATTTTAGAATGTTCTTGTGACCAATAGCAGTAGGAGCAGGTGGAAACAAGCCTTTGATAAGCAGACGTCACCAAGATTTCTAGATAGTATCTGGAAGTGTCCAAGGCCAGGCGCTGAAAAGGCCTGGTTTTTCATTTTTGCTTTTTTCCCTTTTTTGTTTTTTTCCTAGATCCTACTTGGGGGCTGGAGGTGGGAGAGAAGAGAGCTCATCTCTCCTCTCTTTCTAGGCTTCGACTTGCTCTCTGCCACTGGAGACAACTCCTAGAGCACCCACAGGCTGGGACAGGGCAAAGGCCAGAAGCAGCAAAACTAGCTCCACTGCGTTTCTGTTCTTACTCTTTTCTAGTTTCGGAGACTTCTTAGGTTACCAGGCTCTCCTGAGTTTGACCTCCATTTCTAATTCCCTACACCTCTTACAGTCTCCTAATCTCCACCCAGAGTTCCCACTTAAGTCTCTCAGAGCTTTGCTTTCCAAAATGAAAACTGGCTAGTGGGAAGAGGGAATCCTTGCTATTGGTTAATGGAGGATGGACCAGTGTGTCCAACTGGGACAATAGAAACCACTGAATATTTAAGGGAGAAGGAATTCAGTGCCGGGAATTGGTTACATAGCTGATGAGAGTTTCGATGCCAAGGACAATGAGGCTACCCAGAGATTAGCCCCAGCAGTGAACCACTATGCTCCTATGCTAGACACTAGGGGCTGGGTCATTTGGTGGAAACTGGAGCCACAGTAAACCTGGTCAGCACTGCCAGAGCCACAAGAGACACAGTCACTGTTGGGGACATCACAAGAGGCAGAGCGGGAGGGCAGGAAACACCTTGGATTCTCTCTCCCTCCTGCTTTCCAATATCCTGCACGTGCTTTCCATTTGCCAAACCCACCAGAGTCTCAGAAACGGCCTGCAAGGGTCAGTTCTTCCCCCCTGCCCCCTCCGTCTCCCTCCTGCTGTAATATAGACCACAAAAGGGGAAACAGAGGGATGGAGCTGGGGGCAAACAGGCCTGAGAGAGAAGGTCTGGTTTTACTCCCCTATCACAGAGGCCATGAGGCCAGTGCAGAGGAATTTTTGGGTCCTGCACACACCCATCTTCATCACTAGAGCTGGTGTGTGGGCACATCCAGGAAACATTTTCCTTCTTCCCAGCCTCACCTACAGGAGATAGTCACTGTCAGTCAGAGAAAACCCCAGCCAGTCAAGCAAAACTATCTGCTGGTGGTTCTATGAAGAGTTTATATAATCACACGAAATGTTTGGGGAGGGAGAGGAAAAATGGATTTTATAATCAGGAAAGAATGCCGAGGTTTTTTGTTTGTTTGTTGTGTAACTTTACAGATTTAAAAGTATTAGTGTATGGTTTTAATTTTGTGAGAAAGCATACGGAGGTGAGAAGGGGAAGTATGATATAAAAAGCATAGGCCTGTGTTTGAAACACAGCTTTGCCACTAAACAGCCGGGTAACCTTAAGATGTTATTTGTCTTTAATATGTTTTTAATTTGGACCCTCCATGTCTTTTGACTGAAGACAACACATTTAATGATATCAGATCATTTGTCATCTCCATCAGACATTAGCTTTCACATGGGCCAAACAGTGTTTGACACTGCAGGATTTTGAAAACATCAGAAACAAAAGGCAGCATAATACGGCCAAAAATGTGATACTATTGGAATCTATGAAAAAATTAATTTAGATTAACACCCAAAGTTGAGCAGTTTTTCTTAGACACTAGAATAAACATAATCTATTCTCCAAGTACAAGGAGAATGCCACTGTGTTGTGATTAAATGAGTAACTAATAAATAGTACACATTGTTTGCCACTGTTTGAATAAGTTACATTTACTGCTGTGTCTCAAGAATCACTTAAGTAAGTATATTGCATTCATCCATTTTAGTTAAATTTTCTTTTTATGCTTTCTGCTAAATTGGCCTATTATTGTCATTTGAATCTGATTTAAACATTTAATCTCATCTTCCCAAGATATAAAGCTAATCGGGTAGCACTGAGCCATTTTAGTAATGCTTGTAGTAAACACACACACACACAATTGCAATTATATTAATAAGCTATTGTCCAGAATCAGATCTGTTTTTATATAACAATAATAAAAATGGGTTCCAGAGATGGTAGATTTTACCTATGAACAATGTAATACATCACTTATTTAGTACAAACTTTTTATAAAGATTCTCCTTCAGACAAAGATATATCTTCTAATTTATTCTTGTGAAAAAGTACTAGTGCCCTGGGCACTAGATGTGTCACTTCCACAGCACATTGAAAAATACTAACAAACCATACATTAATTATTTTTTAAACAGGCCTAATAGCCCCACAGGCAGGATGTGTTGGCCTTAAAGGGATGAGTTATTATAAACACTATCTGTGTAGACATTTTGAAAGAAACAGCGTGGGAGTTTAAATTACAGGTTCAAGAACCTATTTTTCGTCTGTCTCCCACACATATACTCATCTCCTGTCATATTCTTTCCCAAAAGTTTGCAAATTCCAGTGTTTCTCAATAAATCCTGCCTTTAAATAAATGTCAAAGTGTCCATTAGAAGTCATGCTTGGTGCCCTTTATTGTTTTGTGTCAAGATTCTTCTTATCTGAACACTTAAAATATGAATTCTTACAATCCTAACACTTTAGAACCAGGACAAATTATGTTACCAGAGGAAAGGTGTTCATTTCAATTCTGAGACTTCTATTATAATATCTATCATAAAAGGAATCTTCAGCTAGTGCATTCTCTGAATTCCATAGTATTCTATTTAAGGCTTGGCAAAGTAAGGAAAAAGAAAGCTTAAAGAGGAGGAAGGTGCATGGAGGAATATTTTCAATGTTTCATGTTTCCAAGTAGTCCCTTGCAGAGTAACCACGGGCTGTTGTAGAAAGAACAAAGCATTTGGGGAGAAAAAGGAAACGTGAACTGAGTTCTGGCTCCAGCATTTCCTTGTCTTGCATCCTTGGGAAAGTCATTCATCTCTCTGCACTTCTGTGTCCACCTCAATATACAATGCTAATGAATACAAGGGAGCAGGTCAAAAGCTTGCTTCTGTAAGCTCTAAGTCACTGTATGACTAGAAGGTCTTAGGATCATTATTTTGATAATAGCTAACTAGAAGAGGAAAAGAAAATCTCAGTAAACCAAGTCACTAGAAAGGCTGTATTTGCCAAGGTCATACTCAGAGCACTAAGCAAATATTATGAATATGTGACTTCTAATCATGAGGAAACCCTGCTAGTTTAATTGGAAATATTTTCTTTAAAAATTGCACTAGTTTGGAATAGCAAAAACAAAATTAAAACAAACAAAAAAACTGTATGAGACTTTACAGAATATATTCCTCTAACTAGAAATTGGTGTTTGGTATCAGATAAGATGAAAAAATATAAACTATTCTATGCAACAAATAAATGTTAAGCATCTTGTATGTGCCAACTATTTACTAAGTGTCAAGGATACTGTGTTGAACAAGGCAATGCAATTCCTCATCTCTTGGAGTTTATATTCTAGTTGAGGTGAAGAGGGAGGGGCAAACAATCAATCATTAGTAAATAAAAAGAATACCCAATCAAGAAAGGGGCTAGCTATGCAGTGAACTAAAACAGAGCAATGAGCCAGAGTGATTGGTGTCTTCTTTACACTAAGTGATCAGGAAAACTCCTTATGATGAGGTGATATTTGAACTGAAGCTTCAGTGACCAAAAACAAGGCAGCCCTGTGAAGACTGGGGTATGAGTGTTCTATTAAGAAAAGAAGTACTAGTTAGTACAAAAAAGCCCAAAACTGGGAATGAGCTAGAGTTGCTTGAGGGTCAGGATGGCTAGAGTATACTGGTCAAGGTGGAAGTGTGGACTAAGATAAGGAGAGAGAGGCAGAAGATGGCTCATGTCTACCTGCCTATATTACAAGTAAGGAGCTTGGATTGGATTGTATGATTGTATTGTATATATTATGTTGTATTTAGATCAGATTGTGTGATGAGTTGCCACTAGAAAGTTTAAGTAGGAGAATGACTTCATCTGATTAGCATATATAAAACACAGTACCATCTGCTCTATGGAGATTAGACTGTAAGAGGCAAAAGTAGAAGCCAGAAGACCCTCAGAAAAGAAAAGATGACTGAATTGTTAAGCAAGAGATCATAGTAGCTTAAACTACAATTATAGTAATAAAGACATTTATTGATTCATTCATTTATTCAGCAACATTTTTTGATGTCCTAGTATGTACCAAATCCTGTTCTAGGCATTGGACATGCAGCAAAGGTCAAAAGCACAGAACCTGCCCTCATGTAGTTTATATTTCAATGGAAGATATATGAGTAGACAATCAAAGGAATGATGTGTGGCTGAACTATTTTAGACAGGCTGGTCTGGGAAAAACCTCTGATCACACATAAATGAAGTGAGGGATCAAGCCCTGCAGTTGCCTGAGAAAGGAGGACTCAGGCAGATGGATAACAAGAAGACCCTCAAATGGGAATATTCTTGGAAAGTTGCAACAACAGCAGTATGGCTGGAGCATAGTTGGGTAGAAGGCAAGTGGAAAGAGTTGAGGTCTGGAGGCTAGCTAGGGCAAGATCGTTCAGGGTCAGGTAGACCATGGTAAGGACATTGGATTTTGTTCTAAATTTTATGAAAAGCCAGTGAAAGTTTTTGAGAGAAGTTCTGTATTTTAAAAGAATTACTCTGGCTGCTCTATGAGAAAGAGACAATGGACGTGGAATGGTAGAAGGAAGCAGAAGAACCTATGTAGAGATTGTTGGAGTAAACTCGGCAAGAGATGATGGTAGCTTGGCCTGGGTTGGTGGCAGTGTAAGTGCTAAGAAATGCTCCTATTCTGGATATAATTTGAAGGTAGAGCCTGCAGGATTTGCTAAACCATTGGATATTGGGTGTGAAACTAAGAAGCCAAAAAAATGCCATGGCTTTTATCATGAACAATTAGGTGAATAGTGGTACAATTTGCTGCAGATAGGAGTGGGAAAATGTGACATGTAGGAAGTAATGGGGGAGGGCTGGGGACTAAGTGTTTGCTTTCAGACATGTTAAGTTTGAGATGCCTATTAAATATCAAAGTGGAATTGCTTATAAATAGTTGCATATATAAGATTAAAGACCAGAGTAGGAGATGAAACTAGAGGCATAAATTTGTGTTGTCATAAAATATAGTTTGTAGATAGTAATTAAGCCATAGAACTATGTGAAATCACCTAAAAAACTGTAGATAGGAAAAAGAAGAGAAGATAAAGAGAATGAATTTAATGTGTGTTTTGAAGAGAGATAAGAGAACATGATTATAGATAGGGGAAAGAAAGCAAGCACAAATTATTGGCTTGAACAACTGAATATATAATGGTATCTATCATTTACTGAGTTGGGGAAGACCAGAGAAGGAGCAGCAATACATTTGTAGGGAAGGAATCAAGAGTTTTCTTCTGGCATATTAGATTTGAGATGCTTGTTGAACATGCAAAGGAAGTTGTTAATATGCAATAAATATTTAAAACCAGAAAGAAGTGATATCAGCCAGTGATGCTGGGACAACTTGATAGCCACATGCAAATGGATGAAGTTGAACCATTATCTCACACTACAAACAAAAGAAACCCAAACTGCATCAAGATCCATAAACCTATAAAGTTCTTATAATGAAACTTAGAGGTAAGTCATCATGACCTTAGATTTGGCAAAGGATTATTGCATATGCCACTAAAAGCATGAGCAATGGAAGAAAAATACATATATCAATTGGACTTCATCAAAATTAAAAACTTCTTTGCTTCAAAAGACGCCATTAAGAAAGTAAAAAAATAACTAACAAAGTGGGAGAAAATATTTGCAAACCATATATCTGGTAAGGGTCTAGTACCCAGAATATATAAAGAACTCTTAAAACTCAGTAATTGAAGGACAACCCAATTTTAAAAGTGGATAAAGGATCTGAACAGATATTTCTCCAAAGAAGATATAAAAATGGCCAATAAGTACATGAAAAGATGTTTGACACCATCTTTTCTAGGGAAAAGCAAACCAAACAAGATACCAATTCACTTCCCACTAGGATGGCTATAATAATAAAAAATTTAAAAAAAAAGGCAAGTACTAAATGAGTGTTGGGGAGGATATGGAGAAATTGGAACTGTCATACAGTGCTGGTGGGAATATAAAATGGTGCAATGAGTTTATAAAACAGTCTAACAGTTCTTCAGAGGATTAAACATAGTTACCATGTAACCCAGAAATTCCACTTCTAGATTTATGCCCTAGAGGAGTGAAAATATATGTTCACACAAATTTGAATATGAATGTTTGTAACAGAATTATTCATAATAGCCCTAACGTGGAAACAACCCAAAAGTCCATCAACTATTGAATGGATAAAATGTGGTATAATTCACTAATAAAAAGGAAGGAAGTACTAATACATGCTACAACATGGATGAGCCTTGAAAACAGACTGATGTCACAAAAGATCACATATTGTATAATTCCATTTATATAAAATACCCAGAATAGGTAAATCTATAAAGACAGGATGTAGATTAGAAAAGAAAAGAAATAAGAATTAGAGCCAAAATCAATGAATTTGAAAACAAGAAATTAATAGAGAAAATCTCTGAAACCAAAAGCTGGTTATTTAAAACAATCAATAAATCCAATAAGCCTCTAACCAGACTAAGAAAAAAGTAAGAGGACACAATCACTATCAAAAATGAAAGAGAGACATCATGACGAAGCCCATGGACATTAGAAGATAATCAAGGAATATTATAAACAACTCTATGCCCAGAAATTTGATAATCTAGGAGAAATGGACCAATGCCTTGAGAGACACAATCTGCCAAAACTCACTCAAAAAGAAATAGACAATTAAATAGACACATATCTATTGAAGAAATATAATTAATAATCAATAATCTTCCAAACAGAGAGCACCAGGCACAAATGGGTTCACTGGTAAATTCCAAACATTTCATATAATTTCTTTATGAAAAATTATAACAGTTATCTTTAATGTCTTTTAGGAGATAGAAGCAGAAGTAATGCTTCCTAACTCATTTTATGAGGCCAACATTACCTTAATACCAAAACTGGATGAAGATATTATAAGAAAAGAGAACTGCAGACCAATGTCTCTCATGAACATAGTAGATGTAAAGTTTCTCAACAAAATGTTAGCAAATCATCCTACAATGTGTAAAAAGAATTATACATGACAACCAAGTGGGATTTATCCCAGGTATGCAAGGCTGCTTCAACATTCAGAAATCAATTAATGTAATCTATCACAACAGGCTAAAGAAGAAAAACATCACATGATCATATCAAAAGATGCAAAAAAGCATCTGACAAAATCCAACACCAACACATGAAACTGGATTAGTGATTGCTTAGGGCTGGTGGGAGACAGTTGAAAGGAAATGGAAAATTACTGCTAAAAACACAAGATTTTTTTGTTTGTTTTTTTGAGGTGAAGAAATGTTTTATAATTGATTGTAGTGATGTTTGCACAACTCTGAATATACTAAAAAACATTGAATTCTACACTTGAAATGAGTGAATATATGGTGTGTGAATTATATCTCAGTAAAACTGTTACCAAAGATATATACAAAATATTGATCGAAGGAGAAAAGGCAGAGCAGCAAATAAGTGGGCAGTGAGCTGGAAGAGGAACTAGTGAAATACATTTACACAGAAGCTAGAAGAGTAGGTTTCTAGAAAGAAGGAATAGTCAACTGAAATGAATGAAGAGGAAAGTAGCTGAGGGAGGGACAATCACTACTGATAGATTCTTCAAGAATTTTGCTTAGGAAGTAAGGAAAGAGATGGGACAGGAACTGAGTTAAGGAAGGGTGATTTGTGTTGGTTTCATTTTTTATTTTTTTTTCTTCTGTGTTAGAGCAGCTTTGTTCTCTGATGTGATTGTTCTAGTCCAGAAGGAGGGAAATAATGGATCATTACCAGAGCAAAGCCTCTGAGAGAAGGTAGAATCCATAGCTACTTGGAAAAGGGATGAACCTTAGATAGGAGCTGGGATCCTTTATTCAACATAATTGGAAGGAAGGCAGGTAGAATGGGTACAAATGAATGACGCCTGTTATCACATCAATCCAGTTCATGAGGTTTGTGAGCTTCTTTATAGCTGCCTTGTTTTTAAGAACACTGTATGCACGTGTGTGTGTGTGTGTGTGTGTGTGTGTAATGTCTTTCAGTTGTAAAACCCAACTTTTGGTTCCATTTCATCATGACCCCATCTGGGACTAGCCCACATGGTTTACATGTATTAATATTTCACTGTCCACTTCCCTGTTGGAGCTATCTTTTGGGCTTCAGCCAATAATTCTTGCAGTGGAGGAGAAGAGGAAAGCATTTCATCATGTGGAAAAGAATCACTCCCCAAATATCCAGTCTCCCCAGCCCTGTCCCTAGCCAAGAACTCCCCAAATATTTCCCTTTCCCAAATACTTTTCCCATTTCTATTCACACAGTGATCAGAAATGGATGAACCAGTAGTAGAAAAGCGGAAGAAAGTAAAATAATTTAAAATTGAAACAGAAATGCTAAGGCATGCCAACACATAAGTAGAGAACAAATGCATCTATTTTCAATTTTGTTTATCTTTTCAAGAGTGATTTTGGATTTTTGAAATGAAGATGGGAATAAGATCAATGATATAAAATTTAATGTTATGTATGTAGTAAAAATACAGCCTTGAAGATAACATATGTGTTTTGGGCTGTTTCATAGAATTATAAAGTATCAAATAAATCTAAGCATAATCAAATGCAAAATCATAGATACATCACAAAATATAAAAAGCTATTTGTATTTTTATTTATTTATTTTTTTTTTAGCTGAGCCATCCTGCCACCTGTTGGCAGCTCAGCGGCAGCTCAGCTGGGGCCGGGCATCAAACCACTGTTGCTCAGAGCTTGCACTCTTGAGTGAGCTCTTAACCAACTGAGCCACTTGGCTGGCCCCTATCTGTATTTTTTAATCTTTAGAATCATCAGGAGAGGTTTTTAAAGAAAATACCAATACCTAAATTTCACCTCAGATCAGTTAAATCAGAATCTCTGGAGGAGGATCTAAGCATCGATTTTTTTTTTAACATCCTCTAAGTGATTCCATGTGCAGCCAGAGTTGAGGCCCACTGGGCTGATCATTAAGAAAGTCTTGTAGAAATGCACAGACCTGTACCATGAACTGGTATTCTGATCATTGCAAACTTCCTACTACTGAGATATGGAAGGAAAAATAAAACCACTAAAATGCAATTCTACCCTTCAGAAACTTCTTATTTTATAGCTTTGTTGAAAACAATTTATATAAATGACTAGGAATTAAAATGATGGGCTTTTCTCTTGGTTTGTATCAAGATAGGGAAATGGAATAAAAAGTTCAACAGACTTTGAAGATGTAAAGGACTCAACAGTTGTTAATTCAATTGAAGTGGGAAATCAGCCAAACAATTTAAGGACTATTTTTAGGCACTGTACTGACAAGTGATACATTCTATCACACCCTCCTGGAGAGGGCTTGCCTAGAGTAGATATGAGTTTCAAAACCACTGTTCAAGAAAAGAAACAAAACCTTGTAAATCTGTAAACAGAGGCAACAGCTTAGAAGCCCTCTCCATACCATCTCAAGCAACAAGTTGAGAAAGATTAAATGGGAGATATGGTTTAAAATGGATTTTAGTGGCTCATTTGACTGAAATGTCTTTTTAGAACAAATAAATTCTAGAAAATGTTGGTAGTTTCATTAAGTAAAA
>NW_017731512.1:2613926-2662065 GCF_001890085.2 Hipposideros armiger | reverse complement strand
CACTACACCTGAATTGTGATGGTTACTTTAAGGATATCAAACAGAAAATTGAAAAATAGAACTAAATTGCCAAGGACATGTTTTATTTCAATATCATAGATAACCTAGATTTTAGCTTATTGATGTTGCACTTTTATAAAACACACAATACTAAATATATCAATAAACAAAATAATAATGTATAGAAACTATTCACTAGTTTCAGTATTTTTAAATTTCAAATTGATACTCTGAAGCTTTCTTTTTGTATCTGAAAATTATATGTTTTTAAAAGGGAAACTTTTTTTCTACTTCTCCAATAGTAAAAATATTTGGCAAAATCAATATCAAACTTTCTACAATGCATATGGAAATGCAAAGAATCAAGAATAGCCAAGGTCTTCTGATGAACTGGCATTACAAAATATGAGCCCTATTATAGAACAATAGCCTTTGAAATAGTGCAGTATTGGTGCAAGTCACAGCAGCAATAAATCAGTGGAGTGGAATAAAGAGTCCAGAAACAGTCTCACACACACAGATCCCCTGATTTATGATAAAGACAACACTGTGGTGCAGTGGAAAACAGATTTTGTTTTTTCCCAGTTAGAGCTGCAAGGTCATTTGGATAGCACTATGGAAAAAAATGAATCTTGACTCCTTTTCACAACATACACAAAAATCAATTCTAGATGAATTGCAAATCTAAGTGTAAAGGTTAAGGGAAATAAAGTTTCTAGATATGAATTGGTAAACTTTTCTTAAAGAGCAAGATAGTAAATATTTTAGTCTTTGCAGATCATACAGTCTCTGTTGCAACCACTCAATTCCCTGCCATTGTAGCAAAAGCAATCATAGATTACATACAATTAAAGAGCCTGTCTGTGTTCCAATAAAACTTTATTTATAAAAACAGATGACAGACCAGATTTGGCCTATTAGCCAAAGTTTTCCAAGCTCTGTTCTAAACATCTTTCTGATCTTAGAGTAAGCAAAGATTTCTTAAACTGAACACAAAAGGTGGTAACCAAAAAATTTTGATGTGATAAATTAGACTACATTAAAAATTTTAATCTGTTCATCAAAAACACTG
Organism: Hipposideros armiger; assembly: GCF_001890085.2. Lineage (NCBI taxonomy): Eukaryota > Metazoa > Chordata > Mammalia > Chiroptera > Hipposideridae > Hipposideros > Hipposideros armiger. The sequence continues at coordinate 2,660,993 of NW_017731512.1, read as the reverse complement.
CTAAGGTTGTGAAAAGGCAACCCTATTTTGTTAGAATAAAATATTCAAAATGCCTATATTCTACAAGGAATTCATATCCAGAATACACACACACACAGACACACACAGACACACACACACACACACACACACACACGCACACACACATGTACATCCTACAGATTGATTTTAAAAAGTAAGACAACCCAATAGAAAAAGAAAATAAATTCTTGAGTGAAAGTTTTACAAAAGGAACACCACAAAAGATACCGTATTTCCCCATGTATAAGACGCACCCTTTTTTGAAAAATTTGGGGTCTAAAAACTGGGTGTGTCTTATACAGTGGTTGTAGTTTTTTTACTTGCATTTCTCACTTTTTTTGCTCTTGTTTTTGCGCTCGTTGTTGTAGATTTTTTTACTTGCATTTCCTGCTTTTTCGCGCTTGTCTTTGCGCTCAGTGTTTTGCACTTGTTACCGGTATATTACGGTACCTTACATTTTGCCACATCCTGCCCAGAAATGGCTCAGAAAAGATTTTCATATACTGCTGAATCCAAGTTAAAAGTGATCCAGTTTGCAAAAGTGAATGGAAATCGTGCTGCTGAACGTAAGTTTGGTCCTCCTCCAACTGAGAAAACAATCCGAGACTGGCTATGGGAAGAAGAAACCCTACTGAAAACACCACAGCAGAAAAAAGCCTTGAGAGGCAATATATGAAGACAGTGATTCGTCATCAGACACAGATGAGGACAAGCTAATGGTTGGGAGTTTTGACAGTGATGAGAAGTTGTGTGAATTTTATGATGAATAAAACTTGAGTTCAATAACTTTATGTAATATATTTTTTTTCAAATTTCGGGCCCCAAAATTAAGGTGCGTCTTATACATGGGAGCGTCTTATACATGGGGAAATACAGTAATATCCAAATAGCCAATAACCATTTCAAAGTTTCTCAGCTTCGTTACTTATCAGAGAGATACAAGTAAATAAAACTTCAATACCACACTACTGTATGTATATACACAAATGAAAAAGGTGGGCAATTCTGAGCGCTGTCAAAGATGTGAAACAGATGGAATTCTCATGTCCTGCTAGTGAGAGTGTAAATGGGCATAATGCCTCTGGAAAACTGTATTATCTACTTTAAGTGATTATAGGTATATCCTGTAATCCAACAATTCCATTTTTGGGTATAAAATCAATATAATTGTCTTCATATGCTCACTAAAAGACATGTACCTAAATGCCCATCATAGCGGTATCCATAATTGTCACAAACTATAAACTAACCAGTCCACACCAACAGAAGAACATAAATAACATGTGGCGTATTCTCACTATGAATACTAAACAGCATTGAGAAAGATCTACTACACACAAGGAGACACATTGGGGGTATATTCCCAGAATATATAGCCATACCACACAGCAGTAAGAATCGTCTACAACTGCATACAATAACATGGATGACTCTGTCCTCAGCTTCCCCCCTCCAAAACATTATTGAGTGAAAGGAGCCAGAAACAGATAAATATGTATAATGTGATTTCATTTGTGTGAAGTTCAAAAACAAGAAAAACTTATCTGTGCTATTAGTATTTAGGATTATGGTTACTCAGGTGGGAGGACACAATAACTAGAAGGAAACAAGCCAGCGGAGGGTTCCCAGAGGATCGCTAATATTCTGTTTCTTGAACTAGATATGGGTCTCCTAGGTTTATTCAGTTGGTGAAAAATAACCAAGATGTACATTATATCTACTGTTCCATGTGCAGTGTATTTCGCTACAGTGCACTTGACAGGGGCTTATGCCCATTGCGAAGAATTAGATCAGCATCGAGGTGAACGAAGGAGATGCTCCTCGGCTCCCTGGCTCTTTCTCTGCTTCATTTTGATGTTGTTTGCCTTTAACTCCTATTTAGTGTAAATTTTATATTCCAAAGATAACCCACAATCCATAGGCCATACTGATAAAAATATGTAATTGAATAAATTAATAAATGGAAGACGAGAAATCTTCCATGCAGAAGAATTGAAATAATTTATGTAGCTACTCCACCATCAAGGAGGTAGAACGTACCCTCCCATTTAGGGTAGGCTGAATGTAGCAGCTTCCTTCCAAAACGTACAGTATGTAAAGGAGAGAAAAGAGTAACTTTACGGTATACAAACCTGACAACATTACCTCAGCCAGGTGGTCAAGATCAGCATCATCACTAATAAGTCATATTGGTCGTTTGTACCCTTAATATGATGTGGTAACAGTGATACTTTACCCCTGTGGTCTTCCTCCAAAAAACCATAACCCAATTCTAATCATGAAAAAAAAATCAGATAAGCCCAAATGGAGGGACATTCCACAAAATAGTGTACCAGTACTCCTCAAAACTGTCAAGCTCATCAAAACAAGGAAAGTCTGAGAAGCTGTCAGAGGCCAAAAGGGCCTAAAGGTATATAGCATCTAAATGTAATACTGTATCCTGGATGGGCTCCTGGAAGAGAAAAAGGATACCAGGTAAAAATGAGGGAAATCTGAGTAAAGTATGGGCTTTAATTAATTAATAATAATATACAATATTGATTCATTAATTATGATAAATGTATTCTACTAAGGTAAGACGTTAACAACAGGAAATTTGGTGCAGGGTATACTGGAACTCTCTATACTATCTTTACAACTTTTCTGTAAATCTAAAATTATTCTAAAATACAAAGTTTATTTAAAAGAAAAAAATAACTCACATAATAAGCTTAAACTAGGAAACATGCCTTACAGAATTGAGTTATTAACAATAAGAAAATACGAGAGTAGGAAACAAAGACTAGTTTCATAACCCAAGAGCCAGTTATAATGCAGTAATTATTTTTTGCCTTCTCTACAAGTTTAAATGTATTTCTAGTGATTAAACTTTGTGAATGTGAAATTACTTTGGTACTTCGACACCTTAAGGTGGGAGCTTTACGCACTATAACTTACTCAGATATTTTAAGTTAAACCCTTTCTGCATTAAACTTCATGCAAAAGAGATGAGTGATGAAATAGGGGATGTTTTTGTTAGTAGTTACAGACCATGAAATATAAATTTTCACTCCATTACACTCTTTCAACAAATACAATAGAAGCATGATGGGATGTTGGAACTGGAAGGCACATTTAAAAGGTTAGTTCAGCTCCTTAATTTTGCATGAAATAACTGAGTGCCAGAGAGTTTGGGACTTGCCCAGGGTCATAATAAATTGGTGGGAGATAATTTTCCCAAAATGCTGACATTGACCTTAAACAAAACTTAAGCTTTCTTCATGTCAGTGTGATCTTACAACTTCCTAGCCTATGAGCTGCACACAGGCAAGCTTATGCAGTGAAAAGGAATGTGAATTTCTAGTAGCCAATCACAATGAAAAACAAGGGACTCTCATTCATGCTTCATAAACAGCTGTAACTGCTGAAAGTGAGCTTTTTCCTTGAACAGTTTGTTTGTTGTTCAATAAAATATATCAAGTTAAAAAAATAATAAATAAATTGGTAGTGGGGCTGGAAATCATTTGTTCAGTTGAACAAGCATCTACTGAGTATGGTAGGTGCTAGAGATATAAAAGTGAGTAAGACTTTATCCTTTAGGAGGAGAAGGCAGAGCACGGAGAGGCAGGCAAATGAATGGGTGGATACAGTGCAGTGTGGAAGTAAGCCAGCAGACATGAATACAGGGTGCATTAAAATGAAGAAGCAGATCCCCTGACACAGCTAAGTGTTACTTGAGCCTTTGGAAGGTGGGCAGAATTTGTACAGGTGAGGAGACTGGGAAAAGGTGTTCCTAGCAGAGCTGATCACATGAGCCAAAGGCAGAAGAGAGCTGAAATAACGTGTGATACAGGAAACTATGCAATTACTGTAGAATATAGTGCATGCAGGAAGCAGGGATAGTTAAACTTAAAAATGCTAGATCGTGGAAAAGGTTTTGTGCCACTTAATGAGCTGAGTCTTTATCCTGTAAGAAATGGAAAGTTATTGAAAGGTTCTGCATTTAAGCCGGGTCACCCAGATGACTGTGGAAGGTAGATCTGAGAAGGACAAGACTAATTACTGGGAACCCTGTCAAAGTGGTTACTGCAGGGCTTAAGAGATGGATGGTAAAGGGCTGGTTTAGGAAGGTAGTGGTAAATATGGAGAGAAGGAGGTATATTCCAGAAATATTTAAGAAAAAGGATTGGTGATGAATTGGGTGAGGTGGGGTGAATGGGGTGGGTAGATGCTGGTTAAGGAGGCTTCAGTGGGACCACTAGTCCCTACTGCACATCTTCAGAACTTCAGATCTCAGGGAGCACACATCAGCCCTGGGCTCCATCTACCCAGCTGTCTACCTCCACACAGGGAGCAGCTCTGAATACCAGCAAGTGAAGCTGTGTGAGATGAGTATTCAAAGGAAAACAAACAACTAAAACAAAACTCTTGCCCTAGGAGAAAAGGTATCTTCTTGCCCTATATTTACATAATCAACAACGATCATGGAGGTGATTCTTTGCAGAGGCAAGAGGATGTGCTTCCAAAACTTTTATTATTATTATTATTATTATTATTATTATTATTATTATTATTATTACATTTATTGGGGTGACATTGGCTAGTAAAATGATGTAGGTTTCAAGTGTACATTTCTATAATACATCATCTATATTTTGCATTGTGTGTTCACTCCTAGGTGCATCCATGTTAGGCTTTGGTGACTGTGGATGATTGTACCACCAATAGAGCGAATATGGGACGAGGATCAGGAGGAAAGATAATGAGTTCAGCTTTAAACAAGCTCAATTTAAAATGCCTGTAGAATATTCAGTTAGAAACATTCAAAAGGCAGTAGGATATTCAACTCTGAAACCTTAGGAACAGTTACCAATTTGAAAGTCATAGGTATGGCAAGGAAAAAAATCATGAAAGTGGATGCCATTTCTCAAGGACAGCCTCTAGGATAAGAAGAGCAGTGGAAAGAACAGCAGGCCAAAGATGCAAGTCATAAAGTCACCTGCATTTGGAATAGAAGAAAAGTCTTCCATGGAAAGTTCAACAAGATAGTCAGAAATAGACCAGGAAAACTAGAAGGGATTTGTGTCCCAGAGCATAGAAATCCAGTTTTCAGGAGAGTTTGCTCAATGCCACTGAAGATAGAAGAGCTACTAAAAACAATACCTCAAAAGATCCATTAAATGTGGCAGTGAGGAGGTCATGGGTGGCTTTAATGAGAGTGATGTTACTACAGTGGTTGTCCTTAATTGCAGTGAGGTGGGTGATGGGTATGTGAGTGATGGAAAAGTGGAGACTGCTTTTCTAGACTATTCTTTGACAGTTTGAATGAAATTAAAAGAAGACAAGACAGCATCTAGAGGCGGTTTCAAGGGAGAGTATTTTGTTGTTGATGAGATGAGATGTTTAGTACAGTCATAGGCTACAAGGAATGATGCCCACTAGAAAGGCAGGTGGCGATGAGAGAGGCACGATGAGGCAGAGCTCTGGAGAAGCTAGGAGAGGCCAAGGTGAAGGACACGCAGAGGAGGGGCTGGACGCTCGACAGGTGAAGGAATATTTTTTTCTCACACCCAGGAAGGAAGACAAAGATCATGCTTGAAGACTTTGACTATTATTTACTTATTTATTTGTATTTATTTTTTCTAGTAGGAGGTAGCGTCACCTGCTGAGAATGAGGAAGTTATATGTAGAGTCATAAGAGAGCAGCAAGGGTTTGGACGAAGACTAAGGCATGTAGGCAAGGGAATTACGGAGGATAAAGATAAGAAGATTAAACTGAGGCTGTTAAGAGTGGGAAACAATGTTTGACAGCAGCAATCTGCAAGCTTGTATGGTTTTTCTCAGTTGTGCTCAGCTAGCAGAATGTTTTAGAAGACTTTTATGAAGTATCCCTTAGTATGGTCTTGGCACTATGCATTGCAAATATTACCCCAATTCCAGTAGGTAGGTATGTTTATTAGTCCAATTTACAAATTAACTTCTCCAAGGTTGCACAGCTGGTGAGAAGGCAGAGCAGAGGTCTGCCCAACTCCAAACCACCTATGGTTAGCCAATATGCTATCTTTCTTTTCAAGGAGTTAGAGCTTTAAGACATTTTGACTAGCCTCAGGGAACTCCTAATCCACAAAAGATGGTATGTTAATAATCACATACAAATGCAAGGGGTTGAGATAGATGTTCTGAGAGCAGAGAAGAGGAGCCCATTAATCTGACTGAGCCTTCTCAGGGAGCTGATTTCTGGGCACTGAGCAGATCTGAGTCAGTATTCACCAGATGAGCCAGAAGCCGAGGGCATTCTAGACTCAGGGACTCTATATGCAAAAGAAAGGAGGCATGAGAAGGCATCGCAATTTTGCTCAACACACCTGAGACATAGAGCAACTCTTGGGTGAGAAAAGGGAGAGTTGAGCGAGATATGGGACCAGATATTAAGGGCATTGTATCTACTGAGAGAGAACTTCCTTTTATCTGGTAATCATCTGGGTGACATGCAAGATTTTAAAGAAGAGAATGACATCAGATTTGAGAATTAGAAACATAACCCTGCCAGTGACAGGCAAGATGGATTATACAACAAGGAAACTATTATAATAATTATAAAAATTATAACCTGTCAACTTACTCTGGGTCAGGCACTATGTAAGTGATTTACACAGATTCAATGATTTAATCATCACAGAAACCCTATGAGGGAAGTATAATTATTCCCTTTTCCCAGGTGAGGAAACCAAGACACTGATAGGTTAAATAACTAACCCAAGGTCTCAAAGCCAAAAAGTGGGAGAGGCAGAATTTGAACACAGGCAGACTGGCTAAGGCAGAGATTCTGGCTGGGTAGAAGATACTGAGGACCAGGCCTCAGGCAATAGCAGTGAAGCCGAGAACCAGCCCCAGGTTCCCAGATCTGAGCCATGTTCTTGCCATTGTTTTTTGTTTGTTTTTTTGTTTTGTTTTGTTTTTGTAGTTTTGGTGTTCATATCGAAACAAGATCTCATAACACCTGTAGTGGGTTGAATAGTGTAGCCCCAAAATTCACATCTATCCAGAACTCAGAATATAATCTTATTTTGAAACAGGGTCTTTGAAGATATAATTAGCTGTTAAGATGAGATCATACTGAATTAGAACGGTCCCTAAACCCCATGACTGTTGTCCTTGTAAGAAGAGGGGAAGACATACAGAGAAGAAGGTGAAAACGGGGACATATTGGAATGATGCAGCTATAAACTGGGGAAGGCCAAAGATTGCCAGGACCCAGCAGAAGCTTGGAAGAGACAAGGGAGAGTTAGTCCCTAGAACCTTCAGAGTGAGCACAGCCCTGCTGACACTTTGATTGCAGGCTTCTAGCCTCGATTTAGTCCCTCCTGTGAGAGACTAGATGTCTGTTGTTTTAAAGCCAAAAAGTTTGTGGTACTTTGTTACAGCAGCCATAGGAAACTAATACACCTTTCTTTGTTCAAGTTAAATTTCTACTCACGATTACATTCTCATATATTTACAATTGCATGCAAACAAGTGCATAGTTCTTGAAGGAAAAATCGTTCATATTAATGATCTCATGAGCCTGCCACCTGTATTGCATTTCACTGCCATTTGCCCAATAGACTAACCTAATTTGGATTCCCTGGAGCAAATCTGGCTTTCACCTTCATATTGTTACCCACATTTTAAATATTTTGGGTTCATAAAACAGAACTTTTTTTTTTCTGTTACCCTAGCCTGGCCATAACATGAAGTTACGACTTAATTTATAACGAAAACATCTACCTCTTGAGAAAGGGTATAAAAGTGCTCAAGCCAGCTTTAGGCTTGAATTTACATTGACCCTGGAGTTGACAGAGTCTGCTCTTGTTCAAAACCTGGAAATATCATGGGCTGTTTGCAATGCACATGATAAGTAACTTAAGCAATGAAACACAAAAAAAGTCCTTTCACACCTTATTTGAAACTCTGAGTTTCCACAACACAGAAATGCAAGGTGCTAGAGCTAGCCAGCTAGAATTGACATGTAACTCCTCTGTAACAAAAAGGAGTTAAAATCATTTCAGTTCCTACCCATACAGTGGCATTGACTTAACTTTAACCCGACATCATTTTTTTCTCCTCAAACCATTTTTTTTGTTGTTGACATATCACTTATATTTGTTACCTATTTCACAAATGCTCTGGGGTTGGTTTTAGTTACCATTCATTTTTTAAAGAGAAAAGCTGGACACAAATGTATTTGAGAGTTTCTGGGGCTGCCTACTCAGACACATCAGTCACAGAGACATCTACACACACACACACACACACACACACACACACACTCCCACTCCCATAAGAACTTGAGGTGCAACCTGATGGTAAAGCGGGTGACTTGGTAACTCAGTCATTCTGCTCAGAGCATCTTCTCCATGTCGCCACCCTGATCCTAGACAATGTAATTCAGTTTATGCTTGCCAGTGAGCAAGAGCATTGTTAAGTGGTGTGTGCATAAGGAGGTAAATGACTACTGTATTCTCCAGAAACACACATGCACTGTAACAAAGCATGTACCACTTGCCTTTTAAAATTCACTCCTGCAAGGTTTCTGTGGTTGTCGTTTTGATGAATTAATCATATTAGGAAACAGGATGCAGGCAGTTCAGTAATGAGGAGCTTCTAGACATTTAGATTTTAGTTGCAGTTTCTCCTCATATGGGTCCCTCAACCTTTGTGTCACGTGATCTCCATTTTATTTTGTTGTGACACTTACGTGAGTTTTCTTACCTATTAATTGATTGATTGACTGATTGATTGATTTTCTGTCTGTCCAAACTAGCAGGCTCTTACAATCTTACTCACTGTATTACCTACAGAGCCTAGAGCGTGCCTGTTGCTATCCAAACATTTGTTCAATGAATGAACCAATGCATGCAGAGTAAATATCCTAGGAACCATAAAGAGTGGGAATTGAGAGAAAGAAGCTGTGATAGAAGCTAAAAGTAGTTGAAGACAGAGATTCCTTAGCATAGGAGTAGAATCAGGGACTCCACTGGGGACCTGGGGCAAAATGTTGAGTCATGTTGAAAAAGGGTTGTCTTCCCAATCTGCAGAGACAAAGGATGGGGGCATCTGGAGATCAGGGGACAAAGCAGTGATGGGTCAGGGACAAAAGGGCAGTTCCTAAAGTTATGTCCTTTGTGCAGGTATGGAGAGCGGTGATGGGCAATATGGAAGCTGAATATTTCTAACGCTTGCTATAAAATGTGACAAGTAAATCAGACTCTCACAAAAAGAAGTTGCTCAATTCCGAAGTACCATTTCTAGAGGCTTTACAACAAAAATATGCATTTTGAAATCCTATGTTTATGTATGTACTCCATTGAGAATGGCATTATAGTATAGCAGTAGTGTGCAGTGCAATAATATTGGTGGACAAAAAAACAAGGTAGACCTCGAAATAAAATAACTAAGTTAAAATATGCAAAACATTCAAGCAAATACTCAGGTAACATTAGCTCTGGGATGTGCCTCTGCCTGTTCTTTCTGCATCTGATCCCACATGGCTTTATATAGGAAACAAGAGAGGCTTATTTCATGCAAAATATCCTAGGCATGTATTTTCAAATGAAGAAACTGGAGAAAGACAGCAGAGGATATCACTGTGTTGAAAGAAAAGTAGAGAACTGTAGCGATACCAACATTACCCAATGTCACCTAGTTACATTAAAAAGTTCTGAATAAACAGCTCGAGGGGTAAAAAACATTTTCTTTCCTGAGTTAATATGTCTCTGTGCTGTTGTCTGGGCATCTTTTCAATTTTCCTTTGTTGACTTAGCTGTTTTTGGAGTGGAGGCTTCTTTTTCTTATCTGTGGGAAGGAATGCTTTTTTAACTGGAGCCTGATGACATCGCTGGGATGGCAAAGTTTATGTGGGTTTACCACAGAACACAAAAGCCTGTGTCACCCATATAGATCTGAAATATGTCCTGTAGTGCCCGAAGGCTCATCAAATGGGGAAACAAGGTGACCATGCCAACATGGGGAGCTGCCACCACCACCTCTCCTGTCTCTGTCCTTCCGATCCTGGGCCTGTGTGGCCAAGGCCGTGAGCACACATTCAACAAAGTGCTCTGTTGTAACTGCTTTGCTTAGGGAGAGCATGACCAAGGCCTCAGGGGAAGGAGGGATGGCAAGGGGAGTGGGGCTGCATGTGTTACTGACCATGGTTCTAAACCACCATTGCTGTTCAGGGCACTGTGTTTATCCTTTATGCAGCCTTTCCTGGGAATTCTGAATCTGATGAGCAAGGCTTGACAGGGAGGAGAGGAGAGGGAGAGCGGAAGGAATAAGACAACTGGATGGAAGATAGAGGAAGGCAGTCATTGAAAAATTAACAGAAAGGGAAAAAAAAAGGCTTTTACTGTGACATTGTTATAAATCATAGTTACTGTATGAGTTAAGACTATATTCATTGTAGGCAGTAGAAAATTGGACTAACAGTGGCTTAACAAGGTCAGGATTTCTTTTTCTCACACACACAAGAAACCTGGAAGAAGTAAAGCCTCCACTATATTATGAAGCACTGGGGTTCTCTCTGCCTTACGCTCCTCAGTTTGTCATCCTTATGTCTATCTTCTCATGATTACAAATGGGTGCCCCACCTCCAGCCTCACAGCTGCATTCCAGCCAGGTAGCAGTGGGACCAAAGGCCTCTTCACAAGGCTTTGCTTATTCATGGGAAAAAGTCCTTTTCCAGAGATTTCTTCCTACTTCACTTGGGCCAGAACTGAGTCACCTGGTAACCCTTATTGGCAAGACAGACTCAGAATTTGGGTATTTACTTCTCTGGCCTCTTGGGGAAAGGACAGTATAGAAGAGAGATAGAGATGGTCATAGATTTTGAATGAACCACAATGGATCGAGGCCATATCATCACCTAACTGAGGAAAGAATATATGTGAGTGTCAGACTATGCAAACGTAAACAAGGGTTACGATAATCAAAGGCTGTGCAGGTAGAGGAGCCACATCAGCCAATAAAGATGATGGCAAAGGCAATTGACAGAAACCAAAGTGCCTTAGACTTTCTTTGCTTTGTTTTTCTATCCTGTAAAATGTTACTATTCTCACACCATAGAAAAACAAATTGGACAACAATACTTTGTAGCTTACATGGGCAATTTTCTTTCCCAATAGGTTGGAGAGGTACATGCCCCCCCTGAGTGTCCCTGGCACTATGTGCTCCTGAGCTAGGGCAAAGGTTCTAGCAGCAAAGGTTAGAGACACTGTGAAGCTGAGATAGTGACTAGAAAACATGACAGGGACAGGGAGTTCATAAAGAAACAAAAACAGGGAAGAATGTATGTACCGGGGTGCCAAAAATATGTAGACAAGTGGACACTTGTGTCAACGTTGCTCAAGCAGTAGTTCGCCATAATCAGAAGAGTCTGGACGCTGATGGTAACCACTTTGAGCACCGTGTGTAATTGCAAAAGTCAAACGTGACTTGTATTCATCTTTTGTTATCAGTATATATTGAGTATTATAATTTTAATAGTTTTTTCACTTCTTAAAATGTGTATACATTTTTTTGGTACCCTCTGTATATATGTCTCTTCCTCTTTGGAACCGGATTAATTTAGCCTGTGAATCCAAGTTAAACCATCACCCCCACCTTGGAGTCAGCATCACATGCCCTCTCCAGCGGGCTTACAGAGTTGCCCCTCCTGGGTGAGGCAGTGGTTTGTGACTTTATCAGAGTAAAATTCTTACCCTCAACAAAAAATTGCTTAGAAACCCACCATGTTCCTAGCTCTGCCAGAAGCCCAGGGTTTAGAGCAGTTCTGCTCTTGTACTCAAGAGCCACACTGCCCAGTAGAAACACAATGCAAGTCCCATCGGTAATGTTAAGTATTTTGATTATCTACATTTTTTTTTAAGCTGAGCCATCCTGCCACCTGTTGGCAGCTCAGTGGCAGCTCAGCTCGGGCCCATGTGGGAACTGAACTGGCAACTCTGTTGCTCAGAGCTCGCAGTCTTGAGCAAGCTCTTAACCAACTGTGCCACTCAGCTGGCCATTAGTATTATCTACATTTAAAAAAGGTAAAAACAAATAGGTGAGATTAATTTTAATAATATATGTTATTTAAACCAATACATCCAAGATATTGGATCTTGGTTTAAATGTTTATTAAATATTACAATATCAATATTATACCAAAATAATGTTATTTGACATAATTATTATTACATGTAAAATAATTATTAGTGAGATACTTTGCATTCTTATTTTCATGCTGAATCTTCAAAATCTAGTGTGTGTTTTTTTCTTATGGCACATCTCAGTTTGGACTAGCCACATTTCAAGTGGTCAACAGACACACACGGCCATAGCTCCCACCTTAGATGGCACTGCTCTAGAGCATATTCACCTTAAATAATGATTTATTATAAAACTCGTTAGTTATGCCTAATAAATGTCTAATATAGAGAGTTCATGGCATGTGGTAATAAGGGAAGCAGTCTCATGTGAGGAAAGCCAGCTGCTCCCCTAGTCAGCTTCTCAAAAGTAGGCATTCATCTTACTTTGCCATTGCCCAGAGTCTAGATCTCAGCCTCATTGATTTAGACAAACTTGATTTATTTGGAGTCCTGAAGTTGATTTACTTCAGTATCCTGGCTCCCAGTGACAAGGTTCTAAGACTGGTGTATAAAAATGAGAATCCCAATCCGTTTGTAATGAAACATGTAAGGAGATCTATGCATTTGTGTCATCTCCATGGACTAGGGCCTGTGAGAGAAATCCAGCCCCTCACCTGCTTTTGTACAGCCATGAGCTAAGAATGTTTTTTATACTTTTAAATAGTTGAGAGTTTTATGCTTTTAAAGAGTTGAAAGGAAATTTTAAAAAATAATAATAATAAAATTTGGTAATACATGAAAATTGCCTGAAGTTCAAATATCAGTGCCTATAAATAAAGTTTTATTAGAACACAACTACACTCACCGATTTAAGGCTTGTCTGTGGCTGCTTTTATGCTATAATAGCAGATATGAGTAGTTGCAACAGAGACCCACAAAGCCTAAAATATTTACTATCAGGCTTATTACAGAAAATGTTTGCCCAGCCATAGACAAGTGGTTCTCATCTCATGTTATATATGTGAAACACTTGAGAGGTTTTCAAGAACTACAAATATCCAACACCTATTCTAAGTAACTCTAATTAATTCATCTCTGGTGAGTCCTAAGCATTAGTATTAAAAAAAAATTTTTTTATTCTAATACTATAGCCAACCTATATAGGAAGCTACAATAACCAAAAGGTTGTGTGGACAATGTGGATGCAGGTCAGGAAAGCAAGTCTTCCCAGGCCCTTCAGTGCACAGGCCACTTGAGTCAGCATGCCAAGGCACATTCTCCCAGCTCAGAGCTCCTCTGGGCCTGCCAGCATCCGCCTCTTCTCCTCTGTGACTGTGACATCCCTCCACTTGCAAACTTAACCAGCCCCTGCTGATTGACACATTCTTCCTGTGCATTCACCAGTTAATCCACCCTTATCAGCCTGGGGGCCATTCGGTCTCTAGCATGATTGTGTTTATGTCTGTTCTGATTCACTATGTGCTGCTTTTATAGCTTTCTCAGGACCAATCTGATTTTTTTTTTTCAAAACCCTTTTTGGTTGCCTCAATGCCTGTGCCTTAGATAATTTACATTCTAGTTGTTGCTGTCCTTAGGTGTCTTTGAGTCTCCAGTCCGACATGTCACCTAAGTGTTCGGTGGATAGGTTCATTGGTAGATGGATAGATGAATGAATGAACGAAATATCAGACGGGAAGAAAAGTTAGAAAAAATGCATAGGAATTTTACAGACTATGTGTTGTGGGTAGAGCGGGTTTAAAATCAAATTCAAAATCAGATTCAAATCCTGGCTCTGCTACTTTCCCTGGAAAGCACCATGGGACAATCACTTCACCTCTCGAGACAAAGATCTTTGATACATGTAAAATGGGCAGATTAACACTTATTGCACAGAATTGTGTGAGAATGACTTATCAAATACAGTAGTACCTGTTATAATTCCTGAACCATAGTAGCTCCTTAATAGAAAGTGTCCGTCTTTCTTCTGCATGGCTATGGCATCCTTTTGCACCCGAATTATTTACAGTTATAGTTTGCAGTCTTATATATTAAATTATGCAATTGCTAGCAGTGTTATTAAAGATGACTTGGTTAAAAAATCATTTTTTGTTTGAACATATGTTTTGTAATGAAAATTTCCAATTTATTCTAGATGATAAAATTTTATATTTGATGTTATAGTTCAATAGCATGGCTCTAATAATAGATTTTTTTCCATAATAAAAGCATCACATAAACCTATTCATTTTATAGGACCTGTCACTTTTTATATAACATTAATTTTTTTTCCCCCAAAGGCTTAAGTTTTCAGATGGGAAATTACTTGAACTCATGTCTCATATTTTATACACTTCAGAAAAACATGGTCTGCCCTTAAAAATATTGTGCTTTCCTATTTGTTGGCTCCAGAATGGTTATAAGATAATGAAGAATTAAAAGCTTCACGTTGGAATCACCTGAGGAGATAACTTTTAAAATTCCAATGCCCAGCCCCACTCCAGATCAGGTTCTCTGTGGGTGGAACCAGGTGCCATCATCTGTTTTCAGTCTTCTTTTTTTTTTTTTTTTTTTTTTTTTTTTTTTTTTTTTTTTTTTTTTTTTTTTAGCCGAGCCATCCTGCCACCTGTTGGCAGCTCAGCAGCAGCTCAGCTCGGGCCAGGACTCGAACTGCTATTGCTCAGAGCTCTCACTCTTGAGCGAGCTCTTAACCAGCTGAGCGACTCGGCCGGCCCTGTTTTCAGTCTTCTAGATGATGCCAACATGCAGCTAAGATTGGCAGCCACTATACTATCCCACCATTTTTTCTTAACATAGGGTGGGAAGTGAAGCCCAGAGGTTAAGTGACTGGCACAGTGCCCCTAAGCTGAACCAGAACTGAAACCCAATTTTTCCACCTTGTTCCAAACAAATCCTAAGCCTAGAGTTTTAGGATGCACAGTTTTCTTGATACATGCAAAAACTTCACCATATGTAATATTGCTTAAGTTCATTTCAGTATATGGATATAAAGAGAATATCAGGGATAGAAGGATTAAAATATTAACTTTTAATCCGTTCTTTAAAATTCAGTTAAGCACATTTTATGTATTGGATATGGTGACTCTTTAGTCATTATGTCTGTTTTGTGAGGTGGATATTACCATATCTATTTTAAAAATTGATACACAAAGAGGTGAACAGACTTTAAGTCACACAGCTAGTGAACGGCAGCCAGAGAATGAACCCAAATCACAGGACACAGTTCTCTCTTTCCCCTTCCTAAAAATAGAATCTTATCTTTGTACAATTCTTTACCTTTTGTGATTTGTTTTTCCTGCAGACATTGTTAGCTCAATTGATTTGATCAATAATTTAACTCTATGGCAAAATTATCTTTATTTAGGAAACGGAAGAAAGATACATGAAAAGGTGAACGTGTAAATTTTACAGGCTGTATCTAATAGTTAAAACTTATCCATGGGATCTTAGTAAGATTTTTATAAGACTATTTCTCTGATAAATTTAGTGTGGGAGTGTCCTTTTGGGGGTTTTTTTGTGTTTTGTTTTTTTTGTGGGGGAGGGGCGGACTGGCTGGAAAGGACCCATTGGAGAGGAGTGAGGAGCAGAGCATACTCAGGCTTCACGAAGCACCATTTTGTAATGAACTTGGATGGGCCCCAGTGCAGAGAATATAAGAATAGGATGGAGTGGAGGGGATCCTGCGGTGTCCAAATAGAATCAGAACTAAACTCGACTCATCAAGATAAATGTTTGACTTAACTTGTCTCTCCAGAATGCATTAAAATGTTGATTTAAACATTAACAATTTCTTAAAGTGATAACTTTAGACCTTTAAAACTTATACTAACAGTTTTTCTTCATTCTCCCTTGAAGTCTAGACCTTTGGCTCTCTGTAAAATGAGAGTAACCACAAGAAAGGCTCCCAAAGTAGTGACAGTGCCTCTGTGTAAAGGAAAAGACCAGCGAAGCCCAGGGAGGCCACTGCCGGCATTGTAGAAACTAGACTATGTTGAAGGTGAATTCAGTGGCTAATGTGATTTGGCATCACCGTGAGCTACAGATTAAATATAGAAAAATAACATATATAAATATTTCTTTCTGTAGAAGTTAAAACCTATTTGGAAAAACTAAAGTGGTTTTGAAAGTTAAGGAAATTAAAAGACTAAAGTACAAAATATTAAATAGGAAGATAACAGAATTTTCAGGTCAAGAGGATTATATTCAAGATTCATTTACTCAACAAAGATTTTTCTTGAGTATTTTCTGTGCACCAGGAATTGTTCTAGGTCTGGAGGTGAGAATGGTAAACACTGCAGACAAGGACTTCACCTTCCAGTGGCGTGCATTCTAGTGGAGGGAAATCACCAGTAAACAGCTGGAAACTCAATACACAAGATTGCTGAAGCTTTTTAAGTTCTCTGAAGGAAATGAACAGGGTGTAGTCTCAAAAGTGATTGGTGATGGTCAGGCCTCTACACCGTGTTGATGAGGGGTGAAAAGGATAACTATTGCATTGTTCTGTATACCTGAAACTAACAATAAAAAAAAAAGTGATTGGTGATGGGTGAGAATGGCACCTTCCATAGAGAGCCAGGGAGGGCTCCTCTTAAGAGTTGACATTTGCTGTGAGACCTGAAGGCTAAGAGCCAACAACCACAGGGTGAATTAGGAGAAGAACATGTGAAGGAGAGGGTTCAGTTTATGTAAATGACTGAAATAGCAGCTTTGCATAGGCGAGGAATAAAAAGGAGGCCAGGGTGCACAATATTGTGTGTGTGTGTGTGTGTGTGTGTGTGTGTGTGTGTGTGTGTGTCATCAGCTAGATAAGTATCCTGAAATTAGGATGGAAAATGAGGATCAAAGAATTCCCTTGATGTCCTATTTTGAGGTGTTCTAATTTTCTTCTCTCCTACCCGCATGTCTTCCCCCATCTCAAATTCACACATGTAACTTGGGAAAGATCTAAAATATTGACTTTCAGAAAGGTGCATCTTAATCTCTAGTTCAGAATGTCATAGCAAATGGCTTCTGCCTATGCTTGGTTGGTAGGTGGTTTTTGCAAATGCAACTATGTGGAAACCATTAGCAAAGAAGCCTTCTGTATTTTCATGGAAAGCAAACTAATATACTGTTGAAACTGAGGCTCACAGAAAATAAATTTTTTTGAATACCATGAACATAAAACACAGTTTTGACCCTCATTTCTTAATCATGGTGGCAAGTCCAACTGTTGAATACATTTGTGACTCTATGGAGAAAGCTAGTGTTTTATATTCCAAATATGCTTAAACATTTGTGTTTTTTTTGTTATTGTTTTCAATGTTTCATCTTATGGTCTTTTTCTTTTACCATGTCCATTTATTTCTCAAAAAATAACTATTCATAAAACTTTTGAAAAATCTTGTTTTAAAATCAAGTTTCTTGTTGCTGTTTTTCCTGCTCTGGTAGGGGAAGATCTTGTCATGTCATTCTTTTGACTTTTGAAACAAATTTTGAAGAAAATAAACATTAGAGATATCCTTTTCTGCCCATATTTTGGAATCAATGTTTTTTGTTTGTTTATTTGTGTGTCTTACAAGTAAATCAGTTCTTGAAGGAAACAGATCTTTAAATAAACACAGCTCTTAAAATGACCGTATTCTGGTAATCACAAAGTCATGAATCAGAGCATTTCAATGATGGGTCCTGTGTTTTTTTAATCTTAATTTAGAATTTTTTTCAATTGACTTTGAGCTGCTATTACAGTTCAACCTACCTCTCCTGTTTTATATGCCTTAAAACTTGTTGCTACCACATAATAGCTGGGAGAGCATAACTGCAGGGTTCCAATTACTCTGGCAAAGGAAATTTATTACATTGTCTCCAACTAAGCATGTAATTAATGTCTCTATTTCAAGACCATTTCAGCAAATTCAAAACCCAGAGACTATGCATACATATTTAGGGATGTATAAGAACACTGCGGATGTCTTCATTGCAGTGGACAACAAAGCCAGAGGAATTTGGTGAAGGGTGTGGACTACTTTATCATGTGTTGCAAATATTTTATTATAACTAAAGTTGTGGTGTAAAATAAAACCTGTAACACTAAACAGTCTCAGTGGAGATAGGATCACACCCCCCACCCCCCACCCCCAGGGAAAATTTTTTTAAGTGGGTAAGATATTTTCAGGTTGTCACAGCATCTGGGCAGAGGTCAAATATGCTGGATGTCTGTGGGCTGTTACACTTTGAAATCCTGCTGGACATTTATGTAGGTAAAAAGCCTGTTAGCCTAGTCTGAACTTAAGCCTAACTCCATTTTGCAAATAAACACAAAGTATTTTTGCATGATTTCAATACTCAGGAAATTTTGCAGGAATGCAACTGCAGTGTAAATCAAGAGACAACTGTAGGTAGTTTTATTTGGAATTTTACAAACGGTTGGTTACCATTTTTTTAAAAATGTATTCCATTGATGGCAGGCCCAACTTGCAGTATTTGAGCTGCCAATAAAACATGCCTATATTATTACACATTTTCAGTACCTGCAGACTCGAAGGTTCTGTGTTTAGGTGCCACCATCCAACAATTTAATTACATCTTCTAGTCAAGGGTATCATGCCCAAACATTTACCTATTGAAGTACATTTTTTGTTCTGAATGACTTTCCTTATATTTCCTTTATATTGCAGGTTTTTGGAGAATTTTGTGTTTAGGCAAAGTATTTTATTCATGAATTCATTTCAGAGTATTAGAGAGGTATTATAAAATAATTATATTTTTAAAGGAGAGTTAGATGAGCTAAGGTTAAGAAAAATTCTTCTAAAATACATCACTCCTCCAAGGAGAAGGGACATGCTGCACACGTGCACACATGTACACTTTAGTGCAAAGAAAGAAACGGCAGGAAAGGGGCCTGGGAAAATTGGCCTTGATTTCAGCTCCTACTGTGTGTCAGGCCCTGTGCCCTGCCCTTCATGTGCGTGGTCTCATTTATGCACACAGTGCTGAGAAATGCCATGTGTGCTCTGAATCTCAGGGCTCTGCAGTGCCACATTCCGAGCTGTCTGCTTGACATTTGGAGAGCAGAAATGGAGCGGAAATGAATAGATGAATATTCTTGACATTGCAGGAATGTTAAAATTATTTTAAAGTTCTATTAAAGAAGTGACAGTCTCAGAGCCTGATTTAGGGGAGCTAATGAAATTTTCACAAGGAAGTATTATCATGAAATTTAAAAAAAAATCATAGTAGATGCACACACCCATTTGTATGCATATGAATGTCAGTGCACGTTGGTGCACTCATGCTTCCTATTTATAGCTTCCAGGACACATCCATAAGTGATAAATGAACATTGAAATGCTACACATATGTTTATATCCACTTTTAGCTATGGAGTTGTTTCAAAAGTCGTATCTCCACTAAGCCAAATCCCAGGCATTTAGAAAGTACAAAAATTTAATTTTCTAAAAAGAACCAAAAAGTAAAAAGAAGGGAAACCAAAGACTGAGACATATGGCAATCATAAATCTGACACAAAACTATATTTAACAAGGACTGTATGAAAAATAAACCTTATCAGAATTCAGTGCTAATCCCTTTTTCTTGGTTGAATATAGCTTTTAAAGACTGACAAAAGGGGACCTTTCTGATACAGAGATATTGCCTAGGCCTTTTTAAGCACTGATGATAATTTTCCTATATAACATTTCAGAGGTGTCAATTTAAACATGCTATAATTTTTAATAAGTGACAGGTTGCTTTCTTTTTTAAATGCCCAGGTAAGGCTAAAGGTTAGTATTTAATGAAGAGAGTGTATCTGTGCATCTCATTTTTGACTCACCAGAGTATTTATTGCCTTAAGAAGGAATAAAGATAATGTAGGAGGGGCTGACTTTGGGAGAGAGGGTACCTATGCTGAAAATGTGGCATGTTCCAGGCACTGCAATAAATTGGAAGAGAACTAGAATCAATCTGTATGAATCACTCTTACTTAGGGTTCCTTGGTTGCAAGTTGTAGAAACTCAAATAACACTATTTTAAGCGAAAATGAGACTGTTCTATCTAACTTAACTGAAGGTCCAAGGGCATTACTTGCTTCGGGCATAGCTAGAACTCAAGTTTTATTATGAGATTGGTGTCTTACTCTCTCTTCTCCCATTTCTTGACTCTGCTGTGCTTCCTCTGAATTGACTTCACTCTATAGTAGACTCTGTCGACATGCTGGTTGATGGACGCATCACTGCCTAAATTATTCTTATCCAAGCAAAGTGAAACTTCCTTTTTCCAAAAAAAATATAAATAAATAAATAAATAAGATAGGATAAGATGGTGCTGGGATATGTCTTATTGAACCAATTTGGGTCACATGTCCATGAAGCAAATACAATGGGCTGAGGGATGGATGGATGATGCTAATTGGCCAGGACAAGGTCATGCATGGGCCCTCATAGGAGGAGGGGTGTCAGCTCCACCAGAATCTGAGCCTAATGCACTGAGATTGGAGGAAATGAGATTCTATATCCTCGAACAACTGGCGGTCCAATCCAGGGGGAACAGCCAGATATGGAGAAAATCTGTTTTACATATATTATAGTCACATAAACCCTGATTTTATTCATCTTCCTCTTGAGATATAAGAATGCATAGTTAGAGAATGACAGAATTTTAAAACTGAAAGAGACTTTGTAAATTATGTCATTGAAAACCATCAATTTATGTAATTTTTGAGAATTTGCTCATCTTTAATTTGAGCCTTGCTAATTGCAAGAGCTGTTTATCTTACAGCACTGCAAGATACTTGAGTGGAGTAATATAAAATATGAATCAGAATTTTTTAGAGGCATTCAGTGTATAATCTCAAAGATATTTTTGTAATGGCTCTTAAAGTGGACCACAAGAGTTAATGCCAAAAGTTTACATAAAATTAAAAAACATATCCCATCTTTTTCCCTTCCCAGCTATGTTATCATTTCTAAAGTTTTTATTATTATAGTACCTTGTTATTCAGTCTAAGGTGTTTATTGAAAAGCAATTCTGATTTTTTTTCTTCATATTCTTGGTTCCCCTGATCACTATTTCTCCCAATTATTACAGATAGGCACCATTCATTTGCCCTCTTTGCTAGCAGAAGATAATTGTTCCATAACTATATATGTAATCATTTCAGAACACATACCCCTTTAAAAGAATGCAAAACGAACTCCAAATGGACAAATCCTCCCAACCCTGACATGACGTGAAGTAGGTGTCATATTTCAAGGCAAGCCAGGACCACAGGGAGCCCAAGGAACTCATTTGTGTCAGCAACTGGCTATCTCAGTTCCTTAGAGCAGGTGATAAGGGAGGCAAGGTCAGGAATCTGACCTCTGGGAGTGCCTGCAAGACCCTGGGTCTGAGGCCACAGACCATGGCGCTGTCCTGGTCATTACAGGGGATCTGATTTGAAGGATTTGGGTCAAGTGATGCAGAACATTCCCCAGCTCTACAAGCACAACCTAGCGCATGGGGTCTTGTGCTCCTAGCTGGACTCTTCATTCCACACGCATTTACATCATAAATGAGAATTATAAAGTGATGGGGAAAGTATCAAACTGATTTTTGCTGAATCATGAAGGTTTAAGTTTTAAACATAATTAGATGTCTTTGTCATATTAAAGACAGTAATATTAAATTTTGCAGGAAATATTAGTTGAAAAGTTCCCAAAGGTCAAAACTGAAATGCAAATAGATACTGTAATAGAATTAAAGGGCAAGAAGAGCTAATGGTGAATCTGTTCGTTGAATGTAATGAGGTTATTCTCAGGCAGATGAGCCCTCAGCTTAAACAAGAAAATAAGCTACACAGAGCAGAGCAGATATGTAATATTGCACCTTCTCTGAACTCACTGCCTTTCTGTGTTTTGTTAACACATTTCCATCCTGATTTCTTTTTGGGAAACAGAAACGTTTTTCATAGAATCTCGGCAAAGCTTCATGGAACAAACTAAATTTGTATTTAATCCTAAATTTACCTGTGTCAACTGTGTATTAACTATTCTAGTTAGTCAGAACAGCATATCAAATAAAAACTCATAATGACTTTGAACTATGTCATTTTTTTAATTTAATAAAATCTTAAGCGTAAATATTGTGTGTTATAGTTACATTGGCAAGTACACCAATATGCTATCAGAGCTCAGCCAATTAAGTTAATGATATGTTTAATAGGTTATTATAGTGATATTATTTAGCTCAACTGAGTTTTAATTGTGTGAATAGGATATATTATATATTAAGAAATTTTACTAGATTTTTATAGAATAATGACTTATTTCATTAGCAACAACAGATCTATGCTGTGAATAAAAACAAAATAAAAATCAAATTTTGTCTAGTATTTTGGCAGGAAAAAGTCAACATATTAAGTTATTAGGATCCTATTTACAGTTTTTTAAACTCTCATTAATTCTTTATTAGAAGTATTAGTTACCATGATTAGTTACCATTAATCAATTCTTGAGTACCTAAAATAAGAATGTCATCATGCGTAAGACATTAAACCAGTCACTTTGGGGAAGCAAATAAATATAAAAATCATTGATCTTCTTAAGGAATTTATAGCCTAGATGGAATGCAAGATATAAAGTACTTAAAATAACAATTAACAATATAAAGCATTCTATGATACCCAATGAGTGATTTGGAGACTGAATGCTCTAATAATTCAAAAACAGAGCATGGCTATTGTGGGAACTGAGCTAGGTCTTAAAAGATGAATATCATTCGTATTGGTGGAATGTATTTGAAAGTTCACAAGTATGTTCAGATGCCTCTTATGCCAATATTTTTTTGATGTAATCATTCAATATTTTTGAAACTATCTTTTAAGCTGACATTTCAGTTTTAGGCATGAGGTTTCACTAAGACACATTATAATACATAATGTAATTGATAAATATGAATATTCTCAGGTGGGGGCACAGAATGGGATTCTTCAAGCCTGAGTTCATGGAACATTGACATCATTAGTCCAAAGACTGCCTTTCTTTTTATACAATATTTAACTTTTAAATTGTATTTGTTCACTTTATCTCCTATTTTCAATTCCATTTTCCCAAATAGGCACCGCTGTGTGTATACTTAATGAAAGTCCTTCTACTCCATATTTATATGTTGACATGTAGATATAGTGGGATATGTTTTTAAGTTTACAAACAGTTGTTTATATAAGTGGAAGAGCATGACATATTAGTCAGGGTTCTCCAGAGAAACAGAACCAGTAAGATATTAGGATAGGATGTTGAGAGAGAGTGAGTGAAACAGAGAGAGAGAGAGAGAGAGAGAGAGAGAGAGAGAGAGAGAGAGAGGGATTATTTAAAGGAATTGGCTTACACAATTGTGGGAACTGGCAAGTCTAAATTTGTAGGACAAATAGGTAGGCTGAAAATGGCCAGGAGCTGATGCTGCAGTCTTGAGCTAGAATTTCTTCTTCCTCAGGGAAACCTCCCTTTTGCTCTTTCAGCCTTTCAACTGATTGGATGAGGGTCACCCATGTTATCAAGGTAATCTCCTTTACTGCAAGCCAACTAATTGTAGATGTGAAAACACATCTACAAAATACCTTCACAGTAACACGTAGATTAGTGTTTGATTGATAATTGAGCACTATAGTTTAGCAAAGTTACCACACAAAACTAGCCACCACACATGGCTTCAGGTGTCCTATTCTACTTGACCAGCTCTCCCTCAACCCATCAAGTAACTTTATTAACTTAAAATTATATGCATAAGAGAATATGCTTGTGAATTTAACTAAGTTGTACATCCCATTTAAGCTCGTGAAGAAACCAGTATCTGTATTCTCTACAGCCCAATCTGATAACATTTTCCTTGAGAACAAATATACAGGCTCCAGAATTACAATGTGAAATGGATATGCGGAAAGCACTGAAACTGGTTATTGGCATAATAGTCCTTAGCTCTGGGATTGTCCCAGAGTCCTGTTCTTGAATGAAAATGATCACTAGCCTTCAGTGAGCATATCCCAGGTGCTACAGCCTGGCCCAAGAGCTTTTCATGCCCTCCGTTCACTTCCCACAGCAACTTCATAAAATTCTCTCAGATAGTATAACAAAAACCTCTTTGTGTGGCCCTCCAGATGATGCTGAAGAAGTAACAAGCCTACTGTGAAAACATATATTTCTAATTTTATTATCTTTATTGTGTCAAAATGTCCTACTCATTGCATTTTAGGGCCATTCAGAATAATTCAGACTAAAACAGGACGTAGGGTGGGAACTGTTTAGTTTGATTATCAGCACCTGTCATTGAGCACTTTAGATCACATAATCTTAATAATCAGACTAATAAATAATTATAAGAGAAAGCCTATCTTTAGTTCCCACCCTCATGCCATAGTCCCCCAAGTTACAGTTTGGGTTTCAAGGAGTAAAGCCACACATTTCTTAACAAAGTTTTATTTAACCTCTCATCCTTTATGCAGCAAAACAGTGGTAGTGATTTTAATTACTCAAGCATTTTATACAATAAAGTAAACAATCTTTACCTTATCTGCTGATGAAATTAACCTCCAACTCATTTCTTGTCCTTCATGGAGGGAAAGGAGAACTTGACCTCCTATCATTGCTTTAACTTACAAAGAATTCTATTTGTGTTAGCCATAGTCTCATTATGGTAGCAAAGGTAAAAAATAAGACATATTTCTAAAAATGGGCTCTTTGTGTATTTCTGAATTAAAGCGTTTAGTTTAGAAAGAGCCTTGGGATCCATATAGAGGAATCTTCTTAGGGTCCAAGCGCTCATGTTGTACAGCTAGTTAAAAATAAAGCAGAGGCCAGAACCCATGCTTCTAACCCCTACTCCAACTGCAGCCCCATCAATTACGCTGCATTCTGGTCTTATTACAGCTCAGTCTCATAAAACTCACTTCTCCTTGTAAACTCTTTCCTCATATATACATGCATATCTGTGTTGAACTTAAGGAATTATAACATGATCATTGTATTATAGTCAATAATCTTATTTCCTTATGATTCTCCCACTGTCAATCAATCCCAGGGCTACACCAGTATTAAAGTTTCTAGAGATAATCAGGGAGCTGTTTTAAGAGATGGTACCAGGACATTTGTTCTGGTCTCTAACAGCAGTACCTGACCTGATTCTTGAGACGACCACAGGGTCCAGTTTTAGGCCAACCACAGTCAATATTTGTCTTGGACATAACCTTTGTTCCTATTGTTATACTCCCATTGATCCCCCTGTTTAAAAAAAAATTCCATTTGGAGAGTGGAGAGAGTGTGGAATATCAACATGTATAGGTTCATTCTCAACATTTTAATTTTGCAAATACAAATAATTTTATCCAATGGACTCAAGATAAAATCTGGGCCAGGAACACACTTAATGGGGAAACAGCCACCACACTGCCTACTTGCTGAGTCCTAAGAGCCATGGCCCCCTAAGTTTGGTATAGGAATTGCCAAGCATATACATTTCTCCAAGGATCTTAACTCTCATAGGCTTTTCTAAGAGTTTTGTCCAAACCAGGATATCCTTATACGCATTAGATCTGTCCTATAAATTAGTCTCATACCAGATTTCCCCCAAACAATTCTGGAGCCTTGGCTATATTGTGTTAATACTTTAAATGTCTTATATACTTACTAAAAGAAAACATATTCCTAATATGTTCACAGACTGTGGTCACTGGGGTGTATTGGTCCTACTTGTCATCAAAGAATCTACTTAATTGATACTTTGACTATATGCTTAATTCCACAATCTCTCTCATTTTTTTTTATTTTTCCAAAGTGGTTTTCCAGAAATTCCTTAGGAAAGATTTTTCTTTATTCTTATAAATAATACTTTTGTTTGTGAGAAATACAAGCCTGATAATCTTCCCTTGATAACTTTAGTAGCTATAAGATGCATTTTAGGAGAGGAGTAAAGCATAGCATAGCGTATTATAAAACTTAGAATCTTGAATATAAGGACAAGCATTTTTAAGTCATATTTTTATGAACTTACATTTCACTGTTCTGGATTTTTGAGATATTTCATAGTATACATTACTTTTTCCTGGTACCTAAAATCTGCTGAGAGGCAATTGGTGATAAAGACTGAAGAAAGAGGCAGGGTAGAAGTGGAGCTCAGAAACTTCTTGGTCTCTGACTTTATCTATTTCTTCAGTAGTCTGTCATAGTTCTCATTTTTTGCCTTTCATGATGCTAAACAAGTCCCATGTGCCTAGACAGAAACTGAAGCTTGCAAGAATATATTCTCTTTTATTTGGTATTGATTGAGATCCTTGCCAAATAGTGCTAATTTCTTAACTATGTTCATAACCATAAAAGGGGATAGATGCATCATTCCCAACAATATGGATAGAGCCAGTTGGCACAAGTAATAAGACAAGCAAAAATGTGAAAGGTGACAAAACCTGCACCTCGTAAGGAAAGGGTTAGTCGCCATCTAAATAATGCCCTTAAAAATGTTTGATCCCTATCTTACTGGTTGTAAATATAATATACATTTATTGGGCTAAATTAGAAAGCTAAAAAAAAAATAGAAAGAACAACGTTTTCAAATAATTCCACTATTTGAGAGCACTGTTTCTAATATGTTGCTGTATTTCCTTCCGATCTTTTTAGAATATATATGCTTAGACCATTTACTTAACTGTGCAACATAATCATTTATCTGTTTTCTTGAAAGTTCTTCACAAAACTTATTTTACTGGCTTGGTAATGATCCATCATGTGGAATTTCCCTATTGATTATCATTTTGTTTATTTTCAATTTTTCACTATTACAAATTCTACAGTGATGGACACCTTTGTACTAAAACCATTGTGTGTGTGTGTGTGTGTGTGTGTGTGTGTGTATCTCAGATTATTTCCCTGGGATAGATTTCTAAAGGTGGAATTACTGGTTCATAAAGCTATCTCCACACATTTTATAAAATTGATTTGCCAAAGGGTTGTAGCAATTTATAACTTATACTACTCCTTTACTGAAGACTTAATTACAAAATCCATCTATGCTGCAGGTGAGGGGTAGGTTTTCAAGTACTAGCATAAATGTGAATTTTAAAAAAGAATTTATATAAGAGCTCTTTGGTAATGTGAAATTTATCTGGTGTGACCTTTCTGAATGACATAATTTTAAATATGGAAAAGGCAGTGTTAAAAGAAGCACTTAATTGCCAGGTACCACTGATTATCATCAGTGAATTATATCATTATCTTCACAGATATAAGTACTCAGAATCTAAAAGAATTTAGTACAGATTAATGAAAAATAGCTATCTTTTATCCTGTTTGTTCTTGTTTGTTTATTTCCTCTTAATGCGTGCATGGCTTTTCTAAGAGTCCGTAAAGAGCAGGAGTGAGCATGCTTCTTTTTGCTCTTATGTTTATCCATAGCTGTTAAATTGTTTTGCACATGCTACTGTTGCCCCTTCAATGCTTCAGGTGAGCTTGGAGGAAGACTTTGCAGGCTCCAGCCCAGTGGTGTATAGTGCAAGAGCAAAACTGGGACTGGCTTGATAAAATAGGAGTGGGAACCCCGTAATAAACTATAGGCCAAATCAACAACATGGAATTTATTTCCCATACAGTTGATTATAAATACATACATACATACATATAGTTATTTCTCAACAGTATGAGATTTATGTCCCAGTATGACATTTAATTCCTAGTTATAAATACGTTGGCCAAACATCTCGGCATCTTGGAATTTTTAGACCAAATTTTATTTCTCATATGGGCCTTCTCAAGATGACCTCTTGAAACCTAAGCATTATTAGTCTATGCTTATTGCCTTACTTTATTTGCTTTTTTTTTTTTCTGTTCAAGTTTTGGTCCTTAGGGCTTTTGCTGAACTGTCTTTAACTCCTTACCTTATCTTTTTTGTTTTGTTTTTTTCTTTTCAAGTGATCAGCAATAAGTATTCTCTTCATTTCAGTTACCTTATCTTTTTGAGAATTAATAATTTTCTTCTTTTTAATTTTATATGTTATTTTTAGTTTTATTTTTCAATTGTATGGGAATAAAAGCTGTAGATGGTTTATGGCTTGAAAACCTCTTTTACATCCATAATAAGCATTCAGTACTATAAGTGGCCTTTGTCTCCTCATTATTTATTACAGGTGTGTCTTATTTGCCTAGAGATGTGTCAGTGAGAATTCTCTCAGTCTCTGTAGCAAAGAGCTTTATTCCAATTATTTATTTATTTGTGTGTTTGTTTATTTTTGATGTCAGGAAATCCTACAGTTGGATTATTTAAATCAGCCAACAATAGTGTTCAAACAATGCAGGTTTTGATATCAGAATATCTGGGCTCAAGTACCAGCTACCTCTTGCTAATACATATAATATTCATACCATAGGACTTGGTTCATAGCAAGTACTCAATAAATTTTTATTTTTACCTCATCATGTTTATTTAGTATTTACTATGTGTATAACAAAAATAGATGTCTCAAAGATATAATTGATTTATACAATAGTCACCTTTTCTCTCAAAGGAAGGTAAAAATCTATCAAATTATAAGTTATTGCTTAAATTATCGTCTAAAGTCAACATCTTTTGTACTTTGGAATTATTTCTGTACTCATTATCTTCTATCCTGATTAATTTTGAGCAAAATCACTGGTTCTCAAAGTTTGGAATACATCACAGCCACCTGAAGGAACTTGTCAAATAGATGTCTAGGAAGCACCCCAAATCTATTGAACAATGGGGCTCAGGCAATTGAATAGTGGGGCTCACTAGAGCTTGCAAACCACTGGACTTTATTCTGAGAGTTGCCAAAAGAAGAGTTAGCAGGAGATAGATGTGATCAAATGCTTCTTTCACAAAGATCCTTCTTCTGGCAGCATTAGGAAGAGTTGACTGGAGACAGAAATTGGAGGAAAGTGTCAATGGTGGCCTTATCCGGGCTAGTGGCAAAGGAAAGGGAGAGAAGTGGGCTGATTTAAGAGATTCTTAGGAGTGTCTAAGGAAGATGTTAAGTATCATTTTGAATTTTCTATTTCAAACAACTGAATGCATAGTTAAGACAGGAAACAGGAAGACCAGTTACCATTGGAAGTGGGAAAAGCAGAGAGATGCAACATAAAGAAGCAGCAACTGAACTGATTTCTTTTTGTTTGATCTCAAATATTCAGTTCAGGCACCTACATCAACCAAATCAAAAAACATATCTTAAGCCTCCATTTCACTGAGTGAGGTGTAACCATCACCAAAGCCATGTTACCTTTTGATTACCCAAACCTTTATTCCTATTTATTGTGTTAGTCATATGTTTTTTAAATTAAAGTTTATTGGGGGTGACAATTGTTAGTAAAGTTACATAGGTTTCAGGTGTATAATTCTGCAATACATCATCTATATATCACGTTGTGTGTTCACCACCCAGACTCAGTTCCCCTTTTATCACCATATATTTGATCCATTTTACCCTCATCTACCACCTCCCTCCCCGCTTACCCTCTGGTAACCACTAAACTATTGTGTGTGTCTGTGAGTTTTTGTTTCTTTGTTTGCCTTGTTCCTTTGTTGTTTTCAGTTTTATATCCCACATATCAGTGAAATCATATGGTTCTCGACTTTATATGTCTGACTTATTTTGCTTAGCATAATAATCTCAAGATTCATCCATGTTGTTGCAAATGGCACTGTTTCATCTTTTCTGATGGCGGAATTGTATTCCATTGTGTATATATACCACATCTTCTTTATCCAATCATCTATCAAAGGACACTTTGGTTGTTTCCATGTCTTAACCACTGTAAATAAAGCTGCAATGAACATGGAACACATATATCTTTATGGATAAATGTTTTCAGATTTTGGGGGTAGATACCCAAGAGGGGGATTGCTGGGTCATATGGTAATTCTATTCTTAATTTTTTGAGGAACCTTCACACTGCCTTCCATAGTGGCTGCACCAATCTGCATTCCCACCAACAGTGTATGAGGGTTCCTTTTTCTCCACATCCTCTCCAACACTTATTATTTGTCTTGTTGGTGATAGCCATTCTAACTTGTGTGAGGTGATATCTCATTTTGGTTTTTATTTGCATTTCTCTGATGATTAGTGATGTTGAGCATCTTTTCATGTGTCTCCTGGCCATTTGTATGCCCTCTTTGGAGAAATGTCTATTCAGGTCCTCTGCCCATTTTTTAATTGGATTTTAGTTTTTTGTTGTTGAGTTGTATGAGTTTCTTATATATTTTGGATACTAGCCTTTTATCGGAGGCATTGTTTGCAGATATCTTCTCCCATTCGGTTGTTTTCTTCTGTGTTTGTCGATGTTTTCTTTTGCTGTGCAGAAGCATTTTAGTTTGATATAGTCCCATTCATTTGTTTTTGCTTTTACTTCCCTTGCCTTTGAATTCAAATTCATAAAATCCTCTTTGAACCCAAGGTCCATAACTTTAGTACCTATGTTTTCTTCTATGCGGCTTATTGTTTCAGGTCTTATATTTAAGTCTTTGATCCATTTTGAGTTAATTTTGATACAGACAGATAGCAGTCTAGTTTCATTCTTGCACGTGGCTTTCATTTTAGTCATCTTGGTGACCCACTGTATCTATTTAAAATAAATCAATTTAAAGCTGGAAAAACAAAAGGTCCTTTTTATTCATTATTTTTATGCCTTGTGCCTCAGAACTGACAGAGAAGCCTTTCCCAAGCCAGGTAGTGAATGAAAATGACTGTAAAAGCGACACCACATTTTTTTGATTCACATCCGTATTGACTAGGCAAAACCTTGCACACAGAAGAACACATGTAAAAATAATAATCTATGTGGTCTGGATGCTGACCACATTTGATGGGAATTTGCACACAGAACACTTCCTTATTATTTACTTCTAATAATGTCAAGACAAAGGAGTGTTTACTGGCAGTCAATCTGCCCTGATAACAGAGATATGCTGCTTTCTAATGCTTCCCCTTGTTTTCACTTTTTTCTGAAGTTCACAGATGTGCCCTTGATGTGGTCCGGGTATTTTTGTGAACTGCTGGAAAATTTCACTCACACACTAATGGTTCCAATGAACACAAAATACCTCTTCCAGAGAGCAGTTGCCAATAAGCAGTATTTTTAGAGGCACATGTCACAGTTTCTGTTTGCCTCTGTTGTGACTGTTAATGGGCCCTGAATGATTAGGAAACAGCCTCTGATAAAAGGCATTACCCCACTGCTTCATTACATACTATGGGCAGTAAATGTTTACTACACTTTAGGCTCAAGCTAACATGTCATTAAACAGTGTTCCAGTTAAATAAGTTCCCAGCGCATAACTGTGACTCCCCTGAACGCATTCGCCATTTCCCTATGTCTGAAATAGCAAATCTTTCCTTTTGAGCTCCTACAGCTAAATGACCCTTAACAGAAATGTCATATCATGTATGCATGCTACTTTAGTTAGCTTCCTGAATTCTTCGGTAAACTCGGCCACTCACTCTAGGAAACTATCCCTGTTTCCAATAATATCCTTTGACCTGTTGAGTAAAGGAATCCTTCTCAAAGTAGTAGGAGGTGAAAAACACACGGTCCATGGAGCTAGACAGTGGAGTTGATATGCCATTTGATTGCACAGAATGCATGCACTATGATATTCTGGTATGCTGGGAATAGCTTTCCTCTGGGGAACAGAGAACCAGGGTTTCTGGTACCGGACCAGCGTAGAAATCTTTTTTTCCTTTCCCATCATAGGAGTAGTGAGAGTATCAAACTTTCTTACCCTCCAGCTCTGCAGGGCACCTTTCTGTTTCTTCTGCCGTGTTTGAAAATGAAAACGGAAGTGTTTGCTATTGAAAACAGTCCCAGCTACTATAATGTTAGTGCTAAAAATTATGACTGTAAGCAATTAGAGGGGAAAAGTCATTCAGGTGCCATTTTGGCTTTCTGTAAGCCTGGCTATAAAAATAAAGTGCCTCTTTGGGCATGCTTAGTCATTACTTTGGGGTTAAGAATGAAGACAGGGAAAAAATATCTGAAACATAAACATGTGTTTTTCATTCTGACATATAGAGTTATTATTTTCCACAGCTCCAACTATGAAGGGTTAGTATTTTTTAATGTATTTTCTAAAACAACATGGTAACATTTTTATGCTGGCTAACCTGGGGGTGCTAAGAATACCTTGTGTCTGGTTCTCCTTGGTACAGAGTATTCACTTTTATAAACTGATGAGGTTCGTTCCCATGTGTTTACACAAGGGCAGGAAAATGTCTTCTTGCCTAGAGCTCAGGCATGGCATCATCGCATGTGGCTTTGCTCGAGCACAGACCTCGCCAGGTGGCTTCAAAACGTAGGGGAATGGGGAGTTGCCAGGGTCGGAGCCTGTGTGCAAAATAAGCTACCACAGTTGGCCCTGAATTTCCATAATAATTCCCTGTGTTGTTTGAGGCAAAGGAAAATTCTGGTGACAGTCAGCATACTTCTGTAAGGATTGTGGAGGAAGACTTTTTTCTTTCCTCCTCTTCCCAGAAGAATCTTTTACTTAGGCATGCTTCTTGAATCCAACGGAGTCTAATAAATTCCCAATTCTAGAGACTGTCATGAAGTCTCATTTGAATATTATCAGCTAGTCAGGCTCTATCTTTTCCTCTCTTAGGAAAAGGCAATTTATTTTTCCTGTGTTTGTGGGTAAATATACTATAAGTGATATATGTAAGCATCTCCTTTCTACTAAAAAAGAGCACTATTCCACTAGCAGTTTTCTCAAGACAGGTTCCTCTCAGGGTTAATCTTCTGCACCCCCAGAGCTCTGTAGCAGCAACAGCAAGTCTCATGGGCGGCGTGTATTGGAGTTATTTAAGGATGGTTCTTTCTGCCCCACCAGATTATGAGCCAGTGGATGCTGAGTTCCAAGGCCCACTCATCTCTGAAACCCATTCCTAAGACTGGGAGGCCCACTCCTCCTCCAATGCATCATCCAACACTTAACCCATAGTAGGTACTGAAATCGTGTTTATTGAATGTAATCACATTGAACAGAGAGCCCACCGGGAATCACGTTTACACTATGCTGAAAACATTTGGTGTCAGAATTCATTTAATGGCAAAACCCCTGTGTGCTCTGCTGTGGACTGACTGCTAAAACTGTGTACACAGAGTAACTTGGAACTGTCATGATAAAAATAGATGGCAGTGAGCTAAAGAGCCACTTTGTGAAAGGAATATCAATGCTGGTCAGGAGTGGAGGCAGAGAGGCGTATTAGCTCTGTGTAGAACGGAGCTAAGCTGATTGAACTGGCTTCAAAGGCTAGACCTACTGAGAAGCCACAGGCAGCAGCACAGTAAGTGTGTCCAGGCTGCCTTCTTAACTGTTAGGAGACATCACAAAGGTTTTAGGAACAAGTGAGAGCAAATTCTAAAATAAGCAAGCCAGGGTTTACCCCAGTACCTACTGTCATGAGAATTACTGAGTCAAGGGAAGGGCATTTTTAATTGGAAATATATATATATATATTTTTAATTTAAATGGACTAAAGTGCATATTTCCCTATGTGATTTATAATCTATTGAGAATTTATTTATGAGGTAGTATTACAATATAATACACCCTGTTTGGGGAACATTCTAAATGTCATTGCTTTCCTGGTGAAATCTAGCATTCTGTTTTGCTTTTCTTCTGTTTTATTCCTTACCTAGAGATGCTATTTATTCACCAGTGAGGAACTGTGGTGTTTCATCTGCTTGATTTTTGCACTTCATTGCATTTGTTTTTTATCAGTTACCTGTGACTAAAGTGAACAGCCTGAGAAATATATATTTAAACCAAACAAAACATTTAA
Organism: Hipposideros armiger; assembly: GCF_001890085.2. Taxonomy (NCBI): domain Eukaryota; kingdom Metazoa; phylum Chordata; class Mammalia; order Chiroptera; family Hipposideridae; genus Hipposideros; species Hipposideros armiger. The sequence goes on along the minus strand of NW_017731512.1, from coordinate 2,627,081 downwards.
AATAGCCTTCTTTTCAGGGGCTTGTTCCCAGGATTCTCCCAGCGTGAAGGTCTCACCCTGAGAATATGTTAGCCAACTGGGAAACAGTTATTTTTGAAGCCATTTAAGTCCAGCTTCTTGCTGGGTACCAGTGATATGACTGTACGAAGTATTTCAGTGGTCTGTTAACATGCGACACCTATGGGAATAGAGAAATAACTCTTTAGCCAAAGGAGCCTCTTCTGCTACTTCCCACAATGAATAGACATTGCTTTATCTCACACCCACCTCGTGTACCACCTTTTAAAGTGAAGGCTTGCATTTAAATTACCTTGTGGGACCCCTTGGACCAGGCATTTAGCAGCAGTCACTGGGCTATTGATGGATGATCTCGGGCTGCTGACTGTACTGAGCCCAGGTTTGTGCTGCCATCAGCTAGAGATGATGGATGGGCCAGGCGAGATGAGAGCAGGAAAGAGGGCAGGCAGGGCTGCTTCCAGAGCAAGAGCACAGCCCAGCACAGTGCCAGCCCCAGCGCCATGGGGGCACAGCACTTTGGGACAAGGGACAGAATGGAAGGAAAGGACAGGGGTGCAAGACAAACAATGGTACAGCAAAAGGAGCAGAAAAAGGGCCGGGTTCCCAGTGGAGGATGGCAGGGCTATCATGCCTCCTAGAAAGAGGGGAATGTGGACCCTCAGAGAATGGGATGAGTTAGCTGTTTCATTGCACCCTTCTGCCACAGTGTGATGTAGCAGTTCACTCCTCAAACTGCACCCAGGCTGCCTGACTCCAAATCCTCGCTCGGCTACTTACTAATTGTGCCACTTTAGGAAAATGACTCAAACTCTCTTTGCCCCTGTTTCTTCATCTATAAAATAGAGGTTATAAAATCATTACCAACCTCAGATCCCTGTGAAGATTACTTACATAATACAAAATACGCTGGCGCACTCATGTAAACAGCAGCAGCTGACACTGGGAGTTGAGTGTTTTTGCATTGTATCGTCCTTTGCAACTCCTGAAACATGTTAATGAACTCTTTAATTTCTGTGTGGCTTTCTTCCACCAAGGGTATTTGCAAGCATCTTTGTTTTCTTATCAAATCCTTTGTGGTAAATTAATTTTAAAATTTAAATCCAGAGGTTTACTCATGTGGAACACCTAAGCACGGAGGTATAGTCCCGGTCTTTCCTTTTTTCATCTTGTTAGTTGAAAAAGGCACTGGGGATACTATCAATCCAGGTCACGGTGGCAATAAGAGTAACTTTCCCTTGGCTGTTTTGGTATGCATTTCTTTTAAAACAACATAGAACCCTTATTTAGAATTTTAAGTAGGAAACAATTTTGCATAATATGCATAATTTTGCATGGATCTTCACATAGAATCTTGTCAGCTGAATTTAGAAAACAAAATAGCAAATATCAAGAGTGCATCAAAATGGGTTGAAGGAGTGGACCATGGGAAATTTGGGATTCAATTTTTGGTCATCCATTTTTAATTATGTATGTATGGAGTTTCCATGTGTGGTGTTTTGGAAGACATAAAAAAGAATCAGACAGGCTTGTTGTTCTCAGGGAGCTTATAGATTCAGGTAGGCAACATGTTCATGGGAACTTTACATTCCCAGAACCTAACACAATCCTGGAAGATGGGAATTGTGAATAGCTCACTTTTTATCCCCAGAAGACAGCAAAATGAGAAAATATAGCAAAAGGGTAAACACAAGTTTTTATAAGTGCCCTAAGAAAGAGAGAAAATTCTATGGAGAGATGAGGGGAAAACATGGACAAGGCAGATCTTCACTGATGTGCAGGATATGGGCTTTGTAGGCAGAGAGGACAGAAGCAAAGCAGTTAGCAGAGGTTGGAAGATTTAGGAAACATAGGACTAATTGTGAGTACTTTACTTTGGCTAAAGGGAAGTGGTGAGAAATAAGGCTGGAAAGTACAAGGACAATTAAGTTCATGAACTCATCCTAGAAAAAGTGCTACATACCTCATTGCTGAATATCACTCTGGTCACCTTCAAAGTACTCCCCTTGGAAAGCTATGCCCCAACTCCAGAGGCTAGTCCACCCTTCAAAGCAATTTTGGAACTCTTTTTCTGGAATGGCCATCAGAGCTGTCATCATATTATTCTTGATGTCCTGAATGTCATCAAAATGTCTTCCTTTCAATATTTCCTTTATCTTCGGGTAAAGAAAGAAGTCATTGGGGGACCAGATCAAGTGAGTAGGAGGGGTGTTCCAATACAGGTATTTGTTTACTGGCTAAACACCCCCTCACAGACAGTGCCGTGTGAGCTGGTGCATTGTTGTGATGCAAGAGCCATGAATTGTTGGCGACAAGTTCAGGTCGTCTAACTTTTTCATACACCTTTTCAGCACTTCCAAATAGTAAACTTGGTTAACTGTTTGTCCAGTTGGTACAAATTCATTATGAATAATCCCTCTGATAAAAAAAAAAAAGGTTAACAACATCATCGCAACGAGTTCACAAACTTAATTGTTAGACTTTGTAGATTGGCTCTGGACCTATCATGGCCTTGAAAGTTAGGCTTAGAAACTTGAGTTTGATTCAATAGGCAGTGAAGACCCATGGAAGATGTTAGAGCAGTGTAGTTGCATGATCAGAGTTGAGCTTCAGGAGGATGAATCATTAAAATGGATCAGTAAATTTGCAGTGATGAATACAATAAGGATGAGAGTTGAACTATCTGGCACTGAGCATAAAAAGAATGAGACCAGTGCAAGAGGCACTTAGAAGTTAAAACTGATATCTCATTCTGAGCCTCTAAGTGACAGATGATGCTATGATTAGCAAGCCAGGCAGCACAAAAGAAAGAGCTGGCTGAACAGGGGAGATGATTTGAGTTTTATTGGGTTTTTGGAAAAGTCATGACGTATTTTTTCTATGTTTTTTGTTGCAAAAATGCATCATGACTTTTCCGACAATCCAATACTAGGGCCATATTAAGTTGAACGTACTGGCAGGACATTCAACATTAGAACTCAAAAGAGCAATTTTCAGTGGAGAGGTCATTCACATACAGAAGATAATTGGAGCCTTGGAATTAATTACCAAGCAAGAAAGGCCTAAGAACAGAAGACAAAGGGCAGATCCTTAAGGAATACTTTCATTTAGAGAGAAGAACACACCAAGAGGGAATGGCAAAAAAATAAAAGGAACACCTTGGAGTATTGAGGACGTCACAGAAAGCAAAAGTGTCAGAAAGAAAAGGGCAGACAAAAATTTTATTGTTGCAAATTAATCTGGGACCTGAAAAGAGATGCTAAATTTGGTGACTTAGAGGAAATTGGTGGCCTTCCATGAGAGCAGAAGAGTAGTGAGGGTCAAACTATGCTATGAAGGATTGAGGAGGAAACATGTGGTGAGAGAGCAGATTCAATGAATATAGAAGTTTTTTTAGGATGTTTGATAGTAAAAGGAAAGAAATCTTAGAATTATCTTAATTTTATTATTCCTTAAAAGTCACCAACTCTGCTTGGCAATTAAGGGAATAATAGTATAATTAACTTTGTAAGAAGAGGGAGAATGCAACAGGCCTGTAAACTGAAAGAATAGCCCCAGTACACCACAAGAAAGTAATATGAAAATTAATGGTGGGTGGTACAAGATTACAAAGCAAGTAGTAACATTTGGGACCAAGGACATAACTGATATGTTCCAATTTTATGAGATCTACATTATGCATGTAGGTTAATGTAACAGTTAATGTGGTTTCCCAAACAGCTCAGAACTGGCTGTGGAGGAGAATCCCAGTGGGGGATGAGCCATTTTATGATCCAGCTATGTGGTTGCCTATAGATGTGGCCTGTCTTTCCATGGATGAATTACTTTACCTCTCTATTAATTGTCCTTCCATGACCATTGTCTTAGTGATATCAGAGAAATAGCCTGAGTTATCTCTTCATAAGAGACTTCCTCAAGATAGAAAAGGAAACTGGACTAAGCATTGCACTCAGCAATGAGTAGAGAGACAGTTCCCCTAAAACCTGCCTTGCATATGAGAGACAAGACTCAGTACAATTGTTTCACTGGCCTGAGAAATTCAGAAATATGTATGGGGTACTGTCCAGAGGCTACTAGAATGCATGTATTGCCAATGTCATTTAGGAATTGCTTCAGAGTAAAATATTGGGGTAGACATAATGAAGATTTACCTACTTCTCCAACCAAGAAAGGCTAGACAACTCCATCTTAAAAATAAAATCACATTCAAATGTTACAATTAATGATTGTTATTATTAATATTATCAGCACTATTAAAAATGGTGAAAACATATATCCCACTTGCTATAATATATCTAATTGAAAAATGGTGAGAATAAGGTGCAATTTATCCTTGTTTAATAATGATTCAATTGTATGAGAAAAATTATCATACGATGTTCATTTTAAATAGCTAAAACCCCAAAATTCAGATATTTATTTGAGTGTACATAATCAAAATTAAATTCTAAAACTATGAAACAAACGTGTTGCTACAGTACAAGTACAAAGGCAGCTAAAAGTACAGTATAAAAGTAGGGATAGGGCCGGCCGAGTGGCACATTGTTTAAGAGCTGGCTTGGGATGCCAGAGGGCCCTGGTTCGGATCCCACATATGAGGGCCAGTGACACTGCCCTCTACAGCTAAGATGCTGANGGCACCACCATTCTTTCTGAGAGTTTGACTGTCCCAGGTCCCTCCTACAAGTGTAATCACAGGACACCTGTATTGTGACTGGTCTTTCTCACCCAACACAATGTCTCCAAAATACATTCATGCTGCAACATGTAGTTTTGCAGTCCTTTTATGAAACCAAATGAATATATAAGAAACAAAATGTGAACATTTGTGAATTTAGGGGCTGAATCCATGAATGTTTGTTATATTATTCTTTATACTTTCTGTATTTTTAAGCTTTTAAAAAAAGAAAAAAGAGAACATTACATTAAATGGGAGTTGAGTGCAGAAAAAAAAATGGGTTGTAAAGTAACTACCCTTAAATTAGGATCATTTGCCAAGACCTGCACTATTCAAAAGTTATACCTATTCCCATTCCTGTAAGAGGTTCAGTATTGACTATTAAGGGTATTCATTTGACTCTGAAGTATGTACCTAAATAGTACAACTGATTTTGTTTTTTGAGTAGAGACTCTAAAGAGAATACACTGAAGATGCTTGGAGAATCTAGGAATTGATTTTTATAACTTGAGAAACCTGGTTCTGTATAGTATGGTACCTGTCAAAAGTTCTACACAAAATCATCCCTCAGACCATAAGCTGCTTATGGTTAAAAAGGCAAGACAATTAAATTCTACCCTATTCACTTAAGGAAATTTTAGAATTGGCTTTCTGCTGCAAGACTCTGCAGGCTTTGCTCCTTTTATGTGGAAATAGGATTGTTATACTGCTTGGAAAGCCAAAGCAAGGCCTATAATTTTTTTTCTTAAAAAGGCATGTGTAACTTCCATTAACACATATCCCAAATAATATTCCAGCATCGCTATTTTTGTTGTATGGCTCTCAAATGGAATGTGGAAAAATAGCCAGGAATGTTGATTTTTCTTTTGATTCCAAGTCCCATTTGCTTTATATCATTTCCAGCTGCCCCTCCCCCAAAGAACTGCTGAACTGGCCAGTTTTGTTTTCTTGCTCTAATTCTGACCATAAATTATGTAATTTTTTTATAAAGTTACGACCATATTTTAGCCAACCTCTATTTAAAATGTGTGATACTGCCCCCAAACTCAGAAATATTTTTTTTTCTTTGCAAGCAGGGTACAACATACATTTTCTAGGAACGTTGTAGGCATAGACCTAGAACAAGGATGTTAAATGCATATAATGGTTTTATTCACATCTATTTATTAACCATAGTGACTATTGCTTATCCATTAAAGTGCTCTTTCCTGCCAAGCCTAGAAGCAGCCTCAGAATCCCTCTCAATATTCAACTTCAGTCCGATACTCAGTTAATCAGAATTAATACCTGAAGTTACTGCATCTGTACTCCAGAATGTGTAGAATCCCTTTCTGCTTTACAGTCCAGCTAATAAAACATTGCTTCAATCATATTGAGGGCATTTTCCCCCTTTCACTTTCTAGTAGTAGATTGTCATCTATCTAGGAAGCAAAATTGACTGTCCCCTTGTAGATCACAAAATAAGAAATATTTTCTCATCAATAAAATTTCACTTTTTTTTTCAGCATGAACAGGGTAATTTTATCAACAATGTATTGTGGTAGCAACAATTTATAATAATACGTTGAATGAATTATTGTTTTAGACACTGCTAAGTATCATACAAGTATTCCCTCATTTTATCTTTGCAGCAACTCTATGAAGTAGGTACTATAATTATAGAGATGAGAACACTGAGGTATAGAGATCAGGTAACATGACTAGTAATATCTGAAAGTGGCTGAGTCCAGTTTCAAATCCGTGTGCCATGCCCTTTAACCATTATACTACGCTCAGTGTTGTGCTGAAGCCTGTGCATGCTGGCTCGTAAGAGCCAACTATTGAATTTTCAGGAATTTTGCAAACTGGTCATTAAATATAGCCAATATTAAAAATTAAATTATATAAACTTAAAATTAAATAAGTTACATTAAAAACAAAGGTAATAAATACTCTAAGTTCATCACTCCTTAATTATTTACTATACTTTACTAGTATGACTCCTTTTTAAAGAGGTTTTTATTAAAAATATAGCTAACATATAGTATTATATTAGTTTCGGGGTACACCATAATTATTCAACATTTATATATCTAAAAAAGTGATCACCATAATAAGTNAACATGGGCTGAGGGACTTTAGATTTGAGGATGGATAAGTAGAGCCATTAAGGATGTTTCTAAGGGAGTGACATAATTAGGGGGCTTCTTTAGTAGGGTTAAACTGGGGTACAAGAAGATTGGAGTGGGCCTTTAGTGAGCTGATGTGGGCCTGATTTCAGGGAGACTGTAAGAAGAGGCAAAGCTATGATTATGAGGGAGGAATGTAGGGTAACAGAGAGGGAGGGAGTCCCAGGTAACCAAGGTATTGATCCCAGATGACTGATAGGATAGTGGGCCCTTTACTGGGACTGGAAAATCAGGAAGAAGGCATTATCAATTTCCTACAGGGATAATAGCTCATCCATAGAGAAATACCCAGCAGGCAGCAGGAAAGATGGGACTGGGATTTGAGATTCTGTACTGAAGCTGCATATTTGGGAGTCACTCCCATAAGTGTGAGAATTGATGAGATTGGCAATGGATGAGATATTTGAAAGACTGAGAGCAAAGAGCATAATTAAGGACAGGATCTTACTGGGTTTTACCCAAATTTTATAAAAGCCCTAGCTTTTATATTCTCCCTGTTTTAGATGACTCTCTACAGCAGCATTTCTCAACTGGGGGAGAAATTTGTTAAAAGTGCGGGAGGGAGGGTGAGGTGTTATTGGCATCCAATGGGAAGAGGCCAGAGCAGCTGGTAAACATCCTACAGTGCATAGGACAGCCCCCACAATAAAGAGTTATCTGGCTCAATATGCCAGTCGTGTGGAGGTTGAGAAACCCTGCTCTGTGTGCCAAAACAAAATCCCTTCAACATCTTGTTTAATCAAATGAACATCATCTCCCAACTGCTCTCATCTCCTACGAGAATAAAAAAATAGAAATCCGTTCAAAAGCAAATAAGCTCTCTACAAGGGTCTCCAACTCTTCCATCACATTCCCCCATTAAAAAAAAAAACTTAACACTCAAATAAGAATGCCAGTTTTGCACAAATTATTTCTACAAAAGCAAAAGAACATTCATCTTTTTTCAAGTAATTCCGACTTAACACATACATGGTAAAACCACTGGTAGGAACACGAAGAACAAGTTCAGACTTGGTCATATTTGCCCAGGGTGTTCACATGATCAATAAGATAAGGTGTTCATGTGCTTGCCAGCCCCAGCCCATCCTTAAACTTATGCCCACCTGCCAATGGCAGTCACGCTCCACAAGGGCTGTGCTGTGCCTGCAATGCATTGCCCAGGTTCCTAGTGTTTCTGCACTTGGAAATAAAACATTATTTTTGTAACTTTCCTCAATAGATACCTACTTAATTCATTGTGATGAAATTAGAACAAAAAGTAAATGTGAAAGAGTCAAAATATTTATGAACCCCTTGACAAGTACCCTGTATACCGGGATGTCATTTTCATAAATGTGTGTGTGTGTCTTTAGAGAACCCCATAGTGAAAATGTTAAGAGAGTATTAATATTCATTTAACTTTGTAGGTGATAGATTGGAAGAGACTTTGTTTTTTGCCTGGTTGATTTCTAAATTGTCTCCACTGGAATTAAATCTTTAAGTGAGAAATTGGAAAGCAAAAAATTTTTAAAGATGACAAATTGCATGTATTTTTGTTTTCAGGATTCCTTTTAGAAAAAAACAAATATCCACCCATAGGAAAATATAAAATAAATTTTGGAATATTTATNAGTGTTTCCTCTTTTCCATTTGGCAATTATCGTTATTTTCTATTGCCTGAGTAATTAGCCTGCCTTTCAATTTACACATTTACTTATTAGGGCAAAGTCAATATGTGTGTCAATACCCTAGAATTGGGCATATGCTTTTGCAGTCTAATGGTAAAGAACAAAATTACTTCAGAAGAACAAAGCTGTGATGGCCCACCGGAGTGGCTTACAGGTGAGGAAGGAAGTCACTTCACCTGGACAGAGTCAGCCAGCAGCTTGATATATATGTTTACAAGCCACACCTGTATTTAACCTCTCTCTCTCTCTCTCTCTCTCTCTCTCTCTCTCTCTCTCTCTCATCTTTATACTGCATGCACTTAATAGTGTTTGGATACTGGAATAGTCACTTCACTTGTTCTAACACAATTCTGCAATAATAATGTGGAGAATTGCCAACACGGAGAGCTTTCATTGTTTTCAAAGCATCTTTATAGCCAGTCTCTCCTTTGATTCTCACAACTACCCTGAGAGGTGAACAGGAGAGACAGTAATGTTCCTGTTTTGACAAATAAAGAGCCCTCTTCAAGCTTCAGCGGCCTCTGAAGGCCTCTGGGCAATGTTTTCGTCTGTGACTGCCAGGTGAACTTTGCTCTTAGAGCAGCCTGGGGAGAAACAAAAACCAAAAACTCTGTCAGCCTGGCGCACCTCTGGTGTTCCCGATGCCCTTTCCTCCTTTCCCCTGGTATAATGTTCACCACCACCTTCACATGTTCCTTGTCATCAGGGTGTCTTTTTCCCCATTGCCCCTTTGAATCTACTCGGCAAAGAGAATATGACACCTGCTCCCACTCCCAACACTCTCTGTTCCCCTTTCCTGCTTTGTTTTTCTCATCACACTTACTAGTTTTGGACATACTACATAGTTTACTTGTTCACACAACGTATTTGTTGTCTGGCTTACCCACTGGAATGTAAGATCCTTGAGGATAAGGATGTTTGTCTTTTGTACCTATCTCCCCAGCAAGTGGAACAGCGCTGGCAAAAGGCCCCATCGAATGCCAGCATGAATCACTGGGTACAGGCTGGAACTGAGGACAAGAAAGATCAGCTGCTGCTCCACTGGGGTGTTCTCTCCATTTCAGNGTTTAAGAGCTGGCTTGGGATGCCAGAGGGCCCTGGTTCGGATCCCACATATGAGGGCCAGTGACACTGCCCTCTACAGCTAAGATGCTGAACAAAATCTCTACCTGGAGCTGGGCTGCCAAGATTCACCAGCCACTGCGGAGGCTGCAGCCCCTGCTGCAGTGGGTTGCTATGGGCTACCTTGTGTGGCCAGCAGCCAGCGTGAGCAGCCATCCAGAAGCTGGTGACCGATATGCCTCACCTGAGAAGAGTGCAATGATGGTGCCAACTTGGGCCAGTGAAGCAACGTCCTCCACAACTAGACTGAAGAACAAAACGACAGCAACTTGTCTATTCCCCTTCCCCAATTCCCCAGCACTGCTCCCGTCCCCCAATTCCCCAATAAAAATCTTTTTAAAAAAAACAAAAAAAAGTAGGGATAATATTTCAGAAAAATGCATTAAAATTGAGCACCAGATTTAAAAAGCGCCACTCAGCACAATCATGGAACCAGAATTAAAGGTGGGCTGGACCTTGGAGGCTCCTTTGACAGCCTCCTGATTTTAGAATTGAGGAAGCTAAAGCCCAAGGGGTCCAGGAACTCCATTAAATGAATACTTGCAGATAAATCAAGCAAAATCCCTTCAATAAATCAGTAGGGCACACTGATCTGTGACAGATTTTAAATTTGTATATTCATCAGCTAATTTTTTAAAAATAAGCTCAGTTTGAATGAAGCTTAACTTATAAGCAATAAAGCTAGCCCTTTTAGAGCATGAGTTAGAAAAATTTGAATAAGTATTCACACATACTTATTTAAACTTGTATTGAGTGTGAAGAAAGGCTGATTAATAAAAACACTCCATTGAGAAGTCATATGTTAATATCAACGTAGTTTTAAAAAATTAACTTGTTTTCTCTGTTTCCTAAAACCATAAATCTCTTAATTCAATAAATGTTGTGGGCATTAACTAATACAGACTGCATTGTTGTGGATATTATTACGATATTTTTGTAATTTTAAGACTATGTTTTTGTTTATTACACAAAGTAAGCATATTAGAGGACAAAACAGCTTGGATGGGTATTTTTCTGTGTGTTGTACATTTTAATTGTGTTCATATTGCATGTGTGACTATTTTGATTATTGGTTATATGAAAGCTAAGATCAACTAATTTGAAATTTACATAAACACTGCCATGAATATTTAACTAAAATCTATGCATTACTTAAAATGCATGTGTTAGATTTGTCATGTATTTTGCGGAAGTATAAATATTACATCATGCAGGCAATTCTCTTGACCCTTATGTGTTAAGAATTATTTTAGAGATATTTTGGAATTTTTTAATAACAGAATTATTTGACTTGCATGGTTTCCTATTTCACAATAACACTCCAGTTGGATACGTGCATAGGCTTTGTTAGACATGACACACACTCTGAAAAGAGTTAATATCTATACATTCATTCATTATGGAGTAAAAAGCTCTAGTACTATTGATGTCCATTATTTCATGATTTGAAAACTTGAGAAGTAGTAACATATACAGTAGATACAGGGAATTAATATTTATCCAGCAATAAAGCTACTAAATCAACAGTAAATCTGTGGATAGAAATACCAAGAATTTAAAATGAAATCATGACATCACATAACTTAATTCATATTTCTTCATAATTTAAAGCTCTTCTTTTTTTACAGAACCACTACTAAAATCAAAGCTGTTTGGTATTTCTTCCACGAGTTTTCAAGAATAAGAATTAGCTCATATTCCAAAAGCAACCTAAGTCTGGAACATCTAAGATAAATACTCAGTAAAACTTGTAGGGCCCTGTAGATGAGTCCTCTTGTTCCAGGACAGACTGCTCCCCCTCCCTCATCACCCGCGCTCTAGTCCAATGCCCCAGGGACTTTATGGTTCATCAGCTGGGGCGAGCCATCGTGCCTGTTTGGCATGTTTCACCCAGTTGAGTAACTTCTCACCTATCATGTTTTGCCAGCTCAGCTTTGAGCTTCTCAGAAGGTAACCTAAGCTTCCTGTTTGTCTGCCTGTTGCAGTGGCACCTGATTTCCACTTCCTGGGCAGCCTATTGACTTGAGAGGAGAGTCCCATGCTTAGTTCTGCTCTTGGGCCATTTCTCTGTTTCCTGTATTGTCCTGTCTTGTCTCCACTACCCCCATTCCTTCCTCCGCATAGCACTTTGCAGACCCCCTTTAACAGAGGCTCCTCTAGCCACACACTGGACAGCTTCTCCACTTCCCTTACTCTCCATATCTAGGGCCTTGGAGCCCATCTTGCTTATACCAATGCAGGCCCAGTAGGCTCCCAGATTTCTACTCTCTGCCACAGTAATTGTGTTTCAGTCTATATTTTTGGGGGGGGAGGCACCTAACAACTCCTCTTGTTACAGTGTGTGGAAGTTCAGGTTGACCAAATAGGGGACCTCATGGCTCCCATGTGAGGGCCAAAATGCTATTGTCGTTAACTGGATAGATGGGAGAACTGAGACATAAAGAGGTCACTTGGACAGGCCACCCAGCTGGTGGGAATTAGAGATGGAATTCAAACTCAGAGAGTCAGAACGCCCAAGCGTGTGCTCTTCAACACCTCCCTGGACAACACAAGGGTAAGCAGGAGGGATGGAGTCCTGAGGAGACGACTAACAAATCTAATGCATTTCAAGTCACCAGCAGGCCTTTATTTCCCTTTTTTTGTAAGTAGATTTAATAGATTGTGAATGTATATATGCATTCCAAAAAGGAGGTGTGTTCTTTAATAATAAGTATACTTAAATATCTCATTTTTCCATAGTAGGGAGAATAAAATGCATTTTTAAACAGAAAGACAGAGTAAGCCTGGGGGGAAAATTCAGGAAAGAAATGGCAGGTTTCTTTGCTCTCTATGGCATCAAATCAAAGACAGATTCACAAAAGGACCTATGCAACCCTGGAGACATGAGTTAAATGTTTCATTTCCCTCTGAAATGAGGATCTGTCTCTGAGTACCAGAACTACATGCATATGAACTTAAGCGTTTTACAGAAGTGTTATAAGAATTATCATTTTCCAAAGAGTGCCTTGTGCATTTATTTTGTGATTGCTGAAATATTTTATGAATGTATTTATAAATGTGAAGGAGCTGCATTAAATTATCCCACTGGACTCAGCAGGACTTCTGGGGGAGAGAAGCTAATATACAGATAATAAATATGCATGTTGTGACAGGAATGGAAAGACAAAGAAAGAAAAGTGATGAGTAAAGACTTTGTGGCTTTAAAGACTGATGGAACACTGAAGTTAACGTGGGGGTGTTGAGATAGACTAAGAAGACTTCTAAGAACTGTGTTGGACCGATTTTAGAAATGTGGCAGGGCTGGCGAGGCTGTGGGGAAAAGGGAACCCTAGTACACTGCTGGTGGGACTGCAGACTGGTGCAGCCATTATGGAAATCAGTATGGAGGTACCTCAAAACTCTGGAAATGGAACTACCTTATGACCCAGCAATCCCACTCTTAGGTATTTATCCAAAAAATCCCAAGACATTAATCCAAAAAAATATATGTACCCTATGTTCATTG
>NW_017731512.1:2611043-2612454 GCF_001890085.2 Hipposideros armiger | reverse complement strand
GCTTTCAAAAATGCCCTCACAAAACTCTGTTTAATAATTTCTAGTTTTCTCTCCAAGCCGCTTGCAATGCTTCTGAATACCTAATAAACCAGGACTGAGAAATTCAGTCTCTGCATTCAGGCTCTCATCATACCCTCTGAACTGTCCCCATTGCATCCTGTATACCTCCTCTCCACTACTCTTAGAAGGCTTTTAATTTCCTTATCAGTCTTATCCCCAAGGACCTACTCTCATAGCATGCTTCAAGCCACCTTTCTTTTTCCCTCAAGGAATCTTGGAAAATCTATTTCCTGCATATACCCATTCCTGACTAACTTGGGAGGCTATCAAATTCCTGAAATGACTGACTTAGGATGTAGCCTCTCAGGTCTGCCTGCCCTACCAACACTAATTTGAATTTTCCTCCGATGAAACATTATTATTGCCTGGTGTCTTAGTCAGCTCAAGCTGCTATAACAATATACCGTAAACTGGGTGGCTTACACAACAGCCGTTTATTTCCCACAGTTCTGGAGGTAGGCACGTCCAAGATCAAGGTGCTGGCAGATTAGGTTCCTGGTGAGAGCTCTCTTTCTGGCTGCTGCTGCCTTTTTGCTGTGTCTTCAGATGGCAGAGAGAAAGTGAGCTCTGGTCCCTTCTTAGAAGGACACTAATCCCATTTCGGGGGCCTCACCCTCATGATCTCATCCAAACCTCCCACAGGCCACCATCTCCAAATACCATCACATTGAGGGTTAGGGATTCATCTTGTAAATTTGAGAGGACACAGACATTCAATCCATAATAGCCAATCGGTTTCTGCCTGTGTGTGTGTGATCATTTTGGTGACTGCATTGCTGCAAACTCTCCACTAGCTGCGAAGGATGTGTCTAATAAATACTTAGAAATTTACTGCTTGATAAAGTCACAGAATGATGTGCTATGTTTTCCTTAGAACTTTCTCCATTCACCTTTCTATGTGTGGAGTCTGCAAGGCTTTGTTTATGAGGGTGGTCTTCACCATGGTACCCAGGGGTTAAATCACAAAGTCCAGCAGTAGGAGAAGTATCCTCAGATGCTTCCGTAAAGTGTGCTTCTCAGGCTGTGCATCTAGGAACTTGTAGGTACGTCTATATCTTTGGGGGTTTTTTTCCTTAAATAAGCTTTATTTTCTATCCATTTTTACTGAGCCTCTAGCATTTATTGGAGAATGGGAAGACAAATCAATTTATAAACTCTATGCATTAGTTTCCTATTGCTGCTGAAATTACTACAAACTGAGTGGCTGAAAACAACACAAATTTATTATCTTACAGTCTGGATGTCAGACGTCCAAAATGGGTCAGAGCTAAAATCAAGGTGTCGGCAGAGCTGCAGTCTCTTCTAGAGGCTCTAGGGGAGAATCCATTTCCTTCTCTTTTCCAGATTCCAG
>NW_017731512.1:2606678-2607758 GCF_001890085.2 Hipposideros armiger | reverse complement strand
ATAAGCTGAGTTTAGGAGTGGACCCTCCTGCTTAGGGGAGGGGAGCCCCTCAGTCCAGGTACTTCATTCCCAGGCCTGGAATAGAATGGGGGACAACCCGGAAGTAGTTGTTAGTGTCATTCCTGCTTGTCTACCAAAATTGGCACATGGGGGGCACTGCATTTGTCGAGTGAATGAATGAAATGAAACCAGTCATTTGTGTGTGAAAATAAATCAATGTTTTAGAATGTTTTATTTTTAACTGCAGAGAGAAAACCTTAATCGGGCAAAAATCAGCAAACAAAGGAGGGATATTTGGGGTTATGGGAGGCCGACTCATTTGCCCAATCACATCTGCCTTTACGGGGTCAGTGTTAGGTACTGTGCCAGCCAGCGATAGCACTTCCCTGACTGAAGAGCCACTCTGACTCTGGGACCCTTTTCCCATCACTTCCCTTAGTACAGCCATGGCAAGGAGCTTCAGCTCTGAAGACTATCATTTACACATACCATTTCCAGGCATAAATGCAGGGCTACAAGCTTGCAAGATAAAGATACCAGTTTAATCTGCTCTAACCATCAAAAGATACATATATTCATGTGTGACATTAGGAATACTTTAATCACCCATCATTCTTCCCTGATTAGTCATGAGACCCTCTGCTTAACCTTGTTAATGCCTTGAGAAAAACCAGATAATTATAATGAGCTAAATTTAGAAACAACAGTCATTTTTTTGTGGATTGGAAATAGTGAAAGTCAGTGTCTCTCTATCAGTCTTTTTACCTCAGAAGCTGCAAGAACATTATAAGAAATAATGAATAGAAAGAAATATGTTGTGCTTCTAACTGAAAAAAAAATGGCTTTTATTTCAGCTTCCTTGAATGCCTATCTGCTAAAATATAAGTATATTTATGTTTAACATTATCTCCTAGGTGTTCTAAGATCTTAATATTTTCTAAAAAGTACTCCTAGTTTTAATACAATCCTCAAAATAAATAAAGATATAGACAGATAGATGATAGATAGATATAGACATAGATATAGACATAGACATAGATATAGGTACACATACACATATATGGATATTTATCTATGTAT
>NW_017731512.1:2602336-2604488 GCF_001890085.2 Hipposideros armiger | reverse complement strand
TATTAATATTCATTTAACTTTGTAGGTGATAGATTGGAAGAGACTTTGTTTTTTGCCTGGTTGATTTCTAAATTGTCTCCACTGGAATTAAATCTTTAAGTGAGAAATTGGAAAGCAACAAATTTTTAAAGATGACAAATTGCATGTATTTTTGTTTTCAGGATTCCTTTTAGAAAAAAACAAATATCCACCCATAGGAAAATATAAAATAAATTTTGGAATATTTATATGATGAGATCATTGTACAGCAATTTAAAAGAAAGACCTATATCTATTGTCAACATCAATGGACCTCAAGAAGATAAAATTGAATGAAAGAAGCAAGTTATAAAATAATATGTAAAATTATGTTACTTGTGTAAATTTAATAAGCAATGTTAAACAAGACTATAAATGGATTATGGATTAGGTATGTAGTAAAGGTATAAAAATGTAGACTGGAAAGATAGACACCTAATTCGTGATAGTAACTGTATCTGGTAAGAGAATAAGGGGAAAGGCTGGGAAGAAAAGAGGGACTTTAACATTATGAAAAGTTTTACAGTTCTTTTTGTTTGTTTGTTTGTTTGTTTGTTTGTTTGTTTGTTTTTGCTTGTTTATTTCTCCCAACTTAACTTTCCGCTTCTTATGAACAATGACAACACCTCACTCATCTTTTTATCCATAATGCCTCTCCCTGTATCTGGCAAAGATGGTGGTGGTGGGTAATTGTCAAGTGAATGAATGAGGCATCAGTTAAAAAACATTTTTTTGGTTCACAACTTTTAGAAGAAAGAGGCAAATGATAACTTGTAAATTTGTTTAAATATTTTTCTTTATTTTTATTTGTGGTAAAAAACACATTAACACAAAAGTTACCATCTTAACCATTTTTAAGTATAAGTACACTCACATTTTGTGCAACAGATTTCCAGCACCTCTCTGTCTTGCAAAACTGAAATTCTATCCCCATCAAACAGCTCCCCACCTGCCCCCATGCCCCAGTCCACCAGCCTCTGGCACCACCATTCTTTCTGAGAGTTTGACTGTCCCAGGTCCCTCCTACAAGTGTAATCACAGGACACCTGTATTGTGACTGGTCTTTCTCACCCAACACAATGTCTCCAAAATACATTCATGCTGCAACATGTAGTTTTGCAGTCCTTTTATGAAACCAAATGAATATATAAGAAACAAAATGTGAACATTTGTGAATTTAGGGGCTGAATCCATGAATGTTTGTTATATTATTCTTTATACTTTCTGTATTTTTAAGCTTTTAAAAAAAGAAAAAAGAGAACATTACATTAAATGGGAGTTGAGTGCAGAAAAAAAAATGGGTTGTAAAGTAACTACCCTTAAATTAGGATCATTTGCCAAGACCTGCACTATTCAAAAGTTATACCTATTCCCATTCCTGTAAGAGGTTCAGTATTGACTATTAAGGGTATTCATTTGACTCTGAAGTATGTACCTAAATAGTACAACTGATTTTGTTTTTTGAGTAGAGACTCTAAAGAGAATACACTGAAGATGCTTGGAGAATCTAGGAATTGATTTTTATAACTTGAGAAACCTGGTTCTGTATAGTATGGTACCTGTCAAAAGTTCTACACAAAATCATCCCTCAGACCATAAGCTGCTTATGGTTAAAAAGGCAAGACAATTAAATTCTACCCTATTCACTTAAGGAAATTTTAGAATTGGCTTTCTGCTGCAAGACTCTGCAGGCTTTGCTCCTTTTATGTGGAAATAGGATTGTTATACTGCTTGGAAAGCCAAAGCAAGGCCTATAATTTTTTTTCTTAAAAAGGCATGTGTAACTTCCATTAACACATATCCCAAATAATATTCCAGCATCGCTATTTTTGTTGTATGGCTCTCAAATGGAATGTGGAAAAATAGCCAGGAATGTTGATTTTTCTTTTGATTCCAAGTCCCATTTGCTTTATATCATTTCCAGCTGCCCCTCCCCCAAAGAACTGCTGAACTGGCCAGTTTTGTTTTCTTGCTCTAATTCTGACCATAAATTATGTAATTTTTTTATAAAGTTACGACCATATTTTAGCCAACCTCTATTTAAAATGTGTGATACTGCCCCCAAACTCAGAAATATTTTTTTTTCTTTGCAAGCAGGGTACAACATACATTTTCTAGGAACGTTGTAGGCATA
>NW_017731512.1:2594526-2597441 GCF_001890085.2 Hipposideros armiger | reverse complement strand
TAAATAAAATAGTGCTTTGTAAAAGGAAATCAGTAAATGAAATTCAGTAATCATTCACAAATACTCTCTACCATGTTTGTTGTGACTAATATATATAAAACACAACTTAATATAACTTATAATAACATTGGTCACAAATTACATCTTTCATCTTTCATGAATTATGCTTTTTATATATTTTGTATTATATAACCTATAAGAAGCACCAACATTTAAAAAAGAACAGTTATAGACCAAAAATTTGTGAGAAATCAACTTCATAACACTTTATGTAGCTGGTATCCTCTTTATAAATGTTGTTATATATTGAAGTCTGTTAGAATATGGAACTTAGTGGATCATTTGCATATTTTAGTTCTCACATAGCATTACTAAATTATGTTTAGTTCACTTTTTATATGGAACTCATTCCAAGTACTTAAAAGTAATTTTTCCTGGGCTAATTTTAACTATTTTATGGCCTCCTAAGAGTAACAGGCTTTAGGTATTTTCCAGGACTACGTATTTGATTCATAGTCCATACAGTGCCTTTGTGCAAATCAGTAAAAGATACCCTTTCCTCCAGATACTTTATCCATTTGTTTAGAAATTGTTGTACTGGTTTTATTTATTTTTTTTTAATTTACAGAGATTTTTTTGTCATTTTTTTCTTTCCAAGCATATTTTGTTTTGTCACCTTGAGCATATTATAACAGCTGCTTTAAAATCCTTATAATTCTAACATTTGAGTCATTGGGGGGTTGGCATCTATTGGTTGTTTACTCTTGAAAATGGGTCATGTTTTTTTTGCTTTTTGAAAAATAATTTTGAATTATTTGGATATTGTAATTGTTATGTGTTGGAAACTCTAGACTCTATAAACTGATGGTTATATGATATTACTTGATGTTTTGGTTTTGGTAGGCAGTTGTCTTAGTCAGACTCAAAGTGCCAACTGTCTCATCTACAGTAGTTGGCAGCTCAGATCACCATTCAGAAACTGTGTCCTGCACATGTGTGCTTCAGGGGTTAGGAAGGGACTTGGGCAGAATTTATACACAAAACTTGGAGTTCACCTTCTCAGGCCTTCTCCTTTCTGAAAATTTCCCTTCACTTTCCAGAGGCTCCTTTATCTGCTTGCCCCAGTACCCTCAGGGTAAAACTACAAAAATCTGAAACTCAACCCATGTTTGTTGTTCCTCCAAGTTTTACTCCCCTTCAAAATCTTCCTCCTTTTGTCCAGTCTCCAGAGTCTTCAGGTAGTTTTTTGTATTTTACCCAGAATTTATAGTTATTTGCAAGAGGTTCAGTTAGGAGCCTGTTCATCCAACAAGTGGAAACTCCTATATTGATTTTATAGAACTAAACATTTTACTGCCATTTGCCAGAAACACATTGTAATAACATATAAATTTATAAAGTCTGTGATTCAGCTCCCTTGAGGGTTAGACAGTTTACAACCCCTTGTATGCAGCAGCCCTGATAGTGTATGCATATTGTTGCAAGCACACACAGTTGCTTTGTTATAGTCACACCATTAAACCTGAGGGGACTGGCTGTTTTACACAAAATCTAAGGCTAGTTTTACTTTCGTCCCTGATCCTCACCTTCATTGAAACACTCACCTGTTGGAACTCAATCTCGCTCTCAAGTAACCACAGAGAGAGTTTTTCCATCACTTTCCAAGTAATCCATTGCAATACTTAATAGAGGATTGCCAAAAAAAAAATCTAACTTAAATCTAACCTACTGCCTCTGTCACTGCCACAACTTGCAAGCTACAGCCTACACCTCTTCACATTCCACCTTTTTAGTCACGCTTCATATTGCTCCCTGATTATTTGTAACAAAACTATCATAATTCTCATTAGTCTAGTAAAAACATTATTTTTTGTTAAGATTTTATTGGGGAACTGGGGGAGGGGAACAGCATTGGGGAATCAGGGAAGGGGAACAGACAAGTTACTGTCCTTTTGTTCTTCAGTCTAGTTGTGGAGGATGTCACTTCACTAGCCCATGTTGTTATTATCATTGCGCTCTTCCCTGGTGAGGCAATCGGTCGCCGGCCACTGGACGGCCGCTCACGGTGGCTCATGGCGGCTCATGGCAGCTCACACTGGCTGCCAGCCGCTCTCACTGGCTGCCAGCCACTCATGATAGCTCACAGTAGCCCACTGCTTCCCCGCTGCAGCCGGCAACTCAAGGCAGTCCAGTTCCAGGTCTAGCTGTCATTCACCATCTTAGCTGTAGAGGGCGCAGCGTCACTGGCCCTCATGTGGGAGCTGAACTGTGGCCCTGATGCTCAGAACTGGTGCTTCCAAGCCGGCTCTTAACCAATGTGCGACACAGCCAGCCCTAAAAACATTATTTTGATAATGAACTTTCGATGATGAAGACCAGCAGATATTTATGACTTACATTGAGTCAAAATTTCTATCTACCTTGAAAAGAACTTCTTAAACTGAATGTATCTGTTCTTTCAACTTTCTTAACTACTATGTTATGAAAATGCCACCATCCTTACTCTGTCATAGATACACCATGTCACTCTTCATCCAGAACTGTGTTAACAAAATGCTTAGGATATTAAAATAACTCTAGATTTCTACAGTCTTTATTATTTTTATTCCTTCCAGAACTGTAATTGTTAAGGACTGTAGTATCATATTTCTTACATTCTGTTTTTAATCACTATAAATGCCTCGTTCTTTCTCTGCCAATATTACACCTGATTGTTTATTAAAAATCACATATGCGTGAAAATGCCCCTCCTTTCATTTACATACATAATGCTAATTGAACATTGAATCCCAGTATTTATTTCTTAAAAGATGTAGAACTCATTATGTCCACTTGTATCAATAACAGATTAACTTTATATTTTATTGCAATTATTATGACACATTTATGTGATGCTGATATTCAAATCAAATACA
>NW_017731512.1:2587394-2593540 GCF_001890085.2 Hipposideros armiger | reverse complement strand
GTGTGCTTCTCTTCAGTTTATTCATCTCTAAATCTATTCCATAATGAAACATACTCTTCAAAAGCTGAACACGGTATAAAAATAGTAGAATTCAGAAAAAAATAAACCTCTTAATTCAAGCTCTACAGATTAGTCTATACTTTCTATCAATCTAGCTTTCTGTAATGACTAACTGTAATACAAACACAAAGGAACCAACTAACAAACCTTACTCAAGTCTTCACTTTCAAGCATTATATAAAAGCGAAATTATAATGATAGAGGTAAAAGTTCTACATAAAAATTCTGCAAATCACATAATTTTTAAAAGTAAAACAAATTGTAAAGCAATTGGTTCCATAGAAATAACATCCCTAACCTTTCCCTAAATTACATGAAGGTTGTGACATTTCATGGCCACTGGCACAGCTAAATATAAACAGATTATTCCGTGCCTGCTCCCTGTGCTTTTACTGACTGACACAACAATTAAGGAAACAAGTTCCCTTTGTAAATTACAGCTCAGCTCCATGCAGCTTTGAGTAAGCAGAGAGTGTACATTAGAAATATTTTTAGCTTGACATGAAACTTTCCGAAGGCTCCTAATTAAGCATTTAAGTTCAAGAAACTATAATTGCAACTGCCAAAATAACTGGGAAATCATACCTTTGGTGGGATCAATCTTCAACTAAAACTATTGTTTGGAAAGCCTTATGGAAAGGCTTTATTGTTGTTCCACATCTTCTTAAACAGAAGGGTGTTTCTAATACTGCCCACCCTATGCGAAATTCAGGTGCATTGTTTATATGCAGAGAATGCATACAATAAATGCATAAGTACATGCAGATGAAAAGAATGACTGTCAACATCAGTATTTTGTGACTAGAAAAAAAAGCTCCCAGTCTTGTCCTACTAAGCTCAGATGCAGAGCATCACACACCTGTGGTCAGATGTGGATTCTGGCCGTGGGAGTTCATCTGTCAGAATCACCGGAAGAAGTCCAATTAGAACACTGGCTCACTTATAACTTGATCTAAAACTTATTTAATCTTCATAAATGTGCAACATTTCCAAACGAATAGTAATGAAGTTTTATGCAGACTATTTCTATACAGCCCATACTTCAAATATTATTATATGAAGGCATTATGCTTTTTAAAGTTGAAATGCTAAGAGCTTTCAGATTAAAACAGCAGTTGCTTTTAATGAGGATTTTTCAGAGCCATTAGCATAAATGAATTTAAAATGACTGTCATCTAACTACTATTGTCATAACAAGTCATGTTTTGGTCACTGGTGCAATTACCTAGATACATTTTCCATGGATATTTTTAGAGGATTTTATATCCTTGTAATTTTAAATAGATAATCATATGAAAGGGATGTTGTTTATTTCATTATTATTTTTTATTTGAATTTAAGTTACTAATTATTATTATGATTCACTTTAATCCCAAACCTAGAATTTTAGCAGCAAGAATGAGAAACACAAAATGGGCTATTAGTAAAACTTTGGTAACAGCTGACGTTTGTGAAGTACTTGCTGTGGGCCTCAAGCAGCGCATGCATTTACTCTCTGTATCCCCCAACAACACTACATTTATATCCATTCTAGTCAGATGAGGAAACTGAGAGAATGTCAGAGGGGTTGGGTAACTTTGTCCAAAGTGACAGAGTACAAAGCATCATAGTTGGATTTGGACCCAGCCAGTCTGACTCAGGGTTCTTCTCTTAACGTCGACACTATGTTGATGGGCCAATTCTTGTTAAATAGGCAGATGAGTAAATGAATGATACTCCAGCTTAGAGCAAGACATAGACTACAACAGAATGTGACAGCAGATAACGAGGCTTGTTTTCAAACAAATACATCAAGTTGGTTTCATATGTATATACTTTCAGAATAAGCCCCTTGGAACACTCTCATCTTATGCTAATGGCACCACCAATTCTCAAAACAGTTGTGGAGCTATTCTTGGAAATGACTTGAGAGCCAATTTATAAACCATAAATGGACACAACTTAGCCTAATGGTTTATAGTCCCACTATTTTTTTTTTTAACCAAAGAGGATTATTCTGTATGAGTATGCGCCTTCCTCATGAGAGATGGCTCTGAATGACTTTTGGCTTTTAAAGAACTCAGATCCAACCTCAGAGGGTGAAAATATGCCAATTGCCAGAGTATTTAAAGGGATCTGTCACAGTTTATTTTAATCAGTTTCAAAATCATTTTGAGTAATAAAGGCATGGTTATAAATATAGTTCACTAAGTTGGAAACTTTGATAAGGATTCTATTCATTTAGATAAATAAGTTATTCAGAAGATCCAAAATGGGCCTCATTCTTCTAAAATCCCAGTGTGAAAACTTCTGCCTTGCTCTACGTTTGTTTTCGTGCTAAAAAATAAAGGATGGGGTAGAGAGTAAGGACGATAGCAGATGATTTTTCCCCCAGAATGTTATAAGATTCAGGTCCCTGGGAAAAAATTACTTGCCCTCCAGCTGAGTCTTTTAATGGTGACGGTGATGATAGAAAAGTTGTCAACAATCATTTACTAAAAGTGGAAGGTTAAAAGATTTTTAGTAGCAATAGGGAATCGGTCTTAGGCAAAACTTAGAAGCAGAAACTTTGTTTTTTGAACCACCTATTCAGCATTCCTTAGCCTCTATTTCCTCTCCCAATGAAATTACACCGCCAACCCTTCTTCCCTCCCCTTAGCATCTCAGTTCTCATTCTGTGCTGTATGTCATGAAGGTACTAACTAATGGTAGTTTGCCATGTGACCAACCACTAATATTTGCATTGTGCAAAGAAACTTTTAAAGAAGGAAAATGCAGCTGAACTCTGCTGCAGATGAGTGCTTCTATCCTCTGTACTCCCTTCTCTTTATCAGAGAGTAAATCAGTAGAGACTTGCAAACCACCTCTGAATCTCAGAAAGAATGTCAGCCCATTTCTGAGAGGGAGAAAACGAAATAGCTTAGAAATTTAAATTAAAATTTTTGTATTACCAGAATAATATATCACAAGGAGTGACTATCTGAAGAGAACTTTGAATTGGATATCTATCCAGGGAACCTGGATAGGAAAGACAACCCTCAATGAGAGCCATCCAGTTTCAAAGGAAATATCTGAAACTAGTCTCACCCAGCGGAGGCATGGATAGTAGAGCTGTGATATTGCTGGGCACTTCAAGTGGCCTCTTCATGCAAAACTCTCAGGGCAGCTTTTTAATATTGATAAGGTTTACTGTTCATGAGGTTTTAATATTGAAAAACACTAATATTGATCAATGAATATTGATTTATTAATAACAAATGAACTTAGTTAACAAGATTATAATTAAATTTTTCTTGTGCAATTTGGAATGAAGAAAGACGTACTCTGACCTGGCTTTGTAACTTGAATAGCTCCTTACCCATCCCCAAAAGTCTATCTAACCCAAAAAGGAAAATGGCTAGCAGTCAACTTATGAAAACATCATTCTAGCCTTCAGATATCTGACAGACGAGGTTAAACATATTTATCTCAGTCAGCTCTACTGTAATACAGCCAACTATGCATTAATTGAAAGAAAAAACAGGGGTAGGCCAATTTAACTAGCTAGATACGCAACAGACTTTATAGTGTGAATTATTAAATTTAAGTGTTCCCAAAGCCATCATTAAATATGCAACTAAATGGAGGAGGACCAAAGCAATGATCCAGGATCAGTTCTGTTAAAATGCATAAGGAGATGAGGCAGAATACCTCCAGAGGCACTGCTTTTAAGCAGGTCTGTGAGAAAGTCCTAACCTAGTACCACAAGGTTCCATGTTGGCATGTGAAAAACCAATGGTGAGACAGGAGCTACCACTGAATGCCCACCAAATAGATTCTGAGGAAAAGGGACAGGAAGAGGGCCTGAAAGTTTCCAGCAATTTCAAACCGTGCAGCCATGCTTCTTTATTTTTAGCCCTTCATAATTGGAAAGAGATTGGTCCTCTTCAAGAGTGTTGCACCAACAATGGGAGAGCCCATGAACAATTGATCCTATTGTGTTTCAGTCCCCACTCATAAGCATTCGTCATCCCCACTCCATGGTAGATTTATTTCTAGTAATTCACAAACGGTTCCAGAGCTTCCACCATCCTGGAATTTACTATAAACATGCAGGAATAAATCCTAAATACTCTAATGTTTAAAAACATTTTTCAGTATCAAATATATTTCTTACCTAAATATATTGGTCTACTGAGCATGTTTTTTGAAGGTACAAACTTTTGCTGGTTTCCTTCTTGTAAACTAAATCAATTTATGGTTTTTTAAAGAAAAGAACTTTTATAACATCAGGTTTTTTTCCTCAAGGAAGAAAATATTTATTTAGAAGTAGTTATGATTTCTAGGGACGTTTATTTTCAGGTAAGAGCTATGAGGTTGGCTCAGTCTCGTATCAGCCATTCATAGGGAACAGAATTGTAGTCCATTCCAATGAAAGATTCAGTATCTGGCTTTTAGTTTGGATCTAAAAGAATTCACTTATCTGAGATCATTTTTACAGTTGGCATGAACTACAATGGTACTTATTTCAGAATTGCTCAAGATCTGCTTAGCATGTAAAGGAATTACCAACCAGAAACTGAAGGTTGATAAATTGTCTAACTCAAGAAAAATGCAGATGCCCTGTGGGACATCCAGAAGGACTTAAAAGATTTGTAAATTCTAAGTTCTAGGCTGTAGAGATTTTAAAAGTACAACGTGATTAATCATGAACCTTTAGTTTTTATTTATGTACATAAATCACAGTTTGCTTTTATCTCTCTAAATATGTGAATCTGGGCCTATGCTTGGTTTAATTCTTGCAATGTGAGTCCTTGAACAAATAAAATTAACTACCCGAGTGTGAAAATAAAAAGAATGGAAGGAAGAGAGGAAAGGAGGAAGGAGGGAGGGAAAAGGAGAAAGGGAGAAAAGGAGGACAAGAGAATGGGAGAGAGGAAGGAAGGAGAAGCAGAGTTGTGGCTACTTAGCTCAGGCTATGCTTCAGCTCTACTAAGTGGTATTTATTGAGAGCCTACTACATGCACAACAGAAACACTCTATTAATTTCTTTGTGACTCCTGGCAAACATATCTTCTGCACAAATTTTTCCCCCAACTGTCCTTTGAGAATAATAATCTTTCACACTATCCTGTTCCTGGAGATGCTGTGAAAATTGACAAGTGAATATTTGTGAAGTACGTGAAACTCAAATGAACATGTCATATAAACAGGGAAGAATGCAGCCTTTCCAGGCCACAGCCAGAGTCTGGAGCTTCTCTAACAAGCCAGGTTTTTCTGGTTGGATGCTACTTGCCTGGGGCTGTGATATTCTGTGATAACTGATGTGCCTTTCATTAATATGTGTCCATGACTCATGGCCCAGTAGAAGATAAGGATATGAAGATCAAATTCAGGCCAAGATGGCAGAGTAGGTAAATTGCATGCTTGCAACCTCTCAGGATCACATCAAAATTACAACTAAACTACAAGAACAACCGTCATTGAGAATGGCCTGAAGTCTAACTGAACTGAAGTCTTACAACTAAGGACATACAGAAGAAGCTAGCTGGAGACTGGTAGATGGGGCAGAGATGCGGAATGGACTGGTCTCACCTGCCTATAGCTGTTAAAAATCTGGAGGGATATCTTGACTACGGAGGTAACCTCCTGAAGGAGCAAGGGATTCCAGCCCCACACCAGCCTCCCCATCCCAGGGTTCCAGTGCCAAGGAGAGAAGTCCTCATAATTTCTGGTTATAAAAACCAGTGGAGATTGTAACTGAGTAAGACTAGCGGCTGCTGCAGTCCCAGGCGCTCCTCTTAAAGGACCAACAACAGACTTACTCACCAGTGGAATCACTCACTCTGTTGGGGCAGCAGCTCAAAAGACACCAGGATATACGGGGAAAATGGACTTATCTGGATTCAGGGCGAGAGCCAGAGGGGCAGCTGTCTTCCAGATGGAGCTGGCAGAAGCCATCGCTTCTTTGGTAAGCCCTCCCCCTCCCTGTATGCAGACACAGGCAGCTGCCATATTTGAGTCTCCATCAACTTGACTAACAACATTTGTGCATCCCACCCTAATGATTCTCTGAGAACCTGCTCCTCTCAACTTTTGGGCACACCGAAGTTGCTTCCAGTGGCTTT
>NW_017731512.1:2585549-2586204 GCF_001890085.2 Hipposideros armiger | reverse complement strand
AATATAAATGGATTTAATGTTCCAATAAAAAAACATAAGGTAGCTTGAATGGATAAGAAAACAAGAACCTTAGATATGCTGCCTACAAGAGACTCACTTCAGATGGAAAGACACACACAGACTGAAAGTAAAGGGATGGAAAAAGATATTTCATGAAAATGGAAACAACAAAAAGCTGGGCTAACAGCACTTATAGAAAGACAAAATAGGCTTTAAGACAAAGGCTATAACAAGAGACAAAGAAGGACCCAGTAATCCCACTTCTGGGTATTAATCTGAAGAAACCCAAAATGCTACTTCAAGGGGGTATATGTGCATCCATATGTTCACTGCGGCATTGTTTACAATGGCTGAGATGTGGCGACAGCTTGGGTGTCCACTGATGGAAGAGTGGATAAAGCGTAGGTGGCACATATATACAATGGAATATTGTTCGGCCAGGGAAGGGAATGGATTCTTGCCATCTGTGGCAGCATGGATGGACCTGGAGGGTATTGTGCTGAGTGGAGTATGTCAGACAGAGAAAGACAGGTTTAATGTGATTTTGCTTATATGTGGAATCTAAAAAACAAAATAAACAAACAAACATAGATACAGAGAACATTTTGATAGTTGCCAGATGAAGGGGGATTGGAAAGGTGGTTGAAAGGGGAAG
>NW_017731512.1:2578371-2580032 GCF_001890085.2 Hipposideros armiger | reverse complement strand
CAATCTGGTGTATTGAAATTTTGAATTAACCAACTCATGTTACATACATAATACTTGTAATAATGCTTTACTGAGACAACACTAATATGAGATGATCAGAATATTATTCATGGTGGCAAAACTGTTAAGAGGTTATATAGCTTTAATTGATGGAAGTGGGGG
Source organism: Hipposideros armiger (assembly GCF_001890085.2). Classification (NCBI taxonomy): domain Eukaryota; kingdom Metazoa; phylum Chordata; class Mammalia; order Chiroptera; family Hipposideridae; genus Hipposideros; species Hipposideros armiger. The sequence goes on along the minus strand of NW_017731512.1, from coordinate 2,579,870 downwards.
TTTTTTTGCTATTAATATATGTTTGTTTATGTAAAAGACATTCAATATTACACTAAAATTCTGTCATAGTTTTTTCAAGTAACCTAAAAAAGTTTACACTATCTATCATTAATTTTTAATAGAATAATTGTTGAATAAAAGTTAAAGCATTCTTTTATCATAGTCTAGTCCTTTGAGGGATTGTATTTCCTATTGAACTTTTTATACGAAAAAAGCATTAAGAAATCATATCTAAATTACTTGCTAGGAAGTTAGTAAAAGAGAACACACACATACACACACACACACACACACATACACATACACATACACAAAACCATGTTACATGGGTGATCAGAGCAAGTAGATTAATTTTATCATGCCAGATGGGAAGTGTCATTATGGATTCACAATTTTCCTATTATAATTACATGGCCTTGTGGAAGAAAAGAAATAATTATCATTTTCAGTGTCCCTGGCCTCACTGAGCAAATGGCTCTTGATATTGACATTTTGTACCATCGATAATGATACTCTTGCTTCATTCAGAGGAACAAAAAGTGCTATATAAGCACTCACTCATCACTGGCCATTGTTTTATCATCAATTATCGCACATTAAAAAAGAAACAGCACCAAGCCTCACCCAGTGCAAATTATTATGTTCTCACTATGCCTCACCAGTATTAAACTTTTAAATTAAGTTCATGCTTTTGATATGAAGATAAGAAATTATGCCATGGTGGACCAAAATATTTTTTATCAGGTGTGGCATTTTAAACAAGATAAATTAAAACTATTTAAAATTTAAAAGTTTATTTTTAAGGAATATGAACTTGCTAATAAAAATTAACTAGAAACTAGAATAACACTTGAGTCTTTGTTGTCTTAAAGGCATTATTTTACTAAAATGCTAAGTTTTTAAAAAGCAATTATTAAAACAAATAGCAATGCAAACAAAGATAGGTAATCTTTGTTTCTGACCATACAAGTATGCACACAAACATGTAAAAAATAATCTAAGCAAAAGCACGTAGGTCTTAATTTTCTATATCACCATCCATTATATTGGTAGACAAGGCTAGAATATAAATAATTTCATTCAGTTTGGTTAAGTATTTTCATTTATTCTGACTAGACGCTAAGGAAATGATATTTCTATGGCTTAATGTAGTTTGGAAAGGCACTCTGGTAAAATTTTGGTTAATGTTAGGCTAGGAGGAAAGCACTATTGTGGAAACCAAGGGTTTGGAAGTAAGCGGGTGGTTCCTGAGTTGGGAGCATATTAAGCTGTAGAAATAATGAGTGCTACCAGCTAAGATATAAAATTCTCATGCAGATTTCACCCTCTGGTATAGATGAGATTTTTAATTAAATTTGAGTGAAAGGCCTATCTTCTGAAAATCTTCACTAAAAATGTTCCTTTGAATTTGTCAGTATAACAAAGTTTACCTTGAGATTTAATAAACCAAGAAATCAAAAAACCACTGATGTCTGTACAAAAACCTTTGTAATTTATAC
>NW_017731512.1:2569327-2572520 GCF_001890085.2 Hipposideros armiger | reverse complement strand
GAAGGCGAATTCTCTAAGGACGGTGAGGAGAGTGAGTGGATTGGCATGAATGTTGTGTCTACTGTATTTAAAAAGGAAGTTGACTCAGTGCTTTTAGTGTCCTTAAGATAGACTAATAACTGAACAAGGAAAGGCAATCACAAATGGCTTGCTTTCTCACCGTGATTCAAATAGTGCTCAGAAACCTGTTTTCTGGAAATCTTTCTTTGTATACTTTTTAATGATTTTCAAATCTCTCAGCAAATAGCTTTCAAAAAACATTTTCACTCATTTGCAGATGATTTCATGAGCTCATTCTAGTTCTGTAGCATCTTTCCAGTGACTCGTTAGACGAGGAAAACAACTTAACCCAAAGTCTTTTTCATATCTAAAGATAGTAACAGTTGTTTGTTTTTCTCTAAGCTAGATACCTATACACTGTTATTAATAGAAATATAGCCAAAAAGAGAGAAATGGCATTATTTTCTAGAGAATATAGGCTAAAAACTGGACGTATCTTATGGCAATTGATTTTATGTGTAGAAACATACTCTGTAATGTGCAGAAGATATATCTTGTAACAAGCAGGAATGTCTAACATGTGTTATATGGCAATATAAGAAAGCCATGATCCCAGACTTCTAGGAAATTCAGCCTCTTTGTTATCTTGTTTGTATACGCACGTGCAATAGCTACAGAGAGACTGCAGTTTTTCCAGACCCCCCCCCTTATATGTTAATCCTTATAAGCAAGTTACCAGATGCTCAAGACAAACAGGGTCAAACAAGTCTGTTCTCAGTTGGCAAGATGTGTCATCCTAACACCATAAATCCTTTCCACTTTAGAAATAAGTATTTTTTAATCCAATTGTCTTTTCTCAATAATGCATTCCTAAAATTTGCATTTTTAGATTTCTGCATATGATTGCAAAATACTTTTCTCATTAAACCCAATGCATTCTATTAAAAAGGCTTCCAGAGGGCCTTAGGGGAAGGAAAATTTAGCTGCTAAGATAGCCAGCTAGACAACCATTCTGAGAAAAAAGAAAAAATATATATATGTTTTTAAATAGCTCAGTGGTAAGTATGGGGGAATAGGTAGACCCATGGAAGACTGGCCAGTTTCTACTGGGCAACAAAGTAGGTCATTAGTTTCCTCCAGACATGGGTATTTCTGTAACAAACACTTCTTTAGAGAGTTGGATTTTTTTCAGTTTTGTTTGGGTATTTTATTTATTCAAAGCCATAAATTTCTTTAAAACTGTTATTGAATATGGGTAACAAAAAAATTACAGCTGAAAATATCAAATATTTAAATTTATATTACACAAATAATTAGAAGTATTGTATTATAAGTAAACAGTAAAAGGATGAACTTTCTTTCAANTGTGCAAAGCAAAGACTGCCTGCATACTCCTAATGTTGGCATCGTTTACAGGAAGAACAGTTTTAAGGACCAAACAAGTTCATGAGAGGAAGCCTTAGCAATTGTCTAACTATTGACCTTGATATTCTGCCGTTTATATTAAGCATAAAATGAAATGAGCATTTGCCCAGTGATATCATGTGTGTTTATTCCATATTTCCCAGTCGAGGGAGAGAAAACAGTGCTGGTTTTTTTGATGCAGGACACTGACCTGTGAGCAGAAATAATGGGAATTCTCTCAGAATGCGTAACATCATGCAACCTGTTTGTTAACAATTGTTTACTAATAGCCGACTATGTATACAGGAGAGGATTCAGAATTGCATGGCATGGCCCCCACTTTCAAAGAGTTTGCAATTTAATTAAAGAATAAAAATATATTTGTTAGTTTATTTAATAAACATTTGAATGCCTACTATGTGCCAGGCATCAGGCAAACTCTTGGGATACATCAGAGGACGAAATGCACAAAGAATGCTGCCTCGTAGAATTTGCATTCTCAGCAATAAGTAGGAAAAGTATAGTTAAGTGAAAAACAATGTCATCAAAAAGGAGAACAAATAGTAAGGGCTTGAGAGGTTGAAGGAAGTCATTGGAGAATGTAGAATTTTAGCTGAATCATAGCTCCTAGAGCTAAGTATGGCGAATACATTAGAATAAAATTATTCTAAATTTTCCCATGGCATTTAACTTTAAAATACTGTTTTGCTTTGAAAAATATATTTATAAATATAGCAAAAAGTTTTCAGACACTGATCTATGCTTAAAGTTGTTTCTGTATTTCTGCTAAAATATCCACATGAGGCATTGCAAGGGAGGCAGCCATCATGGAGTTCCCTCTGCTTATTAGTCACATGACAGCCATTGAACAAAGTAATTTCCATTGGCTGAGTTCTTCTTCTTCAAAAGCCATAATTAAGGTTAATGGCCTTAAACCACCCTCTCTCAAAATGAATACTCAACTTCTTTCTTCAGATGAGTGCAAACTTTTAGTAAAACAGAGAATGCATTCCTGGAAAGAACTACCGTTGTGCATCCTAACTTATATATATGACATACAAACTGAATTATTCATAATCAAAGAGCCAGAAAATGGCCTTTGTCTTGCCAAGAAAGAGCTTAATCTCTAAGATTTCCTGGTTCTGAAGCTGAAAAATATATTTAGCCATTGAATATATTTACAAAAGAGTAGTCCTGAAATGCACCTTTACATTTTTTTATTAGCCCAGTTCCTCCCTTTTCACACCTGCCTTCAACACCAACACTCTCAAAATAATAAATTTTATATATCTATATATCTATATATCTATATATCTATATATATATATATATATAGATATATATATATATATATATATAGCTTTCTTATGGATTGTTTTCCATTTCCAGAATAAAATTGTCATTCTTTGCTCATTCTTAGCTTTTGGTCATTTCTATTCCATGTATTCATAAATAGTTTGTTGGAAGAGATATTAAAGTAAGGGACAAAGCATAGTGCTTGGCATATGGTAGTTATTTAGGGACTATTGCATTACTGCTTGATTCTTAGCTGATTGAATTAGTCAGGGTTCTTTGGCCTCAAGTCAGAGCCTGGTCATACTTGACTAAAACAATAGGGTTTTATTTGATCACATAACAAGAAGCCCAGAGACAAGATATACCCAGAATTAGTTCAGTGAACAGAACTGTGGTTCAGCTTCTCTGTGACTCTCTTGACCTCACCTCATGATTGCAAGATGGCTATAACAGATTCAAGCATCTTGTCTTCACAGACCAGCAATAGCAGGAA
>NW_017731512.1:2563143-2566465 GCF_001890085.2 Hipposideros armiger | reverse complement strand
TAAAACAAGCTAAAGTCAGGGAGTGTGTTACCTCTAGCTTTATTCTTTTTTCTTAGGATTGCTTTGGCTATTTGGGGTCCTTTGTGGTTCCATACAAATCTGATGATTTTTTTTTCTATTTCTATTAAAAATGCCATTGGGAGCTTACTGAGGATTGCATTAAATTTGTTTATTGCTTTGGGTAAATATTGGCCATTTTAACAATGTTGATTCTTCCAATCCATGAACACAAAATATCTTTCCATTTCTTTGTGTCTTCTTCAAATTCTTTGAAAAAAATGTCTTATAGTTTTTAGTGTATATGTCCTTCAAATCATTGGTTAAGTTTATTCCTAGGTATTTTATTCTTTTTGTTGCAATTGCAAATAGAATTTCTTTTATTTCTTTTTCCAAGGTTTTATTGTTAATATATAGGAATGCAATGGATTTTTATATGTTCATTTTGTAGCCAGCAACTTTACTGTATTTATTTATTGTTTCTAATAGCTTTTTGGTGGAGTCTTTAAGGTTTTCTATGTATAGCATCATATCATCTGCAAAAAGTGACTATTTAACTTCTTCATTCCCAGTTGAGATGCCTTTTATTTCTTTCTCGCCTGATTGCTCTGGCTAGGACTTCCAGTACTGTGTTGAATAGCAGTGGTGATAGGGGACAACCCTGTCTTGTTCCTGAACATAGAGTGAAGGGCTTCAGTTTTTCACTATTAATTATGATATTAGCTGAAGGTTTGTCATATATGGCCTTTATTATATTGTATTTCCTTCTATACCCATTTTATGAAGTGTTTTAATCATAAATGGGTGTTGCATCTTGTCAAATGCTTTTTCTGCATCTATTGATAGAATCATATGATTTTTGTACGATTTTTTTTTAAATTGGAGGGTTGGCGGAGGGGAACAGTGTTGGAGAATTGGGGAGGGGGACCTGCCAAGTTGTTGTTCTTCAATCTTAGTTGTGGAGGGCACCAGTCACCATCTGGCTGCCTGTTGGCAGTTCGTGGCCTCTAAGCTCAAGGTGCTGTGTTACAATCTTAGTTGCGGGTGGGCATAGCCACCATGCGGAAGCCGAACCAGCACCCTTGTTAGGAGCGCACGCTCTATCCACTGAGCCATCCAGGTGGCAACTCAGCTCAAGATGTCAAGTTCAGTCTTAGTTGCAGGTGGGCATAGCCACCAAGCCATGTAGTAGTCAAACCTGGCAGCCTTGTTGTTAAGAGCACACTCTCTACCCAATGAGTCATCCGGACAGCAGATCAGCTCAAAGTGCCGAGTTCAGTCTTAGTTGCGGGCGGGCGTAGCCCACCAACGAACAGGCAGTTTTGTTGTTAGGAGCATGTGCTCTCACCAGCTGAGCCATCTTGCCACCTGTTAGCAGCTCAATGGCAGCTCAGCAGCAGCTCAGCTTGGGCACAGCGTCATTAGCCCATGTGGGAATCGAACCAGCGGCCCTGCTGCTCAGAGCTCACACTCTTAAGCTAACTCTTAACCAACTGAGCCACTCAGCCAGCCCTGTACAACTTTTTTTAATATTTGTTTTTAAGAGATGATCTTAAGAAAATATGTTTGGTTTTGTTCTGTTTCATAGTTATTTAACTTAGAATACTTGCTATTTAAAACTCAGAGTCTCTCTTGCCAGCCTATTCCAAATCTATGAAAGAGAATTAGAACCCCACTGCACTCCACTTTGGTGAAACCAACCTGAAGCATTGCTGTGTTTGGTTTAGTGTGCACTTGNTACAGTACGTAAGGATCTGGGACTTTATGACCTCTGTCATCAATATTCTCAATACCACTTAATATGGAAAACTACTTAAACCTCTTTGTTTTTACCATATCCTCTTTGTCTGCATGATCTCAAATTGTTTGCTCCCTAAATATGTTTTTTTTTCTGTCTAGCCTTGTGAAATTACTCTAGTCCATTACGCTCTCACACTGCTACAACTGATACAAAGCACAGATTGCATATTATTTTAATAACTGAATGATAAATATATGTGTGTACAAAGACTTGAAGGAAGATAGTATTAAAATATGTATGTAAATCAGCATCTGCTTTATGGAGGAAAATAAATTACTAAACCTCAATCTAATTAAATTTATTGCATCTAATTGGCTTGACTTTTGCTTTCTCAGAATAACAACTTTTTTTAATTAAAATTTATTAGGGTGACAATGGTTAATAAAATTACATAGGTTTCAAGTGCACAATTCTGTAATACATCATCTGTATACCGCATTGTGTGCTCACCGCCCAGTCAGTTCTCCTTCCATCACCATGTATTTGAGCCCATTTAATCTCTTCTAACATGCCCCACCCCTTTACCCTCTGGTAACCACTAAACTATCATGTGTCTATGAATTTTTGTTTCTTCATTTGTTTATCTTGTTCCTGCGTTGCTTTCAGTTTTATATACTACATATCAGTGAAATCATATGGTTCTTGACTTTTTCTGTCTTATTTCACTTAGCATAATAATTTCAATATCCATCCATGTTGTGGCAAATGGCACTATTTCATCTTTTCTTATGGCAGAATAGTATTCCATTGTGTATATATACCACATCTTCTTTATCCAGTCATCTATCGAAGGACACTTTGGTTGCTTCCATGTGTTGGCCACCGTAAATAAAGCTACAATGAACATTGGAACACATATATCTTTATGGATAAGTGTTTTCAGATTTTTTGGGTATATACCCAGGAGAGGGGTTGCTGGGTCATATGGTAATTGTATTCTTAATTTTTCGAGGAACCTCCACACTGCCTTCCATAGTGGCTGCACCAATCTGCATTCCCACCAACAGTGTGTGAGGATTCCCTTTTTCTCCACAGCCTTTCCAACACTTATTATTTGCCTTGTTGATGATAGCCATTCTAACTGGTGTGTGGAGATATCTCAATGGGGTTTTATTTGCATTTCTATGATGATTAGTGATGTTGAGCATCTTTTCATATGTCTATTGGCCATCTGTATGTCATCTTTGAAGAAATGTCTATTCAGGTCCTTTGCCCATTTTTTTAATAGGACTGTTTGTTTTTCTGTTGTTGAGTTGCCTGAGTTCCTTACATATTTTGGATAGTAGACTCTTATAGGAGGCATTGTTTGCAAACATCTTCTGCCATTCTGTTGGTTGCCTCTTTATTTTGTCCATGGTTTCTTTTGCTGTGCAGAAGCTTTTTATTTTGGTATAGTCCCATTCATTTATTTTAGCTTTTACTTCCCTTGCCTTTGAGGTCAAATTCATAAAATCCTCTTTGAACCCAAGGTCTATAAGTTTATACTTATGTTCTCTTCTATGCAGTTTATTGTTTCAGGTCTTA
>NW_017731512.1:2509819-2561427 GCF_001890085.2 Hipposideros armiger | reverse complement strand
TGAAAGAGAATTAGAACCCCACTGCACTCCACTTTGGTGAAACCAACCTGAAGCATTGCTGTGTTTGGTTTAGTGTGCACTTGAAGAAAAATGTAGATAAAGGGACGCATGTTCCAAACAGAGCCAACAGGGAGGTGAAGGGATTTGAAAACATTTGTGAAGAGGAATAGTGGAAGGAACCTGAGATGAGAAATGACAGAAGGAATAGAGTAGCTGTCACCAAATAATCTAAGAATTCTTGTTTGAAAGAGCTATTTAGATCTGTTGTTTGATACTTAAAGCAGCAGAACCAGAATGAATCCAGAGACATAGAGTTGAACTCCATCATATAGAGTTGCATGGGCTGTGTCCTGCACAAGGACGCCGAGCCACAGCATAAATGCAGGCTGAAATTCTGCCCATGCTCCTTTGGCCAAGACCTGTGGCCTGGATTAGGCGGTGAGGTGTTAGAGACTTTTTTTTGGAAATTGGTCTGTCTAGATGGCGTGCCTTTTTCTAATTTGCACAAAAGCACTGTGTGTGTTATGTAAGCCCTGATTTCAAGTTCATATAATAAAAACATTTCTATTAGTCATTAATTTTCATAAGAAAATGGACTTCCTCAAAAACTAGCAGGTCCTTGGACCTCTAAGGCTCAAGCAACTGGATGACCATATAATAAAATTACATCCTATTCATGATACAGGTAGGCAATTAACCAGAGGTAGGCTGGGCAGGACAGGACCTGAGCCTCAATTCCAACACTGGCAGAGGTTGTTGAGAGAGTAGGCTAGCTGGAATGGGAGGAAAGGATTCCGGCAGGTGTCACATTGCATGCAGTGAGCACTGTGACAAGCAGCAGGTGGCTGTGCAGTTGCAGCTTGCATCAAGAACAGGCAGGGGCAGCTGGTTTGCTCAGTTGGCTAAAGCACGGTGCTCTTAACAACAAGGTTGCCAGTTCGATCCTCACATGGGCCACTGAGTTGTGCCCTCCACAACTAGATTGAAACAACTACTTGACTTGGAGCTGATGGGTCCTGGAAAAAAAAAAAGAAGAAGAAGAACGAGGCAAAGGTAACAGATAACTGGAACACAGTCATAGGAGGGACAAAAACCAGCAAGCTCTAGAGACAGTCTACATCATAAAGATAATGTCTGGAGGTAGAAGAACTCCTGTAAAAAGGTGGTGATCTAATGCTGGCAAGGATTTGTAGAGAGACAGGGAAGCCTTGTGCACTGCTGATAGGAATGTAAATTGGTGCAGCCTCTATGGAAAACAGTAAGGAGCTTCCTCAAGAAATTTAAAATAGAACTACCATATGATCCAGCAATTCCGCTTCTGAGTATTTATCCAAAGGAAATGAAATCAGGATCTTAAAGAGATATCAGCATACCCATGTTCATTGCAGCATTATTCACAATAGCCAATTCATGGAAACAACCTAAATGCCCATTGACAGAAAAGATATGGTATATGTATACAAAGGCATATTATTCAGTCATAAAAAAAAGAAAATCCTGCCATTTGGGACAACATGGTTGAACCCTGAGGGCATTATACTAAGTGAAATTTGTCAGAGAGAGAAAGACAAATCATGTATGATATCACTTGTATGTGGGATGTGAAAAAGCTGAATCCATGGAAGCAGAGAATAGAACAGTGATTGCCAGGGAGTAGGGGGTGGGGGAATTAAGGCAATGTGAGTCAAATGGTATAAACTTCCAGTTAGGAGAGCAATATGTTCTGGGATCTAATGCACAGCATTGTGACTATAATTAATGATACTGTATTGTATGCCTGAAAGTTGCTGAAAGAGTAAACCCTAAATAGCCTCACAATAACAGCAAAAAGGTAATCATGTAAGGTGAAGGATGTGTTAACTAACAAAATAAATAAATAAACATAAAAAAAAATTTTTTAATAAAACTTTTTTAAAAAAGATGGTGTTCTGCAGAAGCTCAGCAAAGCAGCCCCATTTCCTAAGGAAGATAATGAAAATAGAGCTTCCAGCACAAGAAACAATGTTAAGAGCTAGTTTCTGGCAAGGACTTAGTCTCAGCTATATGTAAAACACCTAGTTAGAATTAGTGCTCACCTATAGACAGGATTTGTGATGAGGCCAAGTCTTCGTGACTATTGAACCAGAATTCCTTTTATCCTCACCTTCTGGGGAGCTGAGCTTGGGGCCGACTGACATTGTAAGTGAGAGTTAAGTGACTCTTACCTGAAGAAAGAGCAATCATGTGAGAGCGGGGAACCAGGAAACGTGGAAAATTCAAGTATTAAGTCAGTGCTTAGATGACAGAATCTCTTAGGTATTTTCCAATCCTTAAACACTTTGATTCTATAATAATATATGGACTTTTTTTGCACTCAGTTTTTCTATTTTTACATGTACTTTAGATAAATGCAGGAGTGCCTTTTCTTCCATAGGTTTCCTTGCTCATCTTTTACAAGCATAGCACTTATAAAGACAGAACATTTTGACAAAGTCTTTTTGACATTCAGTCACTTTAAGATGTAAATTTTTTTAAACAAAATATATTGAGGGGGTTGGCATTTTTAAGTAATGAGCGTAAGAGATGTTCCCCACTCTGTGCCATCCTTCATGATATTCTCCATGGGGTGAGTGAGACCCTACATTGGATTAAGGCTGGACATGTGTTCCCGGGCAACTTCTGGACAGCTCAGGCTCCAGGGCTGTGGTGAGTGTCAGGGAGAGAATGAGGATGACTTTTTTGCAAAGAACTTGACATTTTAAGAAGTTGAGAATTTAATGGTCTGCTCTTTAGGGCATATCAAAATGTTCCCTTGCCAAAATTGCTGCATTGAAAAGTCCACAACACACATCAGCCATACCAATTTCACCTGCACATGCTCATACTGTAAAGTACAACTATTTCTGAAGCACTGGCATTTTGATTACAATTTTATTTGACTACTTGTTTTTCATGTTAAAATTTGGAATCGTGGTATAATTATTACACTATATAATCAGATAACTGGATTTCTCTGGCAGCTACGATGACATCAGGATAACCCTGCTACTCCAGTGATGCATTTTATAGCTCTTAATATTTCCATGCTGATATGCCCTATAAGCTTGGGAAAAATATAGCAAATCCTTCATCATTATTAAAACACATCCAAATATTTAAAGCCATCACTCAATTTTTAGACTGATTTATTATAATTCTATTGTCCTGAAAGTGTTGTTATTTCTTTGAATGCCCTTTTATCTAACATGTAACCAGGTAGAAATTTTGTACCCAGGGAAAAAATTTATACAAAGTACAAATAATCTAGTAATGCAGATTTCCTGTGTGTGTCATCATAATGACTATGATTTACTCTATGTGTAATATGTACATTTATAAGTCACATACTCAACAGAAGAAGATGGTTATTTCCCTGCTGCTTCAGTTTCTCTTGTGTTAATTTTTCCTTTTGTGTTTTGAGAGCAATACTCTTGAAAAGAACAGGTTTTCTGGCTTCCAAGTGGATGCCCTGAGAATTCACACACATTGGCCCAGGGTAGGTCTGACTGATGTTTTATATACAGTAATAGTCACTGTTGGTGAGTGTCCCCAGTGCTAAGTACAGACTCCAAAGTGCTCCACCAGCTGTCCCCCTAGTCATCACCACATCATTTCAAGAAAAAAACTAGCACCCCCATTTAATAGAAACCTGCAGCACCAAGAGGAGGACTTCTTAATTAAACTAATTTTTAATTTGAAACAAGAGGCAGCTTAAATATGTATCACTTCCATAGTTTGACTTCTAATTTTTATTTGACCGTGTAACATTTGTTTACTTATTATGCAAAACCTGGTAGGAAATTCTGGGAAATGAATAGAAGTAGATTGCAAGCCTTTCCCTTTTTCTATTACATTCTACTCTCTGTAATATATTTACATATTTATATAGTAAATGTTGTGATGATACGGCTGACAACCCCTTCATTATTTAATCTGTTAAATAAACAAATGTGTGCTGGAATCAATCATTAATGAACCAGTTACTCACTAAAATTAAAGATTTATTTTACTTTGAGTATAAATAAATAACTCTCCTGTAGTAGTAATAAGCAATATTAAACAAAAATATTGTAAATTATACTTGCCATATTAATCCAAAAAGAACAATATTTAACCTGAATGTAAACTAAATGACAGCTTGTGAGTTCACTAAATACAGAATAATAGAAGCCAGGGGAAGATCAAAGAAACTGACCCAGGTTCCGCGTACTTATTCTGACTTTGGATATAAAGAAGACTCTCCCTCTTCCCCCACTCCCTGAATAGGATAGTTTTCATCCAGCAGAATCTGGGATTCGGCAAGCATTTATCTGCAACCTCAGATTTTTCTCTCAAACAGAGCATTGAGGACATGAATATTCATTCTAAGAACATAGGAGAAATATTACTTTTCCTCCCTCCTTCCAGGATGGGAAGTTCCCTTAAAGAGTAAAAATCAAAAACAAAATGATAAAGAACAGCAAAACAACAAACCTAGAACTCCAGAGAAGCATGCAAACTTCATGGCAGGGTTTCTTTCATCTTCTCAACCCCCTATGGATTTTCAATAAATATCTGATGGGTAGAAGGATGGTTGGATAGATAGATACATGGGTGGATGAACAGGTGAATGGATGGACAAATGAAAAAGGAACCGATTTTAATTTAACAACCTTATCCAAAACTGTAGGCTCTGTTCCACCACGTAGCATGACTGTGTCGTAATCTACTGTGACTTATGCTGTTTATTAACCTGCTACTAAACTTAAGTGCTGACATTTTTAAATTATTTCTTATTTTAAAATAGAATGGATTCAGAGTTATCTCTATAATAATATCATTCTTGCTTATTTGCATTCCAATATGATGTATTAGAGTATGTATTAGAGTATGGAAGCCTGCCCTGTGACCACCAGTATGTGTTGCTCCTGTGGACATAATCTGTTTTATAAGTCTCAGCAAAAACAAGGTGTTGGGGACTGCTCTGAAATAATAATAGCAATAACAGTCAATATTTATTGAATAATTTCTATGTGCCAGGCATTTTCCCAAGAACTTCCCTTGTATAATTTCATTTAATACTCTCAAGAACTCTCGTAGGCAGGTATTGTTACCCCTATTTTATAGCCTAGTGTGGTTAAATAACTGGACCAAGGTCACACAATTAATAATCAGTTGAGCCAGGATTTGAAACCAGGCCATCTAGCCCAAGAGCTTTTGCTTTGCTGATTTACAAAGAGGAACTTTTTTTTTTTCCGAGTAGTGCAAAAATTGGAAGAGCTACATTCAAAGCTCCATAAACAAAACACTCTTCACTATGAGGCTATCTCTGGGGAGTATTCAAATTATGTATTCTATGGCCAATATTGAAAAAAAAATCTTGATTGTTGTTCATATTTTACTTTCAGTCATTTTTATATGGAATCAGTCATTTGTTTTTACAGGTATTGGACAATCTTGTTGACTTAACAAATAGCTCTTCTGCTAAAACAAAATCAGAAGATATGCATGATTTTTCTGCTCTAAAAGTCTGGAGAATGAGAGTGCTCACATTTCCTTAGAGACCCTTACCCGCTTAGAGGAGGAACCTCCTTTCGTTCTCACCTAAACTCTCCTAGCATTAATACAGCTTTCAATTTCTTTTCAACCTATGAAGTCAGATTTTCATTCTCTGAAATTCAGATAATTTTCCTATTTGCCTTTTCTCTCTGGCATTAATATTGCTAAAGCTAAAATAAAATGTGCCAATTAAAGTGATATTCAAATTTAATGAGGTCTTTTTTGTTATACTTACTTACTGGAGCATTCTTCAGCTTGGGTAATTTAAGGACAATTATTGTACTTTATGGTTCTGTGTTATATCCTCCACAAATATGACATGCCCTTCCTGAAGTATACCATCAATTTTGGAAAAGGACCACAAACCCCACTAAATAAAACAGCTCCACAGGTACCTGCACAATTTGGGTGAGATGTCATTGGACTCCATTGGAAATCTTACTGTAATACAACTCTCCAAACTGTTATGAACAGGAAAAGAACAGAAATGCTTACATGGTATTTCTGCTCCAGATATCAGATGTGATTTATTACTAAGGCAGCCAGCACAATGGTTTTAACTGGCTTAGAAAAGCTTATCTATACTTTCTCCTTAATCATATTAGTAACCATCTTAGTATGTTTAATTATATTAAATATTTCCAAAATATCTCAATAGGAATAGTGGTTTTAGTACATTTTTTAAAATCTACAAAAACTCTATTTTTGCTCACTAGCCAGTTAGATGAGCTAAGATCTAGCAACCAGAAAAAGTCTAAGGTAGTCATTTTAATAGGTGCATGCGTGTATTTTGAAATGCTTCCCTGATATACATATGTATATGTCTTTTACAAAACTTTAATGATGGTCATAAAGTATATTGATAGTATAAGTTGATAAAAGACTGTATAAACCATAACACTTAGTAATATATAGGCTCTGAAAAAAGTATTTTTGGATTAAAACTTCTTCTTCATTTTACATGTGAGTAAACCTAAATCCAGCTAATATTATACTTAATGTCTTAACTATGATATCATGTGGGCATTAAAAAAATCAGTTATTTAACCCAAATGAGAATGCCTCTCAATCTAAATAAGAGGACAAATATTTTAATAATAGAAAACAATTTATCTTTGCTATATTCAGAGTGGTAAAATTAAGGAATATCATAGTTTTAGTTTTCTTGAAAACACACTATCAATAATTTTATCAAATTGGTTAGATAAGCTAAATATAGACTTGGTGGTTGTTTTAAAAAAAGAAAATTTTTAGTTAACACATTCATTTACCTGGAACAAGTAAATATTATCATCATACTGAATATCTTAGAATAAGTAAAGTGAAAAAGTTGTAGAAACAATGTGGAATCTAATGGTAGGACCTAACTGGTCTACCAACACAATTCTTTATTGCAAACGATTTAACAACCATACAGTGAGATTTATCAGGAAAATTATTTTCACTTCAGTCACTGAAGTAATAAAACCAAAACAGGAAAGCATAGTATTTCTCAAAACAAATGGGAGTAATCTGATGAGAAGGAAAAAAAACCAACAGGCCATTTGTCAAATGAATAATAGCATCATACAAAATAACAACCATAATCATAATAGCTACCTCTTATTATCTGCCACAAGCCAGGCACTATTCTAGGTACTTGACTCATTATCATGCCTCACAGCCCACTGAAGTCCTCTCATCCCCATTTTGCAGCTGAACAGACTGAGTCTCAGATACTACTTAAAGGGCAGAACACGAATTTCATCCCTAGGTGAATCCATAGCCCACATGCTTCATTATGTTATATGTTCCCCTGAAATATTTGTCTTTAAAAGTTCACAAAGAACATGAAATCATATTTTTGCAAATTAGAATGACAAATTTCTCAAAAAAAGGACAGCAGGGCTTATAGTCGAATTATATTTTTCTTTATATAATGCTATATATAATTCTTCCAATACTGTTGACATTAATGAAAAAGCTTTGGGAATCTGGTTCTGGAATTGCCTGCTAACCCTTCAGCACACTTTCTTTTACTATATTTATTGATAGAAAATCTTGGTCCATTAGAGATGGGTTTCATTTTTAGAAGCAGCCTGAAAGCATTTGAAACCTTATTTAATGCATAAGGTGGATGATTAAGGCAATTAATACAATATTTGCTCAAAAGCTCTTTTACAACAAGTCCATTGTGACAACATCATCCTAGTGAAGTCAGCCATAGCCCCTCAGTCCCTTGGCTTTGTTTTTTAAGGAATCTCTCAGATGCATCATAATTTCTGCATCACAATAAATTTGAGTGTTTTACCCAATAATATGAATTTTTCATGAATAATGTCATTGATATCACAGAAATAAATCATCATTCATTTCTCGTAGATTTTGGCAAGTAAACTTTTCTCCATGTTGGCATTTCCACTGCAGACTATTATGATTTATTTCCAGGTTTTATTGAAAAGAACATATTTCATCACCAGTTACTATTTTCCTCAAATACACATTATTTTGTCCACTTTACTTGAAAAAGACAACAAGTCTCAAGTTGTCACTATGTTTGTTCATCAGTTATAATGTATGAGACGTCTTGGCAGAAATCTCTCATTCTTTTTTTCTTCCAATTTTATTTTTTAAATCTTAAGTTGTTTTGTTTTAAATTAAAACATTTTGTTATCTAATTTTAATTATTCAGCCATTATTTTCACAATTTATTTTAATAGCCTAAGTCTATGTCCAATTCATTATTTTTATTGGTCCCTTAAGTGCTTCATATATTATTTGAATCTTTACATTACAGATACCTTAGTTGAGAAAAATTAAAAATACAATGGATAATGTAATAATCATCAATATACCTGCCACCAATAAAAATGTTAAAATTTTGTTATGATTATTTTAGATTTTTTTTACAAATATGTCAGATAAAATTGATATCTGCTTGTATTCCCCCTTCAGTTCACATTTAAATATCTTTGTTGCTATCTATATGGTAATCCATATACAATATATGGAGCTGTTTGTTTTTTCTTTATTTATAAAAATTATATGGCATATTATTTTCTATAACTTGCTTTTTTTTTTCACTTAACCTAGTCAATTACCTTTTTGATGTCATGGGAGAGGTAACTTTTGTATACAGAAAAGAATGTCTATAGTTAGTTACTTGTGTTTAAATTATTATTCTATTAAGTAGAGTTTTAATTTTAAAGTCCAGCTTTCATAAGATTTCAAAGTACTTATAAATCTTATTTTTTAAACATTAATTTTGTGAATAAATTAAACATTCATTTGTATTTGTCCTTGAATTAATATTCCATTTATTTATGCATTTGGTAGATTATAAATCCCTAAACACTTAAAAATATTTAAAGAAAATTTAAACTGACTGTCTTAAACATTTTTAAATAAAACAACTAATTTGCTATATCTGATTCTTTCAAACCTCCAGGAAGGCAGGCTTTCAAATACTCCCACACACAAAAAAACAAATCCTTCCTAAGCTCTCAAACACTGCTTACACATAAATGGATAGTTCTAATAAATCAGATTGCCTTGAGCATCTAAACATTGGTCACAAAGTTAAATTAAATCTTCCTAGGATTTCAATTAAAATCTCAAGTTCTTCATATCAGAATCCTTTAAAAGCCTCTCTTTAAAAAGCGAATGGTACAAATACAAATTAACAAAGTAATTACAAATTATTACTACACTTACACTTAATACCAAAGTACGAATAATAAGAATTTGGTTTGTTTCTTTTTCATCTCCATCATTTGTCATACTACCCCATGTCAAGATCATTGGCCGTGGAAACAAAATGACCATCTCAAGATGGCTGTTTGGTTAGAAATTAAGTTTACAGATTATAGAATTAGGAATTTGATATGTTTATAGATTTAGATTATTAGCCAGAGAGTTGAGACCAAAACACAGGAAGCTGGGTGTGCTATCTTATATGGTCCCGCAGAGCCAGTGATGACTGGGATAGGATCTGTTACAATACCATCTGCTGCAAAGTGTCAATTGGTCTATTGTTGAGAAATGGTTTCTCACAGCCTATCCCAGGGGCATCCCTTAATTGTCACCCTTACCCATTTTCTTGTTAGCATCTTTTAGACAACTTTTTAACATACCTTCCTCCTTAAATTTTTACCATCTGATTTTTCCTAATGGAACTGATGAAAATAAAATGCAATGTATTTACATAGTTTCAATTGAAATACGTATTTTCTATAGACATTACTTGAAAACCCATAAATGCCTTTGCTTCTATATGCTCATATGACTTAAGTAATATTATACTTAATATTATACCTAATTTGAGTAATATTATAAACTCATGGCCTGTGACAGCATTATTTTCTTTTTTGGTGCTCTAATTGTCACAACCCCTGGAGGCATATTTTCCCCTATAGTACTGCCCCTAGACATCTTTGAATGCTGTCTCACTTTCTGGTAACAACTACACATTTCAAGTACAACTTTATTTTCCCTACTCATGACAGAATTAACTGCTCTTCAAAAAATCCTTTTATGCAACGCAGAATCCAAAATTTGGGCACCAAATTGCATGTCATATTATAACTCATGAACACTAGAGATAAACATGGTGACATGTTCCCAGGATACTTAATAACAGAGCTAGAAGAGACTTTTTTGAAGTTTATGTGAACTTCATGAACTTTAGTTTACCTTTAAATTCAATTTTATTAAGGTCTGTTAAAAATTTTTGTTCTAATATAAAATGTTTCATTTCATTTTTTTCCTTTCAAACTACCATCCTTCCACCAGTCTGAATATGCTATGTAATATCAGATTATATGATTAAATTATGAGAATGTCTAACCTTTGTAAAAGAAGATATGATTTGCGTAGATCCTGTATCCACCTCAGTTGTAACTGAGTATTTTCTTTTTTATATAAATTATCATTTTAATTCATTTTTGGATAAAGATTATGTTTTCAAGATATACATATGTCCTTCATATGACTATACTATTATTTATCCATGAGATTTAGACTGTTTATAACTTTTTCACTATTAGAAACAATGCTGTAAACAAATATCCTTAAGTATGTCTCTGTTACCAGGTGCTAGAGTTTCTCTGTATCTATAAGAGTAATTATTAGGTTATATGAGGTGTTAAAAAAAATGCAGTGAGTGTTTAAAGTTTTACAAATGTATTATAATAAAAGACACATTGCCATTTAACCCCCTTAAAATACTCCCCCTCACTTTGAACACAGTTTTCCCATCATTTTTGCCACTTTCTGATGCAGTTCTGGAAGTCCTCTTTCATGAGTGTCTTTAGTTGCACTGTCATTGCTGCTTCGATATCTTAAATCATTTTGACTTTGGGGAAGAGCCAGAAGTCGCATGGTGCCAGATCCAGTGAATAAGGTGGATGAGGACACACTGTAATGTTTTTATTTGACAGAAATTGCTGTACCAAAAGCGATGTGTGACACAGAGCATTGTCATGATGGAGGATGAAGTAAAGACATGAAAAAGGACTTCCAGAACTGCTTCAGAAAGTGGCAAGAATGATGGGATAAGTGTGTTCAAAGCAAGAGGGGGTATTTTGAGGGGGATTAATAGCAATGTGTCTTTTACTATAATAAATTTTTTTATTTAAACATTCACCATATCTTTGGTCACACCTCGTAGGCTCTGTTAACTTCTAACTTTACTAGATATTGATAAATTGCAATTCAGACTGGGCTGACAATTTTCACTCCCACCAGGAGCACAAAAGACTTCCAGTTTCTCCTCATTCTCACCAATACTTGATATTGTCAGACATTTTAATTTTTTGCCACTTCTGATAACATGAAATGTCTCCTCTTCATTGCTTTCACTGCCTTTATTACAAGTGAGATTGAGTATCTTTTCATACATTGATTTGCCATTTAGGGTTCCTGTTCAGTAAGTTTCCTCTCCACATCATTGCCTATCTCTCTTTTATGTCTTTTTCTAAATGATGTTATATATTCTAATTGTATACCATTTGTTATATATGTTAACATTTTTTTCAAGCCCTTTTAGTATGTGGTGTCTTTTATTATTGAGAAATTTTATATTTTAGTGAATTTATCAATTTTTTTATCATCTTATTTTTTTTGTCTTATATAAGAAACCCATTCTTGCCTTGATGCAATAAGATTATTCTTCTACGTTAGCAACAGTTTTCAAGTTCTTTTTTCATGTTTAGGTCTTTAAATCATTTCGAGTTAACTTTTATGTATGGAACGATAAAGCAAGTCTAATTTATTTTGTTTCCATTTCTAAGGGCAATTGTCCCAATATCACCATTAGCCCATTTTATTATTTCCCCAATTGATTTCTAATACTTCCTCATGACATACCAAGATCCATGTATACTTGAATAGGCTCTTGGGCCATCTATTCTTTTACACAGATATACTTTTTGTCTATCCCTGTGCCCACCAATATTCTTGATTATTATATATTTAAAACATCTGGTAAGGCAACTCCCCCTTTCTTGTTTTCTAATTGTCTAATTTTGCACCCTCATTCTTCTATGTGATAAGTAAATTACTTTGTTAGTCTGCTCCCCACCCCCCACAAAAAAGAAACCACTTATGATTTGTTTGGAAATTGACAAAATTTACAGAAAAATTGAAAGAACTGCATCTGAATAATATGGTGTCTTCCCATCCATGCATTTGTCCTAGTTTGCTGTTCATTCTGGTCTTCTGTGAATTACAATAACATCACAGACACATGCATGTCTTTGTTATATTTATGCCTGGGAATCTTAAACATTTTGTTGCCATTGAGAATAGTGTCTTTATCTCATTTTCTATTTGACTATTGCTGCTGTATAGAAACAGTACTGTTTTTTTATGTATTGGTCTTATATCCCACCACCTAGCTGAATTATGTATTTAGTTTTAATAGATGGTCTTATATTATCTTGGATTTTTGCATATAGATTATCAAATCTATCAATCATGTTGACTTTTTTCTCTACCTTTTGAGCTCAGTTTCTTATGTTATTGCTCTGGGTAGAACCTCCAGTACAATGTTAAATGGTGGGATTGATAATATTCAAAAGACAAATGGCAAGAGCAAAACAATGGGCAGTTGGATTGATTCAAGGTTGATGGAGCAGAAAGCAATTCAGGAATTAAAGATTATATTTGAAAGAGTTGACTGCAATAATCCAACTGAATGGTGATAATGATGATGATGGTAATGATGAATGATGATAACCAACATTTAATGACTGAGTGTTACTACATATCAGAAACTGTGCTAAATATTTTATATTTGTATCATATTTAATCCTTAGGGAAATCATATGAGGAAGATAACTGTTAGTATACCATCTTAGAGATGAGAAAAATGAATCCTAAAAAATTCAGTGACTTGCCTATACAACTAGGGACTGATGGATACAAGATGCAAAATTCAGGCTATTTTTCTTAGAATTCTGAACATTAAACCACAGCTAATTTCTTTACTTCTATGAAGAACATAATAGAAGTAATGGACTTCAACTCCAACACAAATCATTTTAAGCTTATTTTCACTTCTTTCTCAAATATATCTCTGATTATTTTCTCTGGAGGTTTTTAAAAATAGGGTAAAGACCCATGTTTCTTAGATTCCACTTAACAATTAGTGAGCACCAATTATGAGCTAAGCATGAGATATTCAAAAATAGCTTAAAACATACTTTCCTCAAAGAGAAGCAGACAAATGAAAATGTGACCAACTGTAATTACAGGCAGAATCAAAGAAGTATTATAAGTAAAAGTATAAGTAAAATGCTACTTGGGATGAAAGCCAGGGAACAGATTAGATTACCTTTTGAGACTCTCCAGCTGGTAATTCTGCAATTCAGTCTTTACTTTTCAGGTTTTTAATTGTGTATTCACTGATAAAAGAAGTAAAGAATAGAGATAAGTGAATTTGTATGGTGGTTTGCCCATGCACTTGATTTTATAATGAACAGAATGGAAAAAATAAAAGACAGTATGTCATTCCACTAAGTAATAATGTCATAAAATACATTATTGCCACTTCAAAAACCAAAATATCCCAATTTAAATTTTAAAAGTTCAGCACTATTATAGATATATTTAATCTCTGAATTTTAGTGCTACTGTACAGAGCTTCATGTTACAAGTGAATGTGGGTGGTTCTAAGACTCATTTGCATAATTGTTAGTAATGTGGAATTGGGTACAGGCATCAACTAGGAAATACTTTTTTTAAGGGCCTGAATCTGCACAAACAAATCTTGGGTGAGCTTTTAAATATATAAGATGTCATAAAAATAAAGAAAAATGAAAGAATCCATCAGCAGTTAATGTCTTCAGGAAAAGTACATGGCATCAACATTGTATAAAGTTGTTGAGAGAATCAGATTTAAATGCTCAGAAATGTTGATACTTTTACTTGGTTTGTCTTTAACTTTCAAGTATTCATTTTCCTAAAACTCAATGCTTTTAAATTCACTATTGAGAATTTTGGAGTCATTATGCATATCGGGCATATTATTATTATGATGGTGATTATTTTCTTCTTATCAGCACACACCGCACACATTCTAGGGATGGTTTAACTCATTTCTCTGCATTCTGTTGGGTTTATGTTGATTGTGAGATGTTTTCCTGAAGAATTGAGGGAAGTTTGACAACAGTGTGTACATAATTGTAGGAGCTTTATGGCCTTTAATGTTGGAATCCTTTTTTTTCTTCATGTGGGAAAAATAGATTTATATCCCATTTATTTTCAACTTGATTTAGATAGAGGGTTTTAATGTGACTAACAAGCTATGACTCATGCTGTTGTTGGTCTGTAATTAATCATAGGCCTAAGTTCTATCAAAAAACCACTCTTCTGTGAGATTTCCAGCAGTTGTGAGCTGTAGACTCACCAATCTTCCTTCTCTGCCCTTAAGGTGTAGCAGGCAATCATTGTCTGATGAGAGCTGCTAAAAATTAGAAGAACACCTATGCTTTCCGCACTTCTCAAAATGTTGAACAAGATGATTTTTCCTCTTACACCATTTTCACCCATTTACTTATATTACCATTTCCTTCTAGAACAGTTGATGCCTCCCAATGTGTTTTTTCTGATGTACTGCCTTTGTAAAACAAAGTGAGAAATTATAATGTGGAAAACCCTGATAAGACTACTTTTTTTGCTAAGCTAATGTTCTATTAAAAATTCCTGAAGCATCCACAGTTAGATTGTATAAACTCCTCTTGAAAATTTGGAACGAAAACTTTTTAAAGGGAAAAAGAAGAGAAAGCAAAAGAAAAAAAATGGGGGGAAGAATCCAATATGAAACAAACACACTTGGGATGGAGCTGACTCAGAAAGAAAGATGAAGTCATCAGAATACAGTCCTTGCAAGCAACAGGGAGATGCAACGTCAGAAAGAGAGCATTGTGTATGCATAAAGGCCAGAGGTGCAGGAGAACTGAACAGAAAAGTTTCCATTACTACCTGCAGGAAAATCTCATGCTGCACCTCATCACACAGCAGGCAATGAGTGAGAGAAAGGGGAGGCCAGCAGCCACCTGAGCTGCCATAAAAGATAAGGAAGTAGAGAGAACAAAGAACACAAGAGGCTAGAATCTAAAATAAGGCAGATTAAGTGGAGTGGGAGAGGGGACTTAAAACGTCAAGCACAAGTGAGGCTGAATAAAGTACAAGTTGCTGCTGAAAGGATGTCATTAATAAATTTAAATCCAACTATATATTACATAGCTATTACTGTTATCATTGCTTGATACATGTTAAGAATCCATACAATTAAGGGCATACGCAATATGTCTTCTTCATCTTCTCAGAATTCATATGATCACATAAATCACTGCCACATCAAGTGGATGTTCGAACATATGACTCACTGAAAAGTCTATGCATGTAAAATAACCAAGGTTTGAATTCTTTGAGCAAAAGGTTTCATACTATAATTAGAATGGTGTTCTCAGCTGAAGATATTCACTCTTTGATACTGGATATACCTAGAGCGTATGACTAGGTCATATTCCCCACTTTACATATGTTCAAGCAAATCGCTGCCACTCTGTGTAACACTGAGTCTCTCACAACAGGCAGCCATTAAGAGAATTCAATAACAAGAGATTATTTAAATTTTTTAATGAGGTCATGGCTAGCTTATCATAATAACTAGCACACTTCTCTCAGCCTCTGTCTTCTCGCCTTTAAAATGAAATAACAAAAATGGCAAGCTCATAGGCTAATTGTGAAGAATAATATGAGACAATAAATATAAAGCATTTATCAGAACAATTGGTCATTTGTTGAACGAGAAATGATGTAACAAATGTTAACTTTTTATTTTTTATTTTTTTTAAAGATTTTATTGGGGAATTGGGGGAGGGGAACAGCTTTGAGGAATCGGGAGAGGGAACAGACAAGTTGCTGTCCTTTTGTTCTTCAGTCTAGTTGTTCTTCAGTCTAGTTGTGTAGGATGTCACTTTACTGACCCTAGTTGGTATTATCATTGCGCTCTTCCCGGCTGAGGCAGTCGCTCGCCAGCCATTGGACGGAGGCTCACAGCAGCTCACAAAAGCTCACACCTGCTGCCCGCTAGCCCCGCTGCAGCCTACACTGTCACCAGCAACTCACAGGGGCCCAGCTCCAGGCCGAATTGTTGTTCATCATCTCAGCTGTAGAAGGCGCAGCATCACTGGTCCGCATGTGGGATCCGAACCGGGGCGCTGCTGCTCAGAGCTGGCGTCCCAAGCCAACTCCTAACCGACGTGCCACTCGGCCGGCCCAAGTTTTATTATTTTTAAAGTGTCAGCTATGTAAGTTCACAGAACATTTCAATTTAGACCACTTTTGTACATGCAGTGCCTAACTCAGTGCCTAGTAAATAATAGAAACTGAATAATATCCTTTTACTCAATAAATTAGTACATGGTAAGAAACAGTTTCTGCCCTCAGAATGAACACAATCACCTGGGAGAAACAAAGTTTAATTGAAACTTACAAAATAATGGACTAAATGCTATCAAATGGGTAATTCAGAATACTGAAAAATGGATTTTTTCCCTAACAATACAATGGTACCCTGAAATCCCTCTTAAAACATCACCTAAAAAAATGCCTAACTGAACTGGCAGGAAAGTAAGGGAACTCCTCAAAGGCCAAAATTAAGGAGACATCATGAATCCAGAGAGAAGGCAGTTGGCATCTGCCATGTGCTTCTGCCCATGCTTGTGGCCTAGTGCAGCTTAGATCACACACGGGAAAAGAGAGGAGCTTAGGGGTGATGACAGTGACCCAAATAAAACAAACAAACAAAGCATCTCTATTGACTCAAATGTGTCAAAGCCGTTATTCTCTGACACTTAAAACTTAACCTTTGACACTTCCTAGGAAACATATCTTATATCTATCCTTACCCCTCCAGTGGGGGTCAATATATTACATTGAAAGAGGAAGTGATTTAGAAAACAGCCATGAATACACAGTTACCCAGTGCCTTGATGTTTTCCTATTCCTCTGCTGGCATTCAACCCAACAGCTGTCACTGTTACCTCTGTAGAAATTTGGATCTTGTACAGCACTTTGAGTGGCATTGAGCTTTGATAGATGGTCATAACATCTTTGTTAGAAATTATATGAAAAATTTTTCAAGAGATTATGTGTCAAGTTTTTATTCTAAAAGCAAGGGGGAAAAAGCCAAAAATAAGATTTCTTTGTAAATCAATTATTAAGAGATGGTGAAAATGAATTTCACTCCAGCTTTGTCTTAGCTGACTATTCTTTTGGGGTAAGGTTGATTATTTTTATGACTCTTCATAGAGACTGTCAGATCTGTCTGATTAAGTGAAAGCTAGCATAAGGAGATTGTGTAAAGAATATTATTCATATAAGTCATTTCTTTTAGAAGCTAAAGAGGAAATTTTGTTTTACATAAAGGGGAATTCATGCACTTACTGTCGGTTGTCTTATTTTGATTATCAAAAATAACATTTTGAATTCAGTGTGATAACTTCAGAGGAGCAATTAATCTCAGAGAGATTAAATAACATGGTCACACAACTATCATGTGGTCAGACAGGGATTTGAATTAGATCATCCCCTGGAAACTAATGCCCAAACTCTAAAGCAATCAGACACACACTCTTAACTATCAGCCATTTCTTAATGAAAGGGACATACAGTGGTTGTCACCTGGGGCTGCCCATGAGAACACACACACTTTGGCTCAGCTCCGTATGTGCTGATACAGTAGATTTAACATAGGGTCTGTTAGTCTGCATTTTTTTAAGCTCTACGGTGATGTGGATGCTCATTCGTGGTTAAGAACCACCACCAAATGTACCATTTTAACTTCAGCTGGACTGTGAAATGACAAGAATGCTGGCCATACATCTGACGAACAATTCAGAAGTATGCCATTGTGTGCGTGTGTGTGTGTGTAGATATCTATATAGGTATATAGATATATAGATATGTAGATGTGTAGATATGTAGATACATAGATATACAGATACATATATGCATATACACATATATTGGTGTGGGGGGGGCAGGATCTTCTGAGGAGGAAAAAGATAGCATGCACTTATAAAGGATTCTTTAAGAGAATACTAACCCAAGGAGAATCAGGGTTAGGAGGAACATTAACTGGTACTTTGAATTTTTCATTACCATGTACAGTATACTGCATGTTATTCAAGCACTCATGATATATTGATAACCTGCCTATAGTAGGACTAATACATTTATTTTGTATTTAACTATTTACATTGAAACTATTTGTCTTTTTACAAAAGGACAAAAAGGATTTTAGAGGCTTTTCTCACACATCCAAAATAATCTGTATTAATTCTCAGAGGATTTATAATGTGTTACAACTCAGAAAGTGTTTGTATCCACTCCAGAAAATCTACTTACTTACTAGAAGTTTCAGTGAGTCTCTGAAATTCCCTAAAGTCTCCCAAGTGGTAAAAAGTGATGCTCCTAGAATCTTAGACACCACTCACCTCATAGTCTCTGGTACCTTCCGTTGCATGGTGGTGGCCACTGAGCATTCTCGCAAAAATTAATAGAAAACTCAAGTACTATAGAAACCACACCAAAGGAAGTGTTCTTTAGTATTCTCTTGCTGAGGAATCCTCAGAGTCCTTTTTTTTTTTCCAGCAAGTTCTCAACTCCCATATTCTGATATTACAGTGATCTTCGGTGGTCATTCCAAGCAAAATGGAAAGCAAGAATAACAGAGTCAATGAGTCAATGTAGTAAACAGAATAGATTTGGATATTGGTGAGAAGAGCAGAGTAATCCAGTAGTAAAAAAAGGGGGTGAAAGTCAATAGCCAAGATATGGAAACAACCTAAATGCACATCAATAGTCAATAAAGAAATTGTGATACATTTATAAAATGGATTATTGCTCTGCCAGAAAAAAATAATGAAATCTTGCTACTTGTAACAACATGGATGGACCTAGAGGATATTATGCTAAGTGAAATAAGACTAAGAAAGACAAATACCAAATGATTTCACTTATATGTGGAATCTAAAGAACAGAATAAATGAGTAAACAAAACAGAAATAAACTCGTAGATACAGAGAAAAAAACAATGGTTGTTAGATGGGAGGGAGAGCTGGAGGGTGAGGGAAAAGGTGAAGGGATTAGAAAGTACAAATTGGTAATCAAAAATAGTCACAGGGGGTCGGCCGAGTGGCGCGTTGGTTAAGAGTTGTCTTGGGACGCCAGCTCTGAGCAGCAGGGCCTGGTTCAGATCCCACATTAGGGCCAGTGATGCTACAGCTAAGATGGTGAACAACAGC
The DNA here is from genome assembly GCF_001890085.2 of Hipposideros armiger. Lineage (NCBI taxonomy): Eukaryota > Metazoa > Chordata > Mammalia > Chiroptera > Hipposideridae > Hipposideros > Hipposideros armiger. The sequence continues at coordinate 2,542,075 of NW_017731512.1, read as the reverse complement.
TCGTCCTAGAGCTGGGCTGCCATGAGTCACCGGCGACGGCATAGGCTGCACAGGGGCTGCAGTGGGCTGCCATAAGCTACCGTGAGCAGCCGGCAGCTTATGTGAGCTGCCAAGAGCCACTATGAGCGGCTGTCCAATGGCCGGGGAGCAACTGCCTCACCCGGGAAGAGCGCAATGATGGTGCCAACATGGGCCAGTGAAGCAACGTCCTCCACAACTAGACTGAAGAACAAAAGGATAGCAACTTGTCTCTTCCCCTTCCCCGATTCCCCAACGCTGTTCTCCTCCCCCAATTCCCCAATAAAATCTTTAAAAAAAAAAAAAAGTCACAGGGATGTGAAACATAGTCTGGGGAATATAATCAATAATGTTGTAAAGACTATGTAGGGTGTCAGATGGGTACTGAACTTATCCGGGGGAGTTACTTCATAGATTATATAAATGCCTAAACACTATGCTGTACACTGAAACTAAATAAAACAATACTGAATGTTAACTATAATTAAAGATAGTCATGGGATGTAAAGTACAGCATAGGGAATATAGTCAATGGTATTGTAATAGTTGTGTATGATGTCAGAGAGGTAGTAGGCTTGGAGGAGAGTTATCACTTTGAGAGGAGTCTAAATGTCTTATCATTATGTTGTTTTGTACACCTGAAACTAATTTTTAAAATTATTTAAAAAAGGGTTAAAGTGTAATATTGGCTCACTATGGGGCCCAGAATAATGGGGAAAATAATTGGAATTTCACTGTATCTGTGAGGAGAGTTATTGAAGACTTTTTTTAATAAGAAAATAAGGGACAGTCAGAGCTGAAGCTGTTGGTTTCTTTTTTCTTGGTTAACTAAGAGGATACACATGAAAATACTTGGTAAACAATAAAGGCTTATGAAACATTATCAAAGCTATTGAGGGTTCAACAAAAATAGAACCAAGAGAAGAGACAGAAAAAGTAAAGGGAAAAAATGGAAGAAAGGAAGTACAAAATGGTTGAGAGTAAGCTGGGGCTACAAGACAGACTCTGTAGGTATGAGGAAGTAGAGGACTTTTCTAAGATCAATTTTAAGATTAAATGAACTTTCTAGGAAATATTTTTACTTTATAATTGATAATACCCTTATTTTTAAAATGAGGCTGCCTGTCCTATCTACACTACAAGAATTATGTCTCTCCTGTCCTTACTACCAGTATAGAGCAAGGTGAGAATATTTTCCTTGGAAATTTTGTTTATCTTCAGTGGTAAATTAAAATTCAAGTACTAGCAATTTGCTATTTCATTTAACATGTATGCAAAGCTTAAGGTTTGTTGTTTATTAATGAAAAATGACACATGAGGGAAGACGCCTATTTACCTATTTTCTGAGATATTATTAAGCAAATAATTTCATGTCCTGATTATTACATTTTAACAAAACCATTTTTCCTGGTATTACCTGTTACTTCTCAAGTCATTTTTAATAACCATATACTATTTCAACTTCTACCTGTACCAAAATTTTTCAGCAACCGTCATCCTTCCTTGATACAAGATTCTTTTTCTCTTACACATAATATTGAAATGAATATATCTGTGGGTAAGATTTTCTCTTATCTCCACTCATTTACTAAGAGTGACTTCATGATAGTGACATGACTGGGTGAAGTATTATGAGTGTATGTGTTTCATTAATTACTTTGAAAATAGAGTTGTACTTTTTACACATTCTGCAATAAACAAAGTTGTTTTTCGTGTTTTATCATTTTGATAAATGACTATATGTATTTTTCTAAATTTACATTGCTTTGATTACTAGTCAAGTCAAACCTATTTATTCATAATTTTTCCATTTTTCTAAGTTTTCTATTTATGTTATTTCCTATTTACTAATTGAGATCATAACATTTTTCTTTTTTTTCTTTAATTAAAATTTATTGGGGTGGCAATGGTTAGTAAAATTATATAGGTTTCAAGTGCACAATTCTGTAATACATCATCTGTATATCCCATTGTGTGTTCACCACCCAGAGTCAGTTCTCCTTCCATCACCATATATTTCATCCCTTTTACCCTCATCTACCACCCTCCTCCCACTTACCCTCTGGTAACCACTAACCTATTGTCTGTCTGTGAGTTTCTGTTTCTTTGTTTGTCTTGTTCCTTTCAGTTTTATATCCCACATATCAGTGAAGTCATGTGGTTCTCAGCTTCTTCTGCCTGGCTTATTTCGCTTAGCATAATAATCTCAGGATCCATCCATGTTGTTGCAAATGGCACTATTACATCTTTTCTTATGGCAGAATAGTATTCCATTGTGTATATATACATCTTCTTTATCCAATCATCATCAGAGGACACTTTGGTTGTTTCCATGTCTTTGCCATCATAAATAAAGCTGTAATGAAATCAGAGCACATATATCTTTACAGATGTTTTCAGATTTTTTTGGTAGATATCCAAGAGAGGGATTGCTGGGTCATATGGTAATTCTATTCTTAATTTTTTTGAGGAACCTCCACACTGCCTTCCATAGTGGCTGCACCAATCTGCATTCCCACCAACAGTGTATGAGGGTTCCTTTTTCTCCATAGCCTCTCCAACACTTATTGTCTTGTTGATGATGGCTATTCTAACTGGTGTGAGGTGATATCTCATTGTGGTTTTTATTTGCATTTCTGTGATGATTAGTGATGTTGAGTATCTTTTCATATGTCTATTGACCATCTGTATGTCCTCTTTGAAGAAATGTCTATTCAGGTCCCCTGCCCATTTTTTAATTAGATTGTTTGTTTTTTTGTTGTTGAGTTATATGAATCCCTTATATATTTTGGGTATTAGCTCCTTATCAGAGGCATTGTTTGCAAACTTCTTCTCCCATTCTGTTGGTTGCCTCTTTATTTTGTCCACGGTTTCTTTTGCTGTGCAGAAACTCTTTAGTTTGATATAGTCCAATTCATTTATTTTAGCTTTCACTTCCCTTGCCTTTGAGGTCAAATTCATAAAATCCTCTTTGAACCCAAGGTCCATAAATTTGGTACCTATGTTGTCTTCTATGCAGTTTATTGTTTCAGGTCTTATGTTTAGGTCTTTAATCCATTTTAAGTTAATGTTGGTACACGGTGACAGATAGCAATCTAGTTTCATTCTTTTGCACATGGCTTTCCAATTTTCCCAGCACCATTTATTGAAGAGACTGTCTTTTCTCCATTGTATGTTTTTGGCTTCTTTGTTGAAAATTGCCTGTCCATATTTATGTGGATTTATTTCTGGGTTTTCAATTCTATTCCATTGGTCTGTGTGTCTGTTTTTCTGCCAATACCATGCTGTTTTGAATATTGTTGCTCTGTAGTACAAGCTGAAAGCAAGGAGTGTGCTACCTCCAGCATTGTTCTTTTTTCTTAGGGTTGCTTTGGCTATTCAGGGTCTCTTGTGTTTCCATACAAATCTGATGATTTTTTTGTTTTATTTCTTTAAAAAATGCCATTGGGATTTTGATGAGGATTACATTAAGTTTGTATATTGCTTTGGGTAATATGGCCATTTTAACTATGTTGATTCTTCCAATCCATGAACACAGAATGTTTTTCCATTTCTTTGTGTCTTCTTCAATTTCTTTTATAAATGTCTTATAGTTTTCAGTGTATAGGTCTTTTGCATCTTTGGTTAAGTTTATTTCTAGATATTTTATTCTTTTTGTTGCAATTGCTAAAGGAATTGGGTTTTTTTATTTCTTTTTCTGAGATTTCACTGCTACTATATAAGAATGCAGTGGATTTTTGTACATTGATTTTGTAGCCGGCACCTTTACTATATTCATTTATTGTTTCTAATAGCTTTCTGGTGGAGTCTTTAGGGTTTTCTATATATAGCATCATGCCATCTGCAAAAAGTGGCAATTTAACTTCTTCATTCCCAGTTCAGATGCCTTTTATTTCTTTCTCTTGCCTGATTGCTCTGGCTAGGACTTCCAATACTATGTTGAATAGCAGTGATGATAGGGGACAGCCCTGCCGTATTCCTGAATGTAGAGCAAAGGGTTTCAGTTTTCACCGTTAATTATGTTAGCTGAGGGTTTGGCATATATGGCCTGTATTATTATGTTATTTTCCATCTATACCCATTTTATTAAGTGTTTTAATCATAAATGGGTGTTGTACATTGTTAAATGCTTTTTCTGCATCTATTAATATAATCATATGATTTTTGTCCTGTATTTTGTTTATGTGGTATATCAATCACATTGATCAATTTGCATATGTTAAACCGTCCTAGTGCCCCTGGGATGAACCCCACTTGATCGTGATGTATAGTCTTTTTAATGTATTGTTGTATTCGATTTGCTAGAATTTTGTTTAGGATTTTTGCATCTGTATTCATCAGAGATATTGGTCTATAATTTTCTTTTTTTGTGTTATTCTTACCAGGTTTTGGTATCAGGATAATGTTGGCTCATAAAACGCATTAGGGAGTATTGTCTCTTTTTCAATTTTTTGGAAGAGTTTGAGTAGGACAGGTATTAGATCCTCTTTGAATGTTTGGTAAAATTTACTAATGAAGCTATCTGGTCCTGGACTTTTGCTTTTGAGGAAGTTTTGGATAACTGATTGAATTTCCTTACTGTTGATTGGTCTATTTAGACTTTTCAGTTCTTCATGATTCAGCCTATGTCGGTTATATGTTTCCAAGAACTTGTCCGTTTCTTCTAGGCTATTGAATTTGGTGACATATAGTCCATCATGGTATTCTTGGATGATCCTTTGTATTTCTGTGGCATCCGTGGTAACTTCTCCTCTTTCATTTCTGATTTCATTTATTTGTGTCTTTTCTCTTTTTATCTTAATGAACCTAGCCAAGGGTTTGTCCATTTTATTAATCTTTTCAAAGAACGAGCTCTTTGTTGCATTAATTTTTTCTATTGTCTTTTTCTCTATTTCATTTAGTTCTGCTCAGATTTTTATTATTTCCTTCCTTCTGCTGACTTTGGGTTTCATTTCTTTTTTTTTTCCTAGTTCTTTAAGGTGTAACGTGTGGTTGTTTATCTGGGATTTTTCTTGTTTCTTGAGATAGGCCTGTAATAATATAAATTTCCTTCTTATTACTGCTTTCACTGCATCCCAATAATTTTGGTAGGATGTATTTTCATTCTCATTTGTTTCTATGTATCTTTCTATCTCTCCTCTTATTTCTTCTTTGACCCAGTGATTCTTTAAAAGCATGTTGTTTAATCTTCACATATTTGTGGGTTTTCCTGCTTTCCTTTTCAGTTGATATTCAATTTCAAAGCCTTGTGATCAGAGAATATGCTTGGCATGATTTCAGTCTTCTTAAATTTGCTGAGTCTAGTTTTAAGTCCCAATATATGGTCTGTCATTCAGAATGTTCCATGCACACTAGAAAATAAGGTATAGCCCGATGTTCTAGGGTGACGTGTTCTATAAATGTCAATTATGTCCATTTCATCGAATGTGCCATTTAGGGCTGATTATTTCTTTATTTATTTTCTGATCTATCCATAGTTGTCAATGATGTATTTAGGTCTCCTTCTGTAATTGTGTTTTGGTCAATTTCTCCCTTTAGTTCTATTAGTAGTTGCTTTGTATATTTTAGTGCTCCCTGATTGGGGGCATAAATATTGGTGATTGTTATGTCTTCTTGTTGTATAGTTCCCTTTATCATTATGAAATGTCCATCTTTGTCTCTTGTTACCTTTTTTATCCTGAAGTTTATTTCATCTGATATAAGTATATGACTACACCTGCTTTTCTCTGAATACCATTTGCTTGAAGTATCAATTTCCACCCTTTCACATTGAGTCTATATTTGTCTTTGTAGCTGAGATGTGTCTCTTGGAGGCAGCAAATGGTTGGGTTTAGTTTTTTGATCCAATCTGTTACTCTCCGCCTTTTTATTGGTGAGTTCAGTCCATTTCCATTTAGTGTGATTATTTATATATGAGGATTTCCTATCATTCTATCTTTTGTTTTCTGGTGGCTTGGTGTCTCCATTGTTTCTTTGCCTTTTTCTTGCTGTCTAGTATTTCAGTGTGGTGGTATTCTATGATTTTTCACTGTGTTTCTTTTTTTATGTTATATATGTATTTCAATTCTGGGTTTTATGTTGAATGGTTACCATTAAGTTAATGTAAAAGAAAGTTTCATATTTACAGTATTCATTTTCTCAGTGTGCTTCCTTTCTCCATTCCCTTGTGCCAGTTCAGACCTTTACTCTCTCCCCTTTTATGATTTTTGTTGTCACAAATTATCCACACTTATGCTGTGAGTTGATTTCTGTGTTGCAGTAGCAAGTTGTCTTTTTCTTCTTTTTTTATTTTAATGTTTTTTCTTCTTTACCCTGTATGTTATGTTTAAGCATATAGTGTCCTATTTGGTGTTGCCATTTCCTGCTTATATCTGTTCATAATACTACTCATGGTTTTGTGTTTTTTGGATTTTTTGTTTCAGGTCGAATAGCCTCCTTCAGTATTTCTTGTAGTGCAGGTTGTATGTTAGAAAATTCGCTCAGCTTCTGTATGTCTGGAAAGGTCTATATTCCTCCTTCATATCTAAAGGATATCGTTGCTGGATATATTATTCTTGGCTCATAATTTCTCTCAATAGTTTGATTATTTGATTTCACTCCCTCCTGGCTTATAGAGTTTCTGCTGAAAAATCTGATGATAATCTAATGGGCTTTCCTTTGTAGGTTACTGTCTTCTTTTCCCTGGCTGCCTTGAGGATTCTTTCTTTGTTGTTAATTTTTCATAGCTCAATACAATGTGCCTTGGAGAAGGCCTGTTGGGATTGAGGTAATTAGGTGTTCTATTTGCTTCTTGGATTCGAGGATCCAGTTCTTTTCATAAGTTTGGGAAGTTCTCACCTACTGTTTATTTAAATATACTCTCTGTTCCCTTCTCCCTTTCTTCTTCTTCTGGTATACCCATTATTCTTGTAATGCTCTTTCTGATGGAGTCAGAAAGTTCTTATAGCATTCTTTCATTTCTTTTAACTCTCAAGTCTCTCTCTTCTTCTATCTGTGTCATTTCCAGATTTCTCCCTTCAGTGTCAATGAGTCCTCTATCCGGTCAGCTCTCTTACTTAATCTGGCTATTTCATTCTCCATTACTTTTATTGAGTTCTTAATCTGCAGAATTTCTATTTGGTTCTTTCAAAATTTCAATCTCTTTGGTAAAATGTTCATTTTGTTCTTTGATTGTGTCTCTGAGTTCATTAAACTGCCTATCTGTGTTTTCTTGCATCTCATTGAGTTTTTTTCAGAACTGCAATCTTGAATTCTCTGTCATTTAAATCACATATTTCCATGCCTTTAAGTTCATTTTCTGGAAACTTTTCATTTTCTTTCTGAGCTGCCTTGTTACTTGGTTATTCAAAGCAGTTAATGAATTATTATTTCTCTTCCTGGGCATCTACAGGAGTGGGTTCTGCAACAGGTTGATAGGAAGAGGTCTTTCTTTTGCTTTCCAATAGGTGTTGGTGGAATGTTTTATTTTCTCTCCTGCTAAAGCCTTTTATTCTCTATCATGCTGTAGCATTATATTTTCCTCTTGCACTGTTCCAGATTCTCACATGATAGGGATGGGGGTTCCCTGGAAGGTTGGCTTCTCTGTGAGCAGGTCACCTGGGTCTCAGGGCACTGCCTCCGTGTGGGGATGTAGAGATCTTCTGAAGTTCCAATACTCTTCCTGCAACCAGATTCAGAGCCTATGTGTCTCAGCAGTTCTGGTTGCCCCTACAGGAACCCACCCAGAGAGGTGGGGGCGAGGGAGAGGTTGAGGCTCTGAGCAATGGTGACTACCAGCTCACAGTTTTCTTGCCCCTACAGTTCCTTCCCTATTGCCAGAATTAGTTGCACTGTGAGTCTGTGGCTGCAGGGCTGCTGTTCTCAGAGCTGTATAGATTCTGCTTTTTAATCTGGCACTGCTACCATTTCTTCTGGAGTCCACGTCTAGCACTGGGAGGGTAGGGGGGACGTCAGCCAGGCTCTGTGTCTATGTCTTCCATCCTCTGCTTGGCAGTGAGGGCTTAAATTACCATCTCACCCTTCTTCCCAGAGCCTTTGCTCCAAGGTCTCTGCCTTGAGTGCTGGGTTCAGACATGTTATATGCTGATCATTCAGGCAGGACTGTGAGCCATAAGGGTGGTGTTAGTAGTCTGAATTCTTTCCTCTCCCATGCCTGCGGTAGCTCCAGACTGCAGGGAGCGCCCAGCTCCAGTCTGTGTCCTGCAGCCTGAGTCCTGAGGACCCTGTCTCTGCACCTCCCCATTCCCTTCCCCACCCCCCAACCCCGCAATTTGCCCACCTATAGATGACTTGATTTTTTGGGTCTCCCGGGCATGCCTGTGTGCCACACAGGGAGTCCTTTACTGAATTATAGCTGTACAATTTGTTGTAAATTACAAGGGAGATTTCAAGCAGCACTCCTCATGCCACCATTTCTGTGGCATGATCGTCATAATGTTTTTCTTAAAGATTTGGAAGAGTTTTGTAGTCTTTGGCTGTCATTATATTGTCGACCATACTATATTTTTTCTCACCAGATTCCTTTTAGATTTCAGTGTATTCTTTTGGATCACATAGAAATCTAAAATAATTACTTTTACTGTGTTATTTCTTACATGATTTTAAAATTATACCCTCATATTCATTTTCTGTAACTAATTATTTATATATCTATTTAGAATGTTTTGGGCTTTATTATTTACAGCTATTTCCAATATGTATATGGAATTTCTTATTGGTGAATGGTGTGAGACAAAGATTTTAGATTTTTTTTCATGGATAGCTAGCCACTTGTTCCTACAACAACTTATTAATCCTTTCTTTCTCACCTAACTGTGACATTTCTTTCATTATAAGTGATGTGAACTTTATGTATATTTCATTCTAGGCTCTCTCTTACTTCTTTGGTACATCTATCCTTATGACATTGCATACTATTTTAACTATTATACTTTATGTTTTGATTTAAAAAATAAACTTTCAAGTATAGTGTGGGAGTGGAGTCAATGGAATTGGAATAAATATGCATGATATTGGGGGGGGGAGTGGGGTGGCAGATTGGGGAAGGGGGGTTGTCACTTTGCGGGGTAAAAAGTATAACTATTGCACTGTATTGTACACCTGAAACTAATTTAAGTAAGTAAGTAAGTAAATAAATAAATAAAAATAAAAGGCTTAACAGGAAAAATAAAATAAAATAAATAAAATGAACTTTCAAAACAGTTTATGTGAAATCAGGGCAAATTATTTTACTTCATTTGAAATAGAAATTCTGAATTTCAAGAAACTTCATGTGCAAAATAGGTTAGTTCAGAGTTCTAAGCAATCAAGTAAAGACTTTCCATAAAAAGTTTTAGGTTTCTTTTTTGGTGGGTCTTGTGTTTGGTTGTTGTTTTTTTTAAGAGGAGGAGGCCACTTAAAATATGTAGTGTTTCAAACCCACATCATTAGGTGAATAAAGGCTTAGCGGTGCCTTTCTCTGTTAATTTCTCTTGCCACCTCTCACACTGTGACAGCAATAGAGATGTAGCCTTTTACTTTTCTCCAGTGATTAGCACATACAGTGAACCATTATGTGTAATTATTATGACCCTTGAAATTTCAATATATCTGAACATTGCTCCAGTGTTATTTTTAGACTGATCTCCTAAATTTCTTTTTACTTCATCTTTTCAATAACATATATCCTGAAAATTCTTACCCTCAAATTAGTTCTAATTCTGCCTGAGTCCTGGCATTACATTTTCCCACTCAGCACAGATGAAGAATCCTAGTCAGAGACAAGCTCAAGTTTACAAAGCCACTAGTGGCTAAGCCAGGGCTTGAGTCCGCATCTCCTGCATACCATTTCATTGCTCTCTCACCCCTGCCTCATGACTTTCATATTTTCCCATGCTGTTGTTTCATTGCCTCATTGAAACAGAGTCATAGTAGTTCATCCTCAACCAAGATAGACATCTGTATTAACTTGTATTGGAAAACAAAAGTAACATAGAGCTCAGTTCGAACCAGCAATACCAATAGAAATGCGTTGACAGGCAAAGGCATTTTTTCCGCATTGCCTTTACCTAGTATGTACATTTGTTCAACATTTCTATCATTGAGAATTTGAGATTCTGATCTTTATTTTCCCCTAGACATTTAAAAATATGTGAAAGAATATACTTTATTCACAGGCAGATTTTCCATATCCATTTATATCTCCAGAAAGCATTTATCAACAGAAGCTAAGCATATGGACTTTCTAAAATAAGAAAACCTTTTTGGAACTTGAAGAGACTTTTGAATAATGCTGGATGCAACAAGCCATAGTGAATTATTCAAAAACAGGAGAGCAAAAGAGTGAAGAAACAATTTTGTGCTATAGAATTAAAGCTCTGTAAATTAATATGTGATGATATTCAGGATCATTTAATTTGGTGGCATGGAAGAGAATCAAATGACTAGTAGAGATTCTTATAAATCTCTCTATCTTCTTTTTTAAAATTGAAGATATCTGCTAATTTGAATATACCACCTGCACTTTATTTTGATCTTCAATAGTTTCTTTATATAAATTGAGAAAAATGCATTTAATTTTACAAATATTCCTCATTCTCTGAAATTAAAAATATAAACATATAATTTAACATTCTTATGAAATCAAATATATAAAATAGAAAAATCCTGAACAGGCCTTACCAGCATCCTTGTGATATATTCAATTCTTAGATATTTTTAAATTAAAATAATTACATTTCAAAGAAGAAGTTTTCCCAAAAAAGGTAAAGCTATAGAGGCATAGTCAGATCTTAAATCACTTGAAAGAAAAACAGGTGTAAGGGGAAAAGTTACAGGTAATAAGATTTAATGGTTGCGAGAAATATCAGACAAAAAACTGATAGTGTTCTCTCGAGAAAATAGCTTTTGGGCAGACAGAAGAGAAATGAGGTGTGATACTGAGTGGAGTTTTAGAAATAAAGAAAACAGAAATAGAAATAACAAAGAAAGAGAAAGAATTAAAAAAGATTAAATCAGAAGATAGAATATAAGGGATCCCAAATCTTTTTTTTAATTTATTTTTTTATTGTGAAATAAACATTTTTTAAATTAGTTTCAGCTGTACAACACAGTACAATAGTTATACTTTTTACCCCTCAAAGTAACAAACCCCCTCCCCCAATCCACTACCCCACTGCCCACCCCCAATATCATGCATATCTATTACAATTCCCTTGACTCCACTCCTACACTATACTCCATATCCCGTGACTATATATATATATATATATATATATTCAATTATAGTTGACATACAATATTATACAACATCAGCTTCAGGTGTACAGTGCAGTGATCAAGCCTCTACCCCATGCATGAAGTGGTTTCCCTAACAAGACATGACCATCTGACACCCTACCAAATATTTACATTTTTAATTATATTCCCCAAACTGTCTTTCCTATCCCTGTGGCAATATTGTAGTTACCTATTTATGCTGTCTAATCCCTTCCCCTTCTCCCTCATCCCCACCCACTCCCAACCAACAACCATCAGTTTTTCCTCTATATCTCTCAGACTATTTCTGTTTACTTTGCTCGTTCATTCAGTTCTTTAGATTCCACATATAAGTGAGATCATATGGTATTTGTCTTGCTCCGACTGACTTATTTCACTTAACATAATAGTCTCTAGGTCCATCCATATCGTTGCAAATGGTACGATTTCATTCTTCTTTATAGAGGAGAATACTCCATTGTATAAATGTTCCACCGTTTCTTAATCTAGTCGTCTACTAATGGGCATTTCAGTTGTTTCCAAGTCTTGGCTATTGTAAATAGCACTGCAATAAACATAGGGGTGCATATATTTTTTTGAATTAGCATCTTAGGTTTCTCTGGATAGATACCCAAGAGTGGAATTGCTGGGTCATATGGTAATTCCATTTCCAGTTTTTTCAGATACCTCCATACTGATTTCCATAATGGCTGCACCAATCTGCAGTCCCACCAACAGTGCACCAAGGTTCCCTTTTCCCCATAACCTCACCAGCACTTGTTGTTTGTTTATTTATTGATGATAGCCATTATGATCAGAGTGAAGTGGTATCTCATTGTGGTTTTTATTTGCATCTCTCTAATGATAGTGAGATCGAACATTTTTTCATATGTTTATTGGCCATCTGTATGTCCTCTTTAGAGAAATGTCTCTTCATATCCTCTGCCCATTTTAATTGGGTTGTTTGGTTTTTTGGTGTTGAGTTGAAGGAGTGTTTTATAAATTTTGGATATTAACCCTTTATCAGATATATTGTTGGCAAATTATCTTCTCCCATTTAGTAGGCTGCCTTTTTGTTTTATTGATGATTTCCTTTGCTGTGAAAAAAATCTTTTTTTTTTAAATCAACCTACTGGAACACTAAAGCACTAGGAGTAAATTTTTCCAAAGTGAGAATGATGATCTTTGGCAAGCATCAGATCGTTTCCATGGATGGGGCTAAAGAAAATTGACAGCTGTGGCAATTTAAGTGGGGAAACACCCAGCCTGTACTGTGACTCTAGTCCAGGACTGGGGCTTTAAGATCCGTAATGAGAATGTATGCTCTTATCTGGAGGTCACCATGCCCCTATTTGGAGGTGTCTTAGCTTCATCAATATAGAAGATAGACAATTTAAAACAGATATACCTAAAGCAGTATCTGGGACTTTCTAAATAGACTATGGCTAATGCAAAAAGGAAAAAATTTTCAAATTAATAATCATGGGCAATTTTATGTTAAGTAAGACCAAAGATTTAGACCATCCCATCAGAAGGACTTCCGACATCAAGCTCATATTTAGTGGATAAAGTAAAAGGTGATCATCAGTGAAAACAATCCCATATTTTTTCTCTACTGTCAAATGGTACTGAATGTCTTATGCAGAGTTATATCTTCGATAATAAAAATGTAAGAAAATATATAAATCCCTTTATCATATACAACTCATTTTTTACTAGAATTGCATGACACCAGCACATTGCTGCCACCTGATGGTGGTATACCTAAATTGCAGGAATAGTATTTAACCATACAGCTAATCTGATTATTGTTTATAACATTAAGCTCTAGGATTCATTATGTTTTTATTTCTTACACATTTCTAAGAAAATAAAAATGAAATTATTGAATCTGGAGCTGGAAATACCATTAAAGTTCACCTCTTTGAACCTTCTCATCCTACAGTTGAGGAAATAAAACCAAGATGATTAAGTCTGCTTAATGTTACAGTTAGTGACAGAGATAGAAAAGGATCCACCTGCTGGTGCGTTTAATCCTTATATTATAAAGGATAAGAATTACATTTTTATTACTCTCATCTATCATTCTTCACCTGATTAGCTAATTAAATATGTATGAACATTCATAAATTTAAGCCCTTTCGTTTAGAATCACTCTTATAGAATGGAAACAATTTTTTGTTAGCTTGAGGCTGATAAATTATTGCCCCTGTGTACTGTTCTCCTATGTATATTTCTTTCTCTATTGCCTAGACTTCCTACTCCTCTTACTCAAATACCCTTGAACCCTACATTTAAGTCTCTGAGCAACTTCCTAAATGTGAAGCTGAAAGAGGGTAAAAATGAACATGAACAACAATATGTATCAAGTGGCAAACATGAATGTGACTTAGTACGCACCGGATGAGTAGCACTGAAGCAAGTATAGCGATTCATCAACTTCATATCAACTGATCACCTCAAGAAGCCAAGATGGAAGACACAGTCTGTCTTAGACATTTGCAAGGGGGAATGGGTGAGAAAGGCCTGCGGAGGGAAGCTCCGACATCGGGCCTATGCCCGTGACTCCAGATCGGGCTAAGGCCAGGCTGTGAACAGCTTTGTTAGCTATACTGAGGAGCTTCGAACTTTATCCTAAGAACAATGGAAAGCCCATGAAGAGTTTATAGTGGGAAAAGCACATGAACAGATTTATGTTTCAGAAAAGCCATTCTGGCTTCAATGTGAAAAATGGACAAAGAGTAGTCAGAGGGTGAGTGGAAAGTAAGATGGATGCCTAGAATGGTACCTGGCAAATAAGAGGTGATTTATAAATGATTGCTGAGTGTGAATGGTAGCAAAGAGGCCAGTGATGATGCTGTTGCAGAAATCCAGGCAGGAGAAGCATTTACTAGGCCAGCATGGGGCTTGTTATTGAGCGTGCATTAGGATTAAGTGTCCAATACAAGTGCAAAACTCAGAACATCCTATGTATTTATGTTGTAAGCTGAACACGGAGCAAAGGAAAAGTTTTTTATTTTGTTTAACGCGGTAGCATTTCCCTTTCAGCAGTTTCCTTTCTTTAAAGATGTTGTACTCTTTTACCACTAAAGTTGCATTACTTCTGAGCTGGCAGTTTTGCTGATGGCTTCTGTGCTTTAGAAGGCTTGCCTATCCATTTTCTTCTTCTCCGCCAGGCAGTGCACATTTCTTCCCTCATTCTTCACAGCAAGGTTCAAACACACAAGCTTTCTAATTATTAACATCTAGGAGAGGCAGAGATTGGAGAACAAACAGGAGAGTGTAAGCAGATCCACACCTGGTGAGATATGCAGAGTATTTCTATTAATTGGCGTTGTTATCATCCCAGATGTTGACAGATCAAGCTTGGATAGGATCCAAAATATTCACCATCACTGAAAATAGTTAATTACTTGGGGGAATTATGTGTTCCTGGCAACACAAGGCTATGCACATAGAAGGCAAATGAAATGGGTTTAATGGGTTTATTAATCCATAACTTTTTCAAAATGAGCATTAATGTATTAGATCTGTTTAGTCAATTTATAGATACTTCCACTAGAGACTAGAGCTTTTCACTTCCTTGTTAATCCAGGGTCTCTCTTGCTTAGTTTCAGAGCTGTTCGTGATTTCCGAGATCTGGCAACAACTGTTTTCCTTTATGCTAAATTTATCAGAGAAGTTTGTAGCCTCATGTAATGCAAAGTGCTCAGCCTTCCTCATCATACTGATTTGGATTTCAATTCAAGTTGTTGGACACTTCGGCTCGGCAATTGTGTACCAGTTGTCAAATTTTTCTGATCCTGACACATACTTTTACATTCTTTGTTCATATCAATGAGCTTAATTTAATTTAGAGAAAAATCCTAATTGAAATGTTTGGAATGTTAGCTGCAATCTGAAATTCCAGGTGTGTTTTTCCACTTTCTCTTTTCTCGCCATCAGTAGATTTTTAACTAGATTTTAATCAGTGGTATTTTTTCATGCACAAGCTTAGGAAACATTCAGTACAATTCAGTACAATTATAAAAATTCAAACCTAAAATTGATCTTCAAGGCCACCGCATCATCATGGGAGCTTGGAATAATAAATGGCACTGTGTAAACCTAACTGTTCCCTGGAGCAGTAGTTTCCCACTGTGTGTTCTGGGACCGCTGGGAGACTGGGTTATGGCAAGGAGTGTGCAAGTCCACGGGTCCACTAAGAATTGTCTATAGAAAATCAATATTAGATATCCCACATATGTACAGCTGTTTTTCAAAGGTGTACAGATGCTCTTGTTATTTGAAAAATTCACTCAAAAACATTACTGAATTAGAGTAGTGTTTTGTCATGTTCTTAGCTAACAGTTGCATAAACTACTACTGCTCTCATGTAGAACCTTTGGACATTTTAAATGAGGCCCTTGTACCTGAAGGTCAAGGACTTGGAATAGAGCAGTTTGGAACATAGAAACCAGGGCATATCCAGATGGCATTTGGAGAGGTTACTAACTCAGTTCAAGCTGAGGAAGAACGGAATGAGGAATTTTATAAAACCGAGAAATAAAGGTATAGAGAAAAGCTAAGAAGTTTGCATGGGCTTGTTTTATTGGTGAGGGAAAGGCAAATAAGATCATTTTTTAACCTGCAAATGTATTAATTTGTTTTATTACCAGAAGTAGGTGTTTCAGGGGTGTGGTTATCAAGATTCAACAGAGGGGCTCTTTCAGGACCAGGGTGCCCTTGTGAACTCATCCTCTTCAGTGCTGATAAGAGGGGGAAGGTGGACAGTCTCATGTTTTGAGGCCCCAGGTTCCCACTGACATATCTGCCATACTACAGGGCTCTCCTCTCCCTATCTGAAGTGTGAAAAATACAAACATAAAGCACTGTAAAAGCAGGTTTTTTAAAAGAAGTAAAATTTAACAGGAGAACTCCCATTGCTATGATAAAAGCATCAAGTCCCTAAAATTCTGAAGGATAAATCTTGGTGTTTTTTTTTTACCAAAGAGCGCGTTCTATGGGAATAAGTTGCTTGCAGGGGAGGTGGGGTGAGAGGAGGGGAAAGGGAGGGGTGTTTAAGACAGTGGTGGCCCTGGAAGAGCTACTGGCTGATTCCCTACACTCAGGCCTCAAGCCAGGACTGGGACAAGTTATGTATTTATGTACCTGCAAAGGGTGGGAGAAAAGAGGGGACCCTTTGGAAGCATGCAAGCTCAGCAAGGCTCCTGATCAAAGGAAGCGAACAAAACCCAGACCAAATAAACACTCTCGACTGTCTCTGACTTGCTCTCCCCACTCAACAGAGAATTTGCCTTTTCTGTGGTTTTGCATTTTCGCCAAAAGAGGCAGGGGAAAAAAGTTACAAGAATAATGCAAGAACCAGAAAATAGAACCTAGTAAATTAGAAAAGGTAAAGGGGTTGGTGTTATTTAGTCAAGAGAAGAAATGCCAAAGGGATGACTTAATAATGGCTTTTAGTGAAAAAAAGGTTGCAGCAAAAATTCAGATCTATTTTCTTTTACCACTGAGGCAAAATATGAAGTAGCCAGAGGTGTCAGCAAGATGTGTTTGAGTTAGACATAAGGAAGAACTTCTAGACAACAGGGATGTCTATTCTAATTAAAAAGGTTGTATGGCTTCACTATAATAAGAAGTCAGTTATTGAATAACTATTCTTTTTTTTAAAACATTAAGTAACTATTGGTTCTTATGTTTTAAAGAGTAAATAACTTGGTTCTTTGCACCCAAATAAAAAGGTCCACATTTCTTCCTTTTACTTGTCTTAAATAATCACAACAAAGAATCAGAAAAATTTATTAAATGGCTTCCATATTGAGTAATTTTCCTGAATTCCCAAAAAATAAACATTCCTTAAATCTCCCTGAAAATAGCAAATTCTATCTTAATTACTTACATTTTAGAAAATATGTCTTTGAAATAAGAATTGTATTTGTCAATGCTAGGGACTCAAAGATTTAAAGGGTAGCAGATCTTTCCCAGTGAAAGGCATCTTTGTCATCTAGAAGTTCATCCTTATGCTTAACTCAAACATATCTTGCTGACACCTCTGGCTACTTCATATTTTGCCTCAGTGGTAAAAGAAAATAGATCTGAATTTTTGCTACAACATTTTTTTTCACTGTGATGTGTTTCATTTTGTGCACATACACACTCACTCACAATTACACACAGGTACAATGATGAGATTTTAAGTGCTGTCAAAAATCCTCAGCCATTAGAAAAAATGACAAATTCAGTCCTTGTACTTCTGTTTTCATGTCTAACCTCATGTAAGTTATTTATGTAAGATCCTGCTTGAATATTAACACATGCAAGTGAATCCTGCTTGAAACGTAAGATCTGTGAAATGCAGATACTACTAAAAATCATAGTCAGTGCCAAGGTTCTTGCCTGAGCCAGAATCTGCACAGAAATTCTAGTGCAAACGGAGCCCTACATAAATTTGCTAATTGAACCCCTCCCTAGACTGTAGATATTAATTGGCTTTGGTTTTGTCCCTAATAGATAATCTTGGGGAATTGAGACATAGCTATAGGATCAGTCTTTTGAAGAAAAGTAATTTATTTTTTATTGTTAATTATTAAAACTGAGTTCTTTTATTCAGCTCCCAATATTACAGTGACAGAGCAGAATCATTATAGTTTCTAAGGCAGCAATTTCTCATGTCTTCCACTCAGACACTTTATTATTTACACAGGGTAAGCAATGGCTATTAATTCCTGATACAAAGCAAAAGCAATTCAGGTTTCACCTCCAGCATCATATGACCATCACCCAATAACTTCCGGAGAGTGTGCCTCCCTGGAACTACTTAAAATAAAACTGATATTAGCACATGTTCTTTTAGACCTTTCAGGGAAACCGCTTCAGGAGAAAATCTAAGTGAGCCAGAGAGGAATGAAAAATAGGGACTGCCTGGGTGCTGATAATCACAAGGAAGAGGTTTGCTGTAATGAGAGGCATACGGTCAGCTCTCTCCTGCTCGGGAACAGTTGTGCGGACACCGCTGCTTCCTAAGCACCCGGGAATGAGAGCTCGCTTGTGTTCGCTCCATTATCCCAGCTGTCCGTCTCAGCAGTAGCCCTTCTCAAGCCTGGAAGGGAAAACATTTTCCCTGCTGTCGGTTCCACTGAAGTAGAAGGGAATTCTCCCCTTTCACACCTCACCCTTAAGTAAACTTAAAGAGTTTTCTTATATAAGTATAGTCTTCTGCAATATTTGATCTAATAATTTTGCTTTTATTAGCTGAAAAAAAATGATTGACATTAATAATTATATTAACAATGATCTAGTAAGGAACAGGTTGAAAGAATGTTCTAGTTTTATTTCATTTAAGCTTAAGCTTGGAAACAATGGGAGAACTATCTAACCTCTCAATACCTCCCAATAGTTGTCTGATCTGTGAGAACATAGCTTTCTGTATACAGTTGGTGAGCTCTAGTTGTCAACCAGTAGCTGCAAAGGGCCAGGAGAAATGGGCAGCAGTGTTATATAGGGCAACGGTCACTCATTGAGCCCCAGTGAGGATGCCTTTCCCGAGCACCTCAGAGTGTTAGCATCCCAAGACAAACTGGGGAACCTCCATGGTGGATAGAAGGACTGGTGATCTAGAGCAGGGGGCAGAAGGAAGTGTCCTAATATGGCTCAGTGAGACAGGGAAAGAATCTACACCCCTGTGCTTCCTAGGCCGTTTCTGCTTCTGGCAATGGTTTCCTGATGATGAAGAATGCCTCTGAAAGGCACCCTCAAATGTCAGAAGCCTCAGCTTCTTAAGTGTCCTACAGGACAGATTTGAGGGGCGCCAGGTAGGCCCTGCACTGGGAAGAGTGGTAGGGCAACTTCAGAGGAGCCCAGGACACTGAAGGAAGAACTGATGCAGAAAGAAGGTAGAGAGGGGACAGCACTCAAAATGGCCTTGCTGGGCCACCTCTGCTGCTGCTTTATCTCCCACAGCATGTGGTAGAAATAAATTAGACCAAGTAAATCTTGAGAAAGCATGAAGCTAGAAAAACAAAAAGTGCCAATACTTATTTCACCCTTACCTTCCTTTTATGATGTAAATCTGAAATAGTTTTAAAAGATTGAATATAATAGGACTGAGAGCCGTGAAAAGCTTTTTGTTAAACTGGGAACATGGAGAACCTGCAGAGAACTTATTCCAGTACAGATTCTGAGAGATTTAATGGCTTTTGAGAAGGTGTTTTGCCCTAAGAAGGAAGGCTGTGCCCAAGAAGCCTGCTGCCTACCCCCTCTTGTTATTGTTAATATAACCCAATCAAGTTACTATAATCTAGATCAGGATTTCTCAACCTCGTTGCTATTGACATCTGGGGCCAGATAATTCTTTGCTGTGGGAGGGTGTACTGTGTATCATAGGATGTTTAGCAGCATTCCTGGACTCTGTACACTAGATGCAATAACAACCCCCAAGTTGTGACAACCAAAAATATCTCCAGACGTTGCCAACTGTTCCCAGGGAAAGTGGGGAGGGGTAGACAAAATTGTCTCTGATTGAGAACCACTGATCTTGGTTAAACTTTCCAAACTGGGTTCTCTGTCACTGTGCTCCCTGAAAAAGTGACACTTTGGAAACTGGTGTATGCTCTCTCCCTTCTTAAAGATCCCTGCTGCACATCAGCATTTTAAAATATCTCAGAAGTTCTATTTGACTTTGTGTAAACCCAAGCCAAATTTATTTTCCACTGACATCTATCAGCATTTTGTGACACTCTTTGTCCTTAAAATACAACTTTGGATGGGCTTCAACTGATACAGCCTAGTACGTTGGACAGTTTATGTTACTATTTCAATGGTTCCTATGATCAAAAATCTCTGAACATGGAGCTAATCATTTTTGTCAATTTCTTTCAAGGTCATAAGAAAGGTCTTTTTTATAAGGAGAGGCAAATTTTATTCCTCCCAGAAAGTTGAGAACTGGGGGCAGAATCACAGCAATAGAGATGAGAAAAGGCTGGAGCTGACAATCAAGTTCCTCATCAGAACTTCAGAGGAAATTGAATGCTGGCTGCCCTTCATTCGTTTCCATCCCAGAATATCAAGCTAAACCAAACAAGTTAAAACAATGAGAGAGACATGTGACAATAGCTGGTTTAAATAGCTAGCAAGTAAAACTTCAGGATCCTATCTATGAATTGGGGATTCCTAATGCGTATATACTTTAATGGTATTGTAATAATTTCCAGAGAAAAAACAAAAATTTATGTAAACAAGTGGTAAGTAAATATTGAAAAGTTCTGTAAAGTCCAGAAAGGGTTCATAGAGACTAGAGCTAGGAACCAGGAAAACTTCAAGGGCCAAAGTGCTCTCTCGTCTAGTCTCATCTCGTCTTGCCTTCCGTTTCCTCCCCTTCTCTTCCATTCTCTCCCTCTACCATAGTCTCTCATCTCTTCTTTTCTCAGCAGGGCTGGTCCATCCTCCTCTCTGTGGACAAGCTTCTGCTTCCTCACTGTTGCAGTTCTTGTAACTTCAGTTGGCACGTGACTTCATTCTGTCCTGAACCTGATTTTGGCTTTAATTCTATATGACCTTCTCCCAAATGATATGAGTATCCATGGCCATCCAATGGACTAGTTAGTTAGCCTTTGGTCATGTATTTGCCTCTAGTCTGGTAATCTGCAGCTAAGGAAAGAGGGGACAGGCACAAAATATTTATAGGCTCACCTAGATCTGCTTATTCAGCAGGCTGTAAGGGCCGAGGTAACTTTTACAGAAAGAGATTATAGGTGAGACAGAAACCCCAAAACATCGCTATTACATCTCACTGCTGTGTTTAGTTTACAACAATGGTACTAATATAAATCATAATAATAATAACTAGCATTTATTGAGTGGTTGAATGCTACCTATATGTATGTCAGGTGCTTTTCTAAGTGCTTTTTGGTCATTCATTCATTTTATTCTCATGACAAAGCTATGACATGGATACAATTATTTGTCCCATTTTACAGGTGAGGAAACAGAGAAGCAGAAAAGTTAAGTTCCCCAAATCTAGCAGCTGATTAAATAATGAAACCAGGGTTGAAACCTGTGCATCTGACTCAGTCCATGCTCTTAGTTACTCTACTGAGCTCCCTCTCTGGGGGCGGGGGGNATATATATATATATATATATATACACACACATATATATTACAAAAATCATGCATATATAAAATATATTATAAAGTATATAATACAAAAATTGGCATTATATGTATTATACAAATATATATATATATATATATCCCAAAAATGTATACTAGTGGACACTTTGGTCAACATTGCTCAAGCAGTAGTTTGCATAATCAGAAGGGTCTGGACACTGATGGTAACCACTTTGAGCACCTCTTGTAATTGAAGAAGTCAAACGTGACTTGTAGTCATCTTTTGTTATTGGTATATATTAAGTATTACAATTTTAATACAGTTTTCCTTTCTTAAAATGTGTATACATCTTTTTGGCACCATACCTACATCATATATATATAAAATGTGTGTGTGTGTGTGTGTGTGTGTGTGTGTGTGTGTGTGTGTAAAATCTTGGCAACTACCTTGGGTAGGCTGGTATTTCAGAAAAAGCATTAACCAATATTAAAGGAAACCTGTCTATAGTTATAGATCAATCATGTAGCTGTGTCAGAATTTCCATGCCCATGATGGATGTTCTATGTGAGCTCACTAGGAATTTCCAGCACTTGGGGAGTGCCTATTGCTTGGAGCCCAAGAGCCTATAGCCCAGGGTCTGTTTAGCACAATCCCGACCAAGTCCCAGCTGCTCACTGAGGGTGTCTTGCAGCAGCACTGCCTCTACCTCCACCTCTTCGAGGGAGGGGATCCTGCCTCCCCCATCACTTTCCAGCCTGCCTGTCTGCCTGTGTGATGATCTGTGTCTCTCTTCTTCATTGGTTAGTCAGAAGAATAGTTTGATCCCTTTAATATAATGGAGCATTCTGAACCAGAGTGTGGGAATCTACATCAATGCCCTTCTGTGACCTTATGAAGATCACTTATACTCTCCCCAAGTCATTCTCTTATTAATAAGGTGGCCATTAGAGATAC
Source organism: Hipposideros armiger (assembly GCF_001890085.2). Taxonomy (NCBI): domain Eukaryota; kingdom Metazoa; phylum Chordata; class Mammalia; order Chiroptera; family Hipposideridae; genus Hipposideros; species Hipposideros armiger. Next base: position 2,519,759 of record NW_017731512.1, on the reverse strand, counting down.
TTACTGAAGACTTCTGCCACTCAGATGTGATTTCAGAATCAGGAAACTCTAACCTTTAACATTTTCCTGATATATATTTCAGTGAAGACAAAACCTGATGTTTTTTCTTTTTCTGTGTTCTACAATTTGGCTCAGAATTATGTTAATGGTTCCAATTCCTCACCCAATCCCAGGCTGTCTTTTAGAAACATTTTTCTTACTAAATCTTAGCCAATCCTTTTTATGTTAATATTTAGTCTGATTTTTTTACACTATAGTGGTTTTGCTCGATACTTCGAGCGTGTGCATCCATATGTTCACTGCAGCGTTATTTGCAATGGCCAAGATGTGGAGGCAGCCTGGGTGTCTGTCAATGGATAAATGGATAAAGAGTAGGTGGTACATATATACAATGGAATATTGCTCAGCCATGGATGGGAATGGGTTCTCGCCATCTGCAGTGACATGGATGGACCTGGAAGGTATGGTGCTGAGTGAAGGATGTCAGACAGAGAAAGACAGATGCAATGTGGTTTTGATTATATGTGTATTCTAAAAAAGAAAATAAATAAGTAAAACAGAAACAAACTTATAGATACAGAGAACATTTTCATGGTTGCCAGATGGGAGTGGAGTTGAAGGAAGTGGGTGAAAAAGGTGAAGGGATTAAGAAGTACAAATTGGTAGTTACAAAATAATCATGGGGATGTAAAGTAAAGCACAGGGAATATAGTCAGTGATATGGTAATAACTATGTATATTGGTGAAGTGGGTACTAGACTAGACAAGGCAGGTGTTGCTTCTTAAATTATACAAATATCTAACCACTATGCTATAAACCTGAAATTAATTTAAAATAATATTGAATGTCAACTGTAATTGAAAATTTTTAAAAGGGGGAGAGGAAGGAAAGGTGAAGGGGAATAAGAGGTTCAAATTTCCAGGTATAAAACAAATAAGTCATGGGATGTAGTGTACAGCGTAGGGGATATAGTAAATAACATTGTGATAGCATGGTACAGTGTCAGATGGTTGCTGGACTAATGGTGATCTCTTCTTTAGGTATATAAATGTTAAATAACTATGATGTACAGCTGAAACTGATATAATGTATGTTAGCTGTATTTTTTTAATAAAAACCTTTAAAAAAAGAGTTGGGAAATGAACACAAAAAATATATAGTGGTTTTGTTACACATTAAAATTTGGATAGATCGGCTATCTTTTTTAACCAATAGTTAAATATATGGGCAAAGACACAGAAACAGGAATGCACATGACAAGCTTAGAGAATAGTGTGAAGGTTGATTGAGCTCAATAGCATGTTAAGTGCTGAAGAAGAGTGGGAGATGAGCCATAAATAATTGACATGGGCATTTCTGGAAAACCAAAGTGTGAAATGAGTGGCAAAGAGCAATACAGCAGAACCAGGGATATCGGGGTTTGAGTCCTGGCTCCGCCACTTACTAACTATAACCTTGCTTGCACTTGAGAATCTCTTTGAGTTTCATTTTCTTTCTCTGTAAATGGGGGGGGAAAAGATAATCCATTTCACTAGATTTTAGTAAGAATTATATGAGCTGCACCATGCTAAATTCTTAATAAGTACTCAATAAGTATTTATTAATAAGTACTCAAATTTTATTAGCTAATCTTTTATCCTACAGAGACTTGAATTACACATTTTGACAGTAAATTTCCCAATGGACCAAAACAAAACTGTATATTAATAATTCATAATTCATTGAGTCAGTGAACCTAAAATCTAAATAGGCTATGTGATCCTAATATAGTAACTTTGTCAGGTAAGGATGAAAAGAAAAAGTTAAGGCATATGGCTTCCTCAGCTTGAAACTCCTGATACTGTCAAAGGACATTTCTCCAAAAGTGAGGAGGAGATTTTCAGGGAACAGTGCCAGAAAAATCCATCTATTTAGAGTTTACTAAGAAGGGTAATGGTACATAACCATCATTTCACTCAAAAGAAATCAGAGGTACAGCCCCAGTTCTGTATTAAGACTGACTTCATAGTTGTGGCCATATTTGTAAATTTCTTAATGAATCTAAGCATATTACAAATGCTCAGTCAATTCTAATGAATTATTTAAAAGAGTATAACATTTTCTACCTGTGTTTTTGTTACCTAATGCATACTTTTTTATACAATCTTTAAATAAAAGAGAACTATAAACCCAGCTTTTATCATTGGGGATTGTTTTGAACACAGTGATTTCCTTTTCAAGTTGTTTAGAAAAAGGTATTAAAATCATTCAATCAGTTTCCTAAGTTAGAACATTTGCTAATACTTTGTAGGAAACATCAATAGCATTCAACTTGGGAGACATTTATACTGTTTTCCATTTTAATTCCTTTTTCTAAAGAATTTTTAACATGAAAACATGTTTTGTTGTAGTTCATCTTCTAACCATTACATGCCATAACATGTTCACCTGCAACTGACCAGTCATTTTTGAAACAACTTCCAGTATAGCTGAGATATGAATTCATGACCTTTTTTTTTTGAAACTATAAAGCAAAATTAGCAATTCTTTCTGTACAGAAATTAGTATTGGAACTCTCAACTCAGTAATTTTCAATAAAAGTCAAAACTAGGGATCACTAAAATTCCACTTAGAGGTATTCGGTGTGAAGTAAAAGTATTTCTTGTGTGCATCCTGTAGGGGAGGAAAAAGTTTTCTTCAACCCTCTTAGGTTCCCTGGCTGGGTCTGAAAAGTAAACTGATAGAGACCGATTAATAGGAGAAAAGCATACAAGTTTATTTACTATAAGTTTTATGTGACGTAAGGAAATGTAGACCAAAGAAACAGTTAAAACTGTGAATTTTTATGCTAGGTTTGATGAAGAGTAAACAATCATAGAGGAATATGATAGGTTAAGATTTAGGGGACTGCAGTAAACTGGGGGACACTTAGCAAGGCTGGTTTGTTAGGATTCTTCCTGGCATTCCTTTGTCTTCGGAGTTAAGGATATACTCCTTTCCTCCAGGAATAGGAAGGGCGCCTCTCACATCAGGAGTTTATGACCTATTTCAGAAAACAAGGGGAGGGGTAGGAGAGTCAGAATGTCTTTCTTCTGCCATTTTCTCAGATTCCTTCAGCTTAAAATATTCATTATGCCAAGGTGCCATATTTTGGAGCAGCATGTCCTGAACCCCATCAGTGCTCATCCCCACCTTGGTTATGGGCTTCATCCTGTCTTCATAGACCCCACAGCCTGGTTGTCACCCACAGCACACAGCCAGCACTCTGATGAGCTTGGTGTGTCATTTCGAAATCTGCTCTTCAAGCTCAAAACCTTCCTTCAGGTAGCAGATTCCTCTCTTCTTTCCCAGAGCTGTGCAAATTTTAATTCTTTTTTCTCTAACGTATGTGAAAAAGGAAGAGAGGGTGCTTTTACTGCTCAATTTTTTTTTCTCATAATTGTTCATTTTAGGACATGACCAGAATCCTTTTATAAACCATGAAAATGTTTATTTTTATTTGAAATATGTAACAGAAATAGATGAATCTACCCTTGAAAATTATCTTTTAGGAAAATATTAATAACTCCTAATAAAGGGGATAATTTTAATGTTTTTTTCCAGAAAGGTATATAATAAGTATGCCTAGCATCTGAATCAATTAATTAAATGCTTTATAGCACAGATAGTTCTTTTGTATCCTGTAATTATATCCCTAAGAGACCAACATCATCAGAATAGATCTACAAGTTATCATTCACTTAAGCATACGACCATTTTTAACTGAGCACCTATTATGTGCCAGTTGCTCTTCTAGGCATGTTGCAGACAAAAGAGTCTTGGTGCTTGCCCTCATGGAGCTATAATACACTGAGGGTATAGCACAAAAATAATCCAATAGATATATAACTAGAACTCAAAATATGGGCCTTGAAGGAAAATAAACGGGTACATCAGCAGGGAGAATAAAACAAGGTGGCTTTGTTGGCATCTGAAGGTTGGTGTCATCCAGGCCAGGATGAAGGGGGATTCTGGGTAGAGAGAACAATTGTGTGAGGGAGGTATTCTCTTAGTAGTTCCAGGAATCAGAGGGAAATGCTGCAGCTGAAGCCTATCAGGCAAAAGGGTGGTCCTGCTGAAAGTGACAGTCATTGACTGCACAGACCCTTGTACGCTAAGGCAAAGGCTTTGCATTTTATTGGGTTGTCAGAAAAGCCATGATGCATTTTTGCAACGAAAAACATAGAAAAATACATCATGACTTTTCCGACAACCCAATATACGAAATGCCATGGGAAGCCATATAAGAATTCTACACTTAGATGCTGACATGTGTGGTCTAACTGATGTTGATATTGTGTAAAGATTGCTCCATCTACCATGGTGAAAACAGACGTGGAAAGGCAAGAGAAATCGCAGGGAGCCCAAAGAGGCTGCATCTGGGCAAGATGGCAGGCCCAGGAAGGATCATCTGCTGCAGGCGGTACAGACAGAATACAGAGTGTCTGTTGCTCACTCTTTTGCCTGCAGGGGTCCACCTTCCTGCACCCGGTGAACTGCCAGGGAAGATGATAAACCACCCTGCCCCACAGAATTTTATGGTTTGGGACACAGAACTGGGTAGAAAACGATTAATTACTATTACTGTTGCAAGAAATTATCAGCTCATGAAAAGCTGGACTGTATTAAAAACTAACATGCCTGCTTTGTTGATGGAAAACATCTGTCCACAGTGTCTGCTGAGGCATCATTTCTCTCCACTTCTCTCCTTTCTCTCTGGCATTGTAGTCTGGTTTCTGGAAGTCAGTATATTTTTAACTATACTGATTACTTCTAATCATGTAGCTACTTATGTAAGCAGTGGTACCTAATGACTCCCTAAGCCTCAAATTATATTAAAAGATGATGAGCATTATCTAAGGGGTACCAACCACCCTAATGTTCCTTAGAATTTTCCATTTAATTCTTTGGGAAGGGGGGACACCTCTAATTGTGAAAATTCAAAATCTTCTCCATATAACATTTTTAAGGGAAATATAAGACTTGTATGTTTATTTTAAAATATGTGGGAACAAATGATATGCTCCAACAAGTTTCTCATTCCCATAACAACTTCTTATCTTTTAAGTTCAACAAACCATTTTTACTACTTGGTACGTGTTTAGATAGAGTCAAGACTCAGAGGCTTAATTTAAAAAATAAAAATTGAAACCTCACAAAACATTGACACAAGGAATTAAGTTCTACAAAACTGGCTAACTTTGGTCTCACAGCGGGAAATTTTATAGTAGTTTCAGGAGTATTTAGTGGTTCTTTATTAGCCATGTGGAAATGCTAAAACTTTTACAACCAGAATTCTGTAGTTTTAATATGTGGCAAATATCCCTGGATTAACTCCCACTGAGCTTCTCAAATATTTCAACTATGGCAAGCTTAATTTTTTTTTAAGAGAATGCGACTTGTTCATATCTCATTTTGGAAAACAATTTGTTTATACGACAAATCAAAGAAGCAAGTCATCTCTTATTTTATGGTGATTTGTATTTTCATGTGTTCTCTTATGGCTGAAGATCCTAGAGATTTCTATAAACAAAGGCTTTTAGCCCAAAGTAGGTGACAATGAGACTAACACAGTTAGAATTTCAAATAGATTCATATAATAATTTCATTCTAGAGAAATGAGAAAATGGGATAGGGAGGAAGAAAGGAGAATCTGGCTAATTTCTTCCTATAAGAAAAGAAAATATTTAAACATCATGATGTAAATAGAATGCCAACACAACCTTGTACTTTTCTTTAATACTGCATGCTTTATTGCTTTCATTAATTGAATTTTCTATCTAGGATTGCTTTGCACTTATCACTTTGTATTATTTTAAGTAAGTATATTGATATTAATCTGCAGTCATTTATAGGTTACCAAGGCAAGTGTTTTTTCCACTTATTTTTCCAAATGGTAATTCTGGACTCACAGATCTCTAGGCACTATTCCTGGTCACAACAGGTATTCAACAAACATTCGTTCCCATTCCTGTGCCTGAGACCTTCAAAGCATTGGAGGAAGAAAACCTATGACCCCTGAAAAGCTTAGTTGAGGGAATAAATATATGAAAAGGAGGAAGAATAGAAAAACTACATGTTTAAAAATGTGTACTGCTTAGAACTCTTTAAGCAACAAGACTATTTTTATCAAGTGCAGACAAGGTCAGGTTACCTTGAGAAGAAAACAAAACCTTTATGTTAATCTCTTTAGCATGTGTCAAATACTTAGGTACACAACAGATTGCAAAATTATTAGTTTAGTGATAGTCTAATTTAACTAGCTAAATCAGAAATAAAGCTTTCATTTTAGCCAGTTATACTGGGTAAATATTTAATTGGATACTTCACTGAATTTAGGAAAGAGGATATTCCAAAATATGCCCAAATATCCAACGGTATGAGAACTGTATACGCAATTGAAAGAACCCATTCCCAAAAAACTCTGAGAAACATTGGAGAGAGTGTTGGATAAGCACACAGTGGGCTTCATAATTGCTCTGTGGGTTACATTATTAATATCCTTTCTACATAGGAAGAATATTAGCATTAAATAATTTTCTATTAGCCTTTAACCACCTTGTTCCATAAAATTTTGAAGAAAATTCACTTAAATTAGTTTTAATATGAGAGAATATAAACAGAGTCCCCATATTTTTCAGATCTGTGCTGGCATGAGAAATCCTCATTTTATTTTTAAATAAGCCTTAATTTGGAAAAAAAAGAAAAAAAGGAAATCCATAGGTAGATAGATAGATAGATAGATAGATGATAGATAGATAGATAGATAGATAGATAGATAGATAGATAGATGTATCTATGGGAAAAACTAGTTCTTAGTCTAACTGCTATGGACATGAGACATTCGAATGAACTGCTAATACTCCCAACACAGTTCCCTACTCTGCAGGTGCCAATATGCTTCTGATTTTTCATTTATGAATTTCTTCACTCTATTAACCAACATTTATTAAACATTGTGTCGGGCATTTCTCTAAGTGCTATAGACATAAAGGTAAATAAGCTTGATCAATGGACTCAAAGGTGCCCAAAGCTTCCTAAGGCTTGCTCCCAACCCTGAGTCAGGTATATACAACTCTGGGAGGATCATGTGTATATGAGTTTAGGAGGACACTTATGATTATATAATTAATCAGTTATGTAAGTGATATTTAAAACCCTAGCATCACAAATGCTGACTCCTAACTGAGGTTCCTTTACTAGTTCAAAAGCCACAAATAAACCCCTTAACTCTCCAGTGAACTGAGAAGTTTGAATTATAAAATGCGATGCTGAAACTAAGATCCCTTCTGTATTTATAGGATTGAGCTGAGAGTGATCATTGATTGAAAGCCTCATTAATGTGGGTGAGAAGAGGAGAGATGAAAGCTTGTTCAGTTAACCGAAGGAAAATCAAATTCAGTGAAATAAGACCAAATGGACAGCATGAGCTGGCCACCCCTAAGCCTCCCATAGGCACATAAACTGGCTGCCAGAAAAAGTTCTTTCACTTGTCTGGGCACATGGAAATATCTGGCATAGCCTCTTATTTATTAAAATTTAACATATATTAATTAAAAATTTTATCTCTTGGAACTATAAAACCAATTCCATATTTTGTGAGATTTTGAACTGCAACATTGTCCATATGCAAACATTAAGTTGTGCTAAATGGAATATATAGAATACATTAGATTGAAACAGAAATTTAATAGAAAAAGGCCCAGGATAATAATATGCAAAATCCAGAACATTAAAACTGTTCATCATATCCAAGGTAATTTAAACAGTATACAATTTGTCAAATATAATTGTTGACAAAATTAAAAAAGAATATCAGGAAACCAATTTAATAGCTGTTAATACTAGATACAGCCTTGTGATGGGACATAGCAAGAGCAGGGACTACATTTTATCCACTTTTTTTATCTAGATTAAGCCTATGTAATTTAACTATTTTTTGCCATGAATGTTAGAAAGTTTAGTGTAAGATTTGATGCATAGCCACAGTAACTAGTAACTATTTGTTCTCTCCTCTTGTTCTTACATTTGATTTTCTTATTCTATGTTGATCTCATTACATGAATGGCCATTTTTATATCTATCTTAAATCATTTTTGCAAAGAGACAGTATATAATAGAAACATGTACCTTTGTGTCAGAAGTGAACAGTTCTTTATGTAGTGTAGCAGCTTAACTCACATTTGCCACATTAAATATTAATTTTTCAGTAGAGTCTTTCATTAAAAGGTAAATGAAGAGAAAAAGACATCAAATACTGAGTTAAAAGCAATTCAGGTTCATCTGAGAGGAGCAACTATGGTATGTTTTATAACCTTAAAATTTACAAAGGCAAGTTTTTCCTTAAATATAAAATCCTTGTATATCAGTTATTTCCAGAAAGATTAATCTTTGATTTGGCTTTTGTGTATTGTAGCAAGTCTTGGTTTCTAAATCACTTTTAAAACAGACAGGAATTTGAGCCATGTTTGCTGCTAAGTAAGAGACCACAAGGCTTTGGCTAATTTTTTTGAGGTCATTAATATAATGCAGTTAATCACCTTAGTTAAGACATATGGGCATTTTCCCCAGAACCTGTGCCAATGGTCCTCGAAATAAGGTTAAATGATCTAATTCATGTTAAACTTTAATTAACCACATGCACAACTATATAATAATGTTCATACATATGTTGCTTACATTAATTGCTTTCCTAAGTTAATTACTGCAACACACGTTGGCTTCAGTTTATTTGAAACAACAAATGTTCACACCAGCTGTGGAGGTGATTGAAGGCAATAAATGAAGAAGCCATTGGTTTACTTGCTTAAATTAAATCTGCTATCTCAAGCTGTCCTGTCTTCATACATTAGAAAAGACACTTGTGGAGCGATGATCATGGAATTCCAATTTTAATCACTGTTTAGCCATACTTAGTTAAGTAATAGAGTTGTAAACCTTTGCATTTGTTTCCATCTTCTCTATTTAGTTAATTGACTCATTATTGACTGATTTACTTATTGTGGCAGAATCAACCCGTACTTTTATACAATCAGACATACACCTGGTCCTTATCCAGAAATACACAGACTATATCGTGCCTGATGTCCTTGTATGGCCACTTTTAATTGGATGCTAGATTTTGTGCTTAGTGAGATGATTTATGTACACAAATGACATTTTTTAAATCATAGAACTCATCTTTGATTAAAACAAAAGTTTGCTTTTTTATTACATCATTTTGTTTCCCTGAATCCGTGCCATGTTGGCTGATATAGCGTGATAATATGTCACTACTAGACTAGGTCATATAAAAACTTGTATTTTTCTTAAATACTATTTAAAGCACTTTTGTTAAGAATGAAATTTCAGGATGTCTGGTTAAAGATGGTGGATTGAATGCATGCATTTGCCTTAGATCCCTTTCTGAAGTCCCAATAAAATGAGTATAGTTTTTTTTTTTAAGGTTCTAACTCACTAGGTCACAGAAATTAAAGAGAGAGCACAAATAACAACCCTGGAAAGCATATGGACACGTGGTAACTGACTCTGCAGAACCTAGGAAGTTAAATTCTAAGTTAGCAGCTGGAAAAGCCAACAAGCCCCCTAATTTATGTTGCAACCAAAAGGCTCAGGACTGAAACTAGTCACCTCTGGAAGTGCAAGTGAAGGGGGCTGAAACAAAAGCCCTCTTACAGGCTTGTTAAAGAGGTACTTCGATCCCAGAGCCCCTCACGCCCACCCCAACTCCACACAACCAGGTAATTGAGCCTCCCACACCCTGACAAAAATGGGAGAGACAGTGAGAGAGCTTTCAGACTGTGGAATCCCTGGCACAGCTGAGGGAGGAACACTGTACTGAAACACAGGCAAGTAAAATGAAAGTTAGCATGTGAGTTTTATGGTCTCAGGTCTTATATTTAAGTCTTTAATCCATTTTGA
>NW_017731512.1:2506392-2507703 GCF_001890085.2 Hipposideros armiger | reverse complement strand
GGGCAGTGTCACTGGCCCTCATATGTGGGATCCGAACCGGGGCCCTCTGGCATCCCAAGCAAGTTCTTAACCATCGCGCCACTCGGCCGGCCCAAGATTATTTTTTAATTAGGGTCAAATAGCATGTAGAGAATGACGGTTCTCAATGGCTACCTTCCTGGGACTCAATAGCTGATTAGACATTTTACTAAATGATACAAAGATTCCTTAAAGATGATTCTAGGTCTTCAGTTAAGGTGTATCATTAGCCGAGGGCGTCAGTGGCAAAAGTTCATTTCATGTGGCCAAAATGAGAACTGGATATTTGAAAAACTAACACACAAAATTATCTGAAAACTGGAAGTAAACCCACAAAATACGTGGTACTTAAATACCAGAGGTTTTGTGCTTTTTTTCTTAATCAGTTAGACTTGAAAACAGCATGGAAATAGAAAACTATGTGACTCTCTCCATTATATACATATATCACTTTGATTTTTTTTTAAAAAAACTAAATTTAATTAAGTATAAATTGGTAGTTACAAAATAGTCACAAGGATGTAAATAAAGTACAGCATAGAGAATATTGTCAATTAGTCAATGACATGGTAATAACTATGTATAGTGCCAGGTGGGTAATAGACTAATCAGGGGGAATCACTTCATAGATTATATCAATGTGTAACCATTATGCTGTACACCTGAAATTAATATAAACTAATACTGAATGTCAACTGTAATCAAAAAAACAAATTGAATAATAATCACAAAAAAACACCTTAATTTAAAATTATAATAGATGCTTACATAGTTCTCATTTAAAAAACAACTTTATTGAGTATAAGATAAAGCTGCTATTCTTTCTTTACCAGTTTCCCAGAGTTTGTCCTTTATAACTTATTTTCATGTATGTCTTTATGATGGTCTGTCATCTGAAGACCTGCTTAGCCCTAGGAATTATCATTTTTGGACGCCCCATCCTACATTATATCGAACAGCTTAAAATGCCTCTATATCCTGCATCAAATTTAAATTATATGTGGAATAAAATTTGAAAGGATTTTTATACTTTTGCTTTTAAAGTATTATTGCTTCAAGGAATTCATTTCCCTTATGATTTATTTGTTAGCATTATCAGTTTTTCTGTACTTTATATTACACTAAAACTGCTTTTTAAAGTGCCTGGAAAATGTTTCTTGAAAATTCTCATAAACTAATGTATAACATTTTTCTTAACTAAGAATATATGTCTGTCAATTGACTATGATTTATATGAAATACAAGTTAATTATATTGCTTTAAAATAGATTTGAGCATGAAAAAAACAAAACA
>NW_017731512.1:2498556-2505852 GCF_001890085.2 Hipposideros armiger | reverse complement strand
AAAAAAATTTTTTTTAAAGAATTTAAGTTGAAAGTCCTAGTTAGATTAGGATTTACCTTGAGAGATATGATGAAAAATGTAAATAAGAGTCAAAGGGAGCTCTGAGATGAACCTGTCCTGTTTCATCTCTCCATCAGGTTAGTGTCTATCATCTGCTGAAGGATGATCCCTTTGCTTCTAGTGCAGAATTCTTACAGGATGACATCCAGTCTGGGGGGAAGGGCCAGCAGCACCCTTATCCTTCTGTAGATTTGCACTTTGCCTCTGAACATATTATGTTTGCTCAGTCTCTGCTGTAAGTACCAATTAATGATCTTCTATCATCTGTCATAGTTAATTAATTCTACTTGATTATTTCAAATTAGGTCTAATGAATTGACCAGTACTTGTATTTCCATAAGCCTAAGTCTTGAGAGTTTAAAATATATATAGCAATTATGCATCAAAAATACAATGTCTGAATCAATTGCATTCTCTTCATATTACAAACTGTTACTTTCTTTAAACTGATTGTATTGAGGTCATGCATTTCCTCCTGATAATAAAAGTAACTGTAGAGGACTTTACAGCTTACTTTTTCATTCATTGTTACTATGAGCAAGTCATTATTCTAATTTTTAGATAAGGTCCCTGGCCTCTTAGAAGTTTTTCTTGAAAGAGGCAATACAAATAATAAACAAGTGAACAAATAAATGTCTAATATCTCCCATTGAAAGGATAATTTCATAGCCACAAGTGCCAGAAGGAATAAAACTGGGTGTTTTAGGAATCAAGGATGTTAGAAGACGGGTTTCCGCCTCTAGTTTGAGGAGGTAACATTTAAAATGAAGACTGAATAACCAGCTGAGCAAAGATCTGGGGACAAGAGTATTCCATGCAGAGCCAGTAGAAAGGCCCTAAGTAAATTATAGCAACACACATGTAGCAGTGATGATGATGATGATGATGATGATGATGATGGTGATGGTGATGGTGGTAACGGTGATGACAATGGTGGTGGTGGTGATACGCTTCTTTTACAAATGAACCTCAAAAACTAAACACAATGCCCATGGTCACACAATAGCAAAGGACACAGCCCCTAGACCAAAATAGTTAATGACAAGATTTTAAAAGTTACCTAAACTTCCACCTTTTAGCTGTTATATTCGAGGTGCTCTTCAAGATTTGTGGTATCTGTACAGGACTCCACTAACTTCAAGACTGCTTAAGCACTTCCCAAACTACAGGAGCTTATCTTATGTCGAAGGACCCTAGACGCCAGCTTGATTACAAGCTGCTCTTCTCCTTTTGTCTGGGTTCTCATCACCTGCATAGCAGCTACATTATTTCACTACACCAATCAACAGTGTCATCAACTCTGAAAGTTTTTTGAGCATCTCAATTCGTACCTTTACAACACGTATTTTGGTATCCCCAATGCTATTAAATCTTCAGCCCATTGGAACCTCCAGTCCAGTGACCCTAACACTTTACCCATCAGCACCCTCATGTGCTTACTTCCTTCTTTTAACTTATGTAAATCTTATGTAGCTTCACTATAACACTCCTTTGCAACCCCACTCTCAACAAAACCCCAGCCTTGACTAAACCCAAATGTTGGCCTTCTTCTAGTCTGTGCCCGAGAAACTGAACTACACTTGAGAAAATCACACACCAGGCTGACTGGTCTCTCTTTACATTCATGGCTATTTGTCTCGAATGGGACTTCACGCCCCTGGCTAAGTGTATTTTGCAGCATTCAGGGACAACTGCATCACATCTCTCCTTTGTATGATGGTTTCTTTTCTATTTCATCATTCTTATCAGCATTTAGCATAATTAATATCTCCCAATAAAAACAAGAAGAAGCAAAACAAAACAAACACTGTAGATCGCCATCCAGCTTTTGCCTGCTTCTCTGTTTCTCTTCACAGCAAAACTTCTCAAAGGAATGGTCTGTATTTGCTTCCCCACTTCCTGGGCCTCCCTTTCGCTCTAATTCATTTCCTTCGAGCTTCCATCTCTGCTTTGCCCCATTCAATGGCATTGCCTCTGTCCCCCTTTCCCTCTACCTCACAGCAGTATTCCATGTAGATGATCAGCCTCTTTCTAGAAACTTCCCTGTCTTCATTGAGAGACTCCACACTCTCCTGGTTTTCTCCCCTCTCCTGGAAGAACACTTCTCGGCCACCTTAATGGCTTCTCTTCTCTAACCTACTTCTACACTGGGGATTGTCCCAGGACTCAGCACTGGACAATCTTTGTTTTCGCATTTCCCCTTGCTGCCATATCTTCAAAATCTCATCTCTAGGCTGATAATGCCCCTCTTTTATTTACTTCCCTGAACTTTCCCCTGAACCCCAGGCTTACACACTAAAAGTCTCTTTGACATTTCCACTTACTTGTCAGAGAGTCACCTTAAACTTAACATAGCCAAAAAAAGGACTCTTGATGTCACCCCCAAAATATAGTTCCTCTTCTAGTGATCCACATCTCAGTAACTGGCACCTTCCATTCCATTCGGTTGCTTATATTGACTAGAAGCATTCTTGATTCTTCCTTTTTTCTTGTTCCATATTTAGTCGCTCAGCAAATCTTGTCCATCCTACTTGTGAAATATTTCAAATCTATCCATTTCTCTAACTCTGGCTTGTTCCCTCCTCCGCCGCCATTACAAGCTCCCATTTTTTCCCCCTGGGTTACTGCGTTAGCTTGCTAACTCCTCCCCCTGCTTTCACTGTTGCCCCCTATAATCCAATATCCAAACAGCAGCCAAAATAGCCTGTAAAAGTATAAATCAGATTGTGATTCTGTTTTGCTCTAAAATTCCCTTGACTTCCTTTTGCCCTAAAAATAACATCCCAACTCCTTATCATGGCCTGCAAGAAAAAATGCAAGATCTGGCCCCTGACAGTTTCTTCACATTCCTCTACCCCCTTTCCCTCTCCCTCACTCATTTCCAGCCACCTGGTCTTCTTATTCCTCAAATCCGTTGAGTTTGTTTCCACCTCAGGGGCTTTGTACTTGCTGATCACTCCACAATGCCTTGCTTTTCTTAGAACGGTCTTCTCCTGGTCTCAAATGTCACCACCATACAAAAGATATTCCTGACCCTCTCATCTAAAATAGCCTCCCCAGTCATTCTCTATGCCATTGCCCTTTTTTATTTTCTTCACTGTACATGTCACTTTCCGAAATTTTCACTCTTTTATTGATCTTCTTGTGCATGTTTTGCCTCCCTACTGGAATGTAAGCTCTGTGAGTGCAGGGAGTGCATCAACTTCTTCTGGCTTTAGTCCCAGAGCACAGATCAGTGCCTGGTTCATAGCTGACACTCAGTAAATATTTATTGTAAAGTTAATTAATAAAAAATTAGACATTTCTAATTTTAATCTTAAATTTTAATTCAGAAAACTACATGAGGGGCTTTTCTAAATGAGCGAAAGTAGCATAAAATTCGATGTTGTATTAAAATGAGTCACAAGCAAAGTTTTGGACTGATAAAGTTATCATTTTTCCAATATCTTACAACTGATTTCAACAGTGGCAAATATTGTATTTTTAGTTATTTTTATAAAATACATAAAATATATTTTATAGTTCAGATATATATATGGTTTCTAAATTAATAAATCTACTTAACTCACTAAGACATAAATTCTATAGCAAATTTTTGGCTTTTGTCAAAACCTCTTTCTTGCCTCTCTCTTTCTCAGTTTAAATTCCCAAACATTATTTAATCTCTCTGGACCTTAAATTCTCTGATTCCATCTTAACGTTATCATCCTACAAATGTGTTCAAGTGTTTCTTGTCTCTGTAATTGCCCCAGATTTTCAATTGTGCATTTTGCATAATTAGGATAGAGCTGTAGTTATAACTGTAACTGGGGCTGTAAGAGTCCCCAGAGTCCTGAGAGTACACACGAAATAAGCTAACTCATAAAAACAACTATTCATATTGATACATTATACATGTAAGCTGGGATTTTAAATTGAGTAAAGTAAAAATTTATTGCAGTAATTTAGAATAATGCTCCCTTAAAAAGGAATTATAGTTTTGGGTACCCAGGGAAGCTCACCATCCCCTCATTTTTTGGATATTCAAGGGCCCCAGGACATGAAGGTCCTGTGTGGTACCCTGTAAACCCAGGACCAACCCAGCTGCCAGCTGAAGCTCAAGTCACTTATGGCAAGGAACTGTGTCATCCTTTGCTTGAACCGGCAAGAACCTGCCCCGAGGGACAGGATAACAAACCTCTGCAGGCGCACGCCAACCAGAAACACTTTTAAAGGAAAGTCATGCTTGTTCCTACCACAGAATCATACATCTGTAAAATATAGCACACAGGGAAATTAAGATAATTTTGCTCAAGTTAAAGTATATTTTAATGAAAAGTATTTTCCTTTTCTTTTGTATACCATTTTTTTTTTAATCTATAGATTGCTCTGGGCAGTATGGGCATATTTTTTTTATCAGTTTCAGGTATACAAAATAATGTAATAGTTAGACATTTATACCCTTCATAAAGGGATAACCCCCCTCCTCCAATCTACTACTCCTCTATACCTTTTAATTATTCTTTGCCATATCACTTTGATTTTGTAAAAGTCATTCCTCCTCACCCAAAATGAAGGGCTAAGTTGAACTACCAACCACACAAAGGGGACCTCAGGGGGCTATATGTTCTTGAATTAACCACGTAACAGGAGAAATGTGTGCTTTTAGAAACCTTAAAAAAATTCTTCAGTTTCCCATATTATTTTGCATTTGTAAACGTCATAGTCAAGTAAAAACATTTTTGTTGTACTACGTTGAATAAATTCAGGGTTAAAAATAGTGGGAGTTTTTATTTTAAACTGTAGGTAAAATTCCAAATATGTTATATGTTCTCAAAATTCTATTCCTTTTATTTAACCACAATGGAGTGAATACTGGCTGTGTGGTCAAAAGGCATACACCTTCGTCACTTGCAGATGGGTAATTTGGGCACATCATTTATGCTCTCTAGGTCTGTTTTTTCATCATCTTGCCCTGGAGACCTCACAAGTTGTTCTGAGGAAGTGTGATTCCATATCAAAGTATTTAGTACACAAAAGAAGGGTGGAATTTTGTTAGCAGAAAGTGCTGTGCCCCTGGCATGCAATTAATTAATTAGTTAATGAATTAATTGATTAAGACATTGAACAAACTTTTATTGAGTGCCTACTAGGTGCCAACATTTCCCAAGGCACTGGGTTTCCAAAATGAATAGGACCAAAAAGTAGATTAGTGGTTGCCTAGGACTGGGGGTAGGAACGGGAGCAAAGGCAAATGAGCATGAAATTTCTATTTGAAATTATAGAAATGATCTAAAATAAGATGCAATAATGATTGCACAATTCTGTAAATTTACTAATAATCATAGAATGGTACATTTAAGACAGATGAATTTTGAGGTATGTATATCATACCTCCACAAAGCCTTTTTAAAAAATAAATAAGGCTAGCCACTACCCCCAAAATCATATAGTCTAATGGGGAAAACTGAAATATAAACCAAAGAATGCTACACTATGCTGAAAAAATATGGATGCTGTTGACCTACAGTTGTGTATATTGGGTTGTCAGAAAAGTCATGACGCATTTTTGCAATGAAAAACATAGAAAAAATACGTCATGACTTTTCTGACAACCCACTAGTTGAAACTTCAAATGATTTAAATATAAAAAACAATTATACATTAACATAACTCTAACATTGGCAATACTGTTTCAAGCCCAGAACAGACTTCACGCTCTATTGAGAAACATACAGTATCTAAAATTTTGAAAAACTCATTAACCCTGATGTTGAACTTGCCATGTATGAGACTCTAGTTTAAGAAACAAGGCCTTGACATATCTGGAAATGTGTCCAGTATTGTCAATTTGACATTCGTTGAGCATAACAGAAACCTTAGTGCTATTTGGAGAGTGGGTGGATGCTAGACTGCAAAAGACCTGCCAAGCCCTGGCACACTTATTTGTTTGAACCCAGCCCCCAGGAGACGCTGCCTGGCAGGGCTCCCAGATCATCACAGAGCACGCAGAATGGAAGAGGACAGGCAGAGCGGGTGACCTGAAGCCCACCACAGCTGGAAGCTCTGCTTCCGCTCAGAAGGAATGAGTCTGCCATTCCAGTCCATGCTTTCTATCTCCGGAGACACTTTTCTGTTTTAGAAAACTATAAAGGGCCCCTTTGCTCTAGGTATGAAATTGAATCCCTACCCTTCCAAGTTTTCCTATGTTTCTGGTGATTGTCCTAGTTTAAACCCTAACCCTACAAACTCCTTTTCAACATACAGACAAGTCCTCCTTGGAGAGACATCTCTCCACACAGTGTCTGCCTTCCTGAAAAAGTACTGGATGTTATTTTCTTCCTGCTTGATTTGTACACCTCAGATGAGAGGACCCCCACACACACACATATGTGGCTTGACAATTAAGTTCGCAAACTCATCCTAGAAAAAGTGCTACATACCTCATTGTTAAATGTCACTACGGTCACCTTCGAAGTACTCCCCTTAGGAAACTATGCACCAATGCCAGCACCTAGTCCACCCTTCGAAGCAATTTTGAAACTCTTTTTCTGGAATGGCCACAGAGCTGTTGTTGTATTACACTTCATGTCCTGAATGTCATCAAAATATCTTGCTTTCAATATTTCATTTATCTTCGGGTAAAGAAAGAAGCCATTGGGAGCCAGATCAGGGGAGGAGGGAGGGTGTTCCAATACAATTATTTGTTTACTGGCTAAAAACTCCCTCACAGACAGTGCTGTGTGAGCTGGTGCATTGTCGTGATGCAAGAGCCATGAATTATTGGTAAAAAGTTCAGGTCGTTTTCATCTAACTTTTTCATGCAGCCTTTTCAGCACTTCCAAATAGTAAACTTGGTTGACTGTTTGTCCAGTTGGTACAAATTCATAATGAATAAGCCCTCTGATATCAAAAAAGGTTAGCAACATCATTGAAAACAAGTTCACAGACTTAATTGTCAGACCGCATATGCTCACTTATTAATTCATGTAGTTTTTCATTCACTCAACAAATATCTATCAGGCCTTATTATTTATTTAAAGTTGATCCAAGCCTGTAAAATCAGATAGTGTCTCTAGGACTAAACCACATAAAACTACATGGACATCTCCCAACAGACACCTTTGTGTTTGGCCCTTAGCAACCCAAAAAACATGTGTCCTCATAGCAGAGACAAGTTGACATTTCTTTTTTTTAGATTTTTATTGGGGAATTAGGGGATAGGAACAGTGCTGGGGAATTGGGGGAAGGGCAACA
>NW_017731512.1:2488727-2497661 GCF_001890085.2 Hipposideros armiger | reverse complement strand
TCACCTCATCCAGCCTAATTTTTGTCTGACTGAAGACTGTTTCCAGCCCACCTCATGCCACTGGGGCTGCAGTGCTCTTCTCCAACCACTGGTGGTGTGGTCATGAGCAGTGGAAAGACAGACCAGGTGTGGCCAGGCCTGTGTGTGACTCTGATGCTACCAGCTGTCAGTCAACACTCCCAGACGGGGGCAGAGATGGCGTTAGTGTGTGTGTGTCCAAGTGAGCCATTTAGGTCAGAAAACCAAAGACCACTCAGACAAATCTGTTTGCTCTACATGAAGAGGTTGTACCTGGCAGTGATAAGCATGTGGACTCTAAAACTGAACTGCCTGAGTTTGAATCATGGCTTCAGCACTTACCAGCTCAGTGACTCTCAGCCTTGGTGTTGCCTGTTGGTAACATGGGGATAATAAGAGCTGTTTTATGGATTAAAGAAGTAGTATATGTAAAGTATTTTAAAAAGTACCTGGCACATGATAAACACTTTGTAAGAGTTATTAATCTGTATGTCATACCTCCACGTGGAAAAAATTTAAATTAAACCACAAAGAAAAGAACATTTAAATGACAAAGAAAATGGGGTATAACATGCAGGGCCTGACGCTGGGTGGGGTCTTATGGAACATGATTAAAAAAGCCCTGTTCTGTAAGGTTTTCATGACAAAAAATAAGTTTATAAAGTACCTAGATCAAGACAGGTCTCAATAAGTATCCATTCCCTTCCTGTACCCAATATTTTATTTTATTTTATTTTTATTGTTAGTTTCAGGTGTACAGAACAATGCAATAGTTATCCTTTTCACCTTCACAAAGTAACAACCCCCATCCACTGCCCTCCCACCCCCGATATCATGCTTATCTATTACAATTCCATTGACTCCATTCCCACACTCTACTCCACGTCCCGTGACTATATGTATATATAATTATAGTTGACATATAATATTATTCAACATCAGGTTCAGAAATACAGTGCCCATACCCAATATTTTAAATTTTATTTCCTTTACTTTCATTTCTTTATCTCCTCATCCCCCTTTCTTCTTTCCTCCCTTCTCTACCCTTTTCTTCTCCTCTTCTTTCTCCTTCTCTCTTGACATCTCTTTCTCTCTCTCTTTCCCTATCTCCCTTTCTCTCCCTCTTCCTCTTTCTTTTCTCCTTCAAATGATGATTACTGGTTTCCTCCTCCATGCCAGGCATGCTGGGGATTCTGGGGATAAAGTTGGGGTACAAACCAACATGGTTCTGACTCTCTTACAGTATCATAGAGGAAAAGGGGTTTCATCAGATTACCTCACTAATGAAGGCATAATTACAACTTTAGATAAGTGTCCTGAACCCACAGAACACTGTTTTATAAGGGCATATGTCAGAGGCCCTGACCTGTGAGAGAGTGATGGGAGCGTTTGCTAGATCTGAAGGCTGTGAGGGACTTTACCAGGCCCAAACGAGGGAACGACATTCTCTATGGAGAGAAGAGCTCATACAGAGACCTGTGCCCAGGGTGGCCATTTTCAGAATGAGACTTGAGCTCAAGGGAAAAATGCAATTATGGTGCCAAGGCAAAACATTGATGCACTGGAGAGATTTGGGGGAAATATCATGATATCTAGCAAAAAGCTGCTTTGCCTTACAGATAGCCAAACAGTATCTTGTGATTTATTTCTAAAACAAGAATTTCTTATCCATTTATAAAATCATGCATTTATATATATATATATATGTGTATATATATATATATATGATTATTTACTGATTGACCTAGAGTATTAAAATTCAACCTATTTCTCTTGTTCTACATAAATTTGTATTAATACCAATATCAGTAATTGCCCCCATACATAGCCAAATATTCAGCAAGGATTTTATGATTATTCTATAAAAATTGAGGAGTGGAATTATCTTGACATCTCAGTTCTGTAGCTGTCATGTAGGCATCCACAATAGATTCAAAAGTATCTTCTACAGATAAAAAGTTAAAGAGATTGACAGATAAAAGTGTTAAAGATTCATAATCTCAGTTGCAGAGAGACTGCTTTCAGTATACTAATTGCTTTCTAACTTTTCAGAGTATTTGGGGAAATTTTGAATGTAGAATTGAAGCTTCAAAAGTATAACTGAGTTTTCCAAGTAGGAAGAAATACAGGTTTCTTTAAATTATTCTTATTCTTTTTTCAATGTTCACTGTGATGCTGTAGCAACTCTAAGTTCACATGGAAGGACTGCAGTAGAGGCAGTGTCTAGAGCTAAAATGACCAATTAAATTAGCCCAAAGGTTTACTCACTTCAGTCTTGGCCTGTATCTATGTGTATAAACCTATTTGGCTGATTTCAGAAAGGAAAATATTTGTAATTTTTAACGGAAAATAATGTCTTTGAAGTTTCAGTCTTTCACTTTACTTGCTATACCTGGCCCAGTTTCACAGGCTGCTTAAACTTACAAAGTTAAACTACTCTGAGAGGAAATTTTGAAATTAGAAAATCGATTCTTTCAATTCATTTTATGATGATACCATTGAATTAACTAAAGCCGCAATTCGACATTTAAATGAACACTCTTCCTCCTTGTTTACTATTAAATATAGTCAACATTGTTAAAAATGTGTATTATTGTCCCACATTATTTTTTTAATTAAATGTGTGGTTCAACTGAAGAATAACCTTGCCCTTCCTTGTGCTGCATAGAATCTGCACGAATACATCCTAAATTACAACTTTTGTTCAAGATCCTTCATCTCTGATGGGAATTGAACATTAGGAGTGTGTGAGTCAAATGAATGCAAAGCTGGTCTCACTGAGATGAGGTTTATTTTTAATTACTAACAATTTTTTAAGATTAAATTATAGGGCCAGCTGAGTGACAACGTTGGTTAGGAGTTAGCTTGGGATGCCAGCTCTGAGCAGCAGGGCCCTGGTTAGGATCCCACATGAGGGCCAGTGACACTGCACCCTCTACAGCTAAGATGGTGAACAACAGCTCAACCTGGAGCTAGGCTGCCGTGAGTCACCGGCGATGGCGTAGGCTGTAGTGGGGCTGTAGTGGGTTGCCATAAGCTACCGTGAGAGGCTGGCAGCCAGAGTGAGCAGCTAGCAGCTGGCATGAGCTGCCCTGAGCCGCCGTGAGTGGCCGTCCAGTTGCCAGCAACCAATTGCCTCACCCGGGAAGAGCGCAATGGTAATACCAACATGGGCCAGTGAAGCGACATCCGCCGCAACTAGACTAAAGAACAAAAGGACAGCAACTTGTCTGTACCCCTTCCCCAGTGCTTTTCCCCTCCCCCAATTCCCCAATAAAATATTTAAAAACAGAAAAAAGACTAAATTATAGAAAATAGCAATCATTTCTTCTATGCTGGCTCTTAAAATTAATCAGGCAACTGGGTTAATAATAGCATATTTTTATTAATAACCTACAGAAACACCAGTACTTATTCATCAGAAACCTTCAAAATGATATGCTAGTCAAGGAGTGTCAAATCATTTTTTTTTAATTATTGAATAAATTGTAGGAACTGTTTATTAATAAGAGTGAATTAACTACATTTTTCAGTGCATTCATTCAGGGAGAGGTGGTGGAGAGGTTAAGAGCATAAGCTCGAGTTAGACTACCTAGATTCCACACTTACTTTTAACATTGACTAGCTGTGTGATCCTGAGCAAGTTATTTCTCTGTGCCTCAGTTTTCTCATCTGTAAAGGGGGAATGATAGTAATACACAGTGATTGCTAACATTTACATAGCTCCTATTTTGCACCAGGCACTGTTCTAAGCAAGAAAGAGAGACAGACAGACAGACAGACAGACACAGGCAGACAGAGAGATGATAGATATCACATGGCTGGTACTATTCTACGGTCAATTATACATTCAATCTTCATAACAACTGTATGAGGCACGCACTGTTATTTTCTCCTTTTAACACATAAGGAAACTAAGAAACCAAGAAGTGAAACAACTTGCCTAGAAGCAGCTCAGTACCAAAGTCTGAATTTAGACCCAAGGTGCCTAACCCCAGTCTCTCCTCAACCACTACCCTACAATACCTGACACACACATCAGTATAGGACTATTAAATGAGATTATACACGTAAAGCACTTACACCATTGTGTAGTTCTAGTAAATATTCAATGAGCAGTAATTACTATTACTGGTTCATAAAAATTATAAACCATATTTTTGCTATATGAAGTCTTTTATTGCATTAAATATTTACCATTTCACTAAAATGTTCTCTTTTTACATCAAATTGAGCTATGTTTTGTGCAATTTAATGAGGTTATCTTAGGGTCAACATATACTAAAATCCATCATTTGGTTTTAGTTTCCATAATTCCATACATCAGAGTGTGAAACAATCAAGGTCAATTTTTTTAAATCATTCATTCATTTTTTTTCTACAAATATGTATTTCTAGTGTACGGCACCTACTGTCTGCCTGGCATCATTCCAGGAACTGTTATAGAGCACTCAGCAGAGAACCAAATAGACCATGCATGTCCTGGCTGTCACAGAGCTTACCTCCTAGTAAATCATTTTGTCATTGACTTGATTCCAACTTGAGCCTTTTATCCTGGGAAACAGGGCCACAATCAAAATTGAAATCTTCCATTGTTAAACACTTGGGACATGAGCAAGGTGATGCATTACACAGGCCGCAGTCCTCTATGTCACTGGCTTTTCCCCCACACACTTGAGAAAAGACATTTCAGAATCTCTGAGAACTGCATCCATAAATGAAACCCATTGGGAAAGTGCTGGCCATGTTTTTCTCCACTGGCACATGAGGGGGATGTCTCACAAGTCAACCCGTTCTCCTCATCACTGCATGGAGAAAAGCCACCAGGGTTCCAAAATGGAAGCTGAGCATTTCAAATTCCTGAGAACAGAATTTGACTATTTAATTCCCTTATGTTGTTTTCTCTTGCACTTAGTCCTTTTAAATATTATTTTTTATATTTTGCTAACTATCAATACCATGTGAAATGATTAATTATATTAGTGAAGGCTTTTCATATCAGGCTATGTCCTTTGACCAAACAAGGAAAAACAACTCATTGTTATAACAATATTATTATTTAAGATACTTTTTTCAGTATTTTATTTGAGGGGAAATGACTGAGCTTATAGAAAACTTAGTCTTTTAAAAAAAATTTTTTAAAAGTGTTTGTTTCTTTATTCTGCAATTCTAGTGATCTATTCTTAAGAAATTACAGGGGAGAAAAGAAGCTTCCATATATTAACCACCCACAAAATGTTACATACTTAATCTCATTTAATTCTCACAACTCTGGAAGTAAGTACATTTAACCAAGTGAAAATAGATTCAGGAAAACCTTGTATCTGGCCCAAGTTCACTGAGGTAACAGAGCCAGGACTATCCCAGCAGTGTAGTATGGCTTAGTCCATGAAACCACAGTATTTTACTTGAACAGAGATTGTGCAGATGGTTATAAAGCCACTACTGTTCAAAAGAGAAAGCAGCTCTGAACTGTCTTTTATAAGCTCTATTGTTACATATGTCACATTAATATTATCATGAAGAACCATCTCTACGAGAATATGCTTTCTTGTAATTCATCAAAAACTAATGAATTAATAGCCATGCACAGTAATTGTAAATCAATTGTACTTTTCAGATGAAGTGCTACATTTTTAACATATTACTTGATGATCCTATTAAATGAAATAAAAATAATATAATTGGCATAGATGAAGTTAGCCTCTTTCCCATTCATTTTATGATCTATTATTTGAAGTAATCATCATCATCAAATAATATTATACACTACAATTCCCAAAAGAGCACGGTTTGGACTGGAAAATGTCACTGAGATACAAGCAAAGTGAGACATTGCTTATTTAATAGGTCATGACCACTTTTACTACAATAGAAATACTATGTATTGATTTGGAAAATCTTTGTATCCATTTATAGAAAGAGTGGAAACAAATCAAAAGCCTACAGATATTTTGTATGATCAAACACATTTGTTTCCTCTTTACAGCTATTAAGTCTAATGGGGAAAGCAAGGAGAAAAGGAAATCAATACGAACTTGCTTGCTAAAGTTTTGTAAAGTGCTTGATCCTACTGCTAATTATAGTTTAACTATAGAACAACTTGCATACAGAAATCTTAAAGTATTTAAAACATATTCACCTCATTTACAACATGGGGGGAGGAAGATTCCTTTCGTTTCCTCCACACGAAAATGAAGCTTAGTGAGGAGATATACAGAGAGTTCCACGATGAGCGGCGTCACTGTGCCCAGTCCCCAGGTGTTGAGCCTGATGGCCTTCCAGCCAGGCCACTGCACAGCTCTTCATGTTCCTAAGTTATGTACTCTTAGTTTTCCATCGGTGATTATTTTGACTCTGTCTCTCGATAACTAATATCTATAATAGCCTCTGAACCTCAATATTAACCGCAACTATATTAATTAGCTGCCAGGGCCTTGTACGTAGCTCTCATGGATCGTAATTAATAATGATGTTCAGAGAAAAAAGTAAAACCTGTTCTAATGTCGAAACTAATAAATATACCCCACTTGACATGCTGTTTCTCCCAAGCTTTGAACATGAAATAAGCAATGTTTCACACTGCACATCTGAGCTCAGGCAGTTTTTAATTTACTCTTTTGACCCTAAGAAGGAGGAAAAGTTTGGAGCATCTAAAGTCATCATCATCATCAAATAATATTTGTTACACAGAAGAGGGGCAAGGTTTGGACTGGTAAACATAATTGAGATATAAGACGTCGCATATGTAAAAGGCCATGAGCCTATTATTATGTACTGATTTGAGATACCTAAAGGTGAGTGGAGTACCTCTAACAGAACACCAGTAGAGGTGTTAAAGGTTTCTCATGCTGCATGTAAAATCTTAATAGATACAATTGCACCACATCCAGAAACATTATCTGCTACCTTTCTGTACTTCAAAAAGAAGAAAAAAAAAGTGATTTATCTTATAAAAACACCCCTTGGCATGTGTCACCATAAGTCTACCAATATATCTACAATGACCACATTTATTCTGTCAAATATTAAATAATGATATGGATTATTGCAGTCACAAAGGACAGATCTACTTGAAAGTTATACAGATAAGTTACATGGAGATAGCTTATACCTAATTTAATTTTGCAATATAATGCTTTAACTAGAACTTTAGCTTCTATACAATTTAGATACAGTAAAAATATAAACAACCATTTTTTTAAAAAGTCAGGAAAGTCCAATTATACAACATTATGAAGAGGTACCAACTTGCTGGCATTCTCAGAATACCAAAAATAAATTAATTAATGTAGCACCCCAGCAGTTTAAAAAGCAATTATATTTCCCCACCATCTCAGGGTCAAATTTCATGGTGGTCAGATTCTTAATTTTAAAATAATGGCTAGACTGAACTTGGATTAACAAACCACAAATTTGAAGGAAATATGTTAAAGTCCTTAGTCATTCTTACAAGATTTTTTTTAAAAAATGGATTTACTCCACAAACAGCCAAGACCTTTCTGAAACCAACTGACTTATACATTTAACTGACCTGTCGTTACCATACTTCGCAGTTAAAAATCATGAGAACTTGTTCTGAACCTTCTGGCTGACTCCCCATGCAGAATGAGCGAGTATCTTCTGTGGCATACAAACAGTGTTGTGTTAGGTTTTGGCTTTCTTTCTCTATAATTCTTTTTTTCTTTTCCATGGATTTTTGGTCAGTACCAATTTTTCCTCTGAACGTAGGTATTATGAGAAAAGAGAAAATAGAGACTATGACTTCCCCTTGCCAGCTACAAGGTTGCCAGTTATCTTAAGATTAAATCTGCCCCCAAATAATGCAATGTATGTTTTTACATTTCAGAAAAATATTCCCTTAAGTTATTGTCTATATGTCAGTATTTAGTTTATTAATCATACTAATAGATTAATACATGCCTACAGTTCATTTTAGTTTTCTTTAAATACATTCACAAAAGAAGGTCTAAAAGAGCTTGAGTTTCATCAGGAGAAGATGAAGATTTTATGTGATTATTTTAATAATCAATGTTAACAATGTTATCTTCTTGAAATTCTATGAGACAGGATGATAGCAGATACCTGGACCAAAGGAAGTGTTCAACAGCAAACAAATGTACTTAAACAATCTCATTAAGAACTCTATCCCCTCACCTCAATTCTTCTTTTTCAACTCTCTTCTAGTTAGTAGTGTTATTAGATCAAAATTGCTCTTTGATTGGCAATGGTCATCTTTACTTGTATTGACTCAGGCAAAAGCAGAAAGGATCACTTTAATTTTGACTCACTGAAATTAAAATAAAATACAAATATAAGATCTTGGCCCTCTCAAATGAGTGCTCCAGGTGAGAAAATTGAGCCCTGCCTTGCATTTAATATTAACTCTCTACATTATACAAATCATCTGCCGGTGCTACCTCATAGAAAACTTGAACAGTGGAAGTATTGTTTCCTCTCTTGGAGATATTGTGGCACTTGTTTTTCATGGCCTGGAATCCAAGAGTGTAGGATAGAATTACATGTGGCGAATAGCATTTCCAACCATGTAAAGTAGAGCAGGACACTTGGATCCACCATGTTGGAACAGAGCCTCCTGGGTGAAGTGATGGACAAGGACAGCTGGAAATACCCTTGTTCTTTTATGTCTGTCCGGTTTCTTTGAAATTGCTTGTAAAACATCAATGTTAGTTAATGCGAGATTTTTCTGAGTTTATATGTTATATGTATATATAGCGTCAATATTACAAACTGTACAGAAAAATGTGTAACTAGATTGGTATAGCTTTAAAAGTATTCATATTGCATTCATTCTCACATATGCTTCAAGTCAATATTTTATCAATATTCTATTTTGGCACTTTTGCTCAATGGATGATGAATGGACATTTTTGCAATGGTTAATGAATGATTCTT
>NW_017731512.1:2477258-2481512 GCF_001890085.2 Hipposideros armiger | reverse complement strand
AGCGGAAATCATGGGAGAAACTCTAGGATGAGTAAGCTCAAAGACATGGCTTAGAATTGGGGCTTAAATACCATCTTTCGCTAATACAAAAGGATGATGGGTGTGGGGGAGGCAAGTTATGGAAAGGTGATCAGAAAAAAGCATTGTTAACAAGAGTAAGGTTTGTCATACACAGTTTTAAGTGGGTGCCTTCTCCGTTGATAAGATTCTTTTCTGATTTAGAGTCATCCTTCTCTTCCTGGTACAGAGAGGGATACTCCCTTACAAATGGAGATTTCCTTAATAAATATAAATGTCCCTTACAAAAGGGTGACTTCCACTCTGTTTCCAGAGCTTTGCCTGTGTCTGCTGTTTCTCAAAATAATCAGCTTAAAATAATCCTTATGCCAAAATGACATATTTTGGAGTGACATATTCTGGTTTGCTTTACCCCCATAAGGTTCTTTTGTGTCCCTTTCCTGTCACTAAGAAATGTTGGTCTGTTTGTACCCACTTCAAGGAAGGACTCTGATTTTTGTAGTTACCTGTGGAGGCGGCAGCAGGGTCCAAAGAGTCAGGAGTGGAATGAAACTTGCTCAATGTATACATGTAACAGGGTTTTGACTTTTAACTCATGAGAATGTATTATATATTCAAAACAAAAT
This sequence comes from Hipposideros armiger, assembly GCF_001890085.2. Classification (NCBI taxonomy): domain Eukaryota; kingdom Metazoa; phylum Chordata; class Mammalia; order Chiroptera; family Hipposideridae; genus Hipposideros; species Hipposideros armiger. The sequence continues at coordinate 2,480,868 of NW_017731512.1, read as the reverse complement.
CAAAGAAAATTTTAAAAGAAAAAATGTAAGGAGGGGCAGCATGGTGAGAAAATGCAAATGGAGGCGGCATAGCCAATATTTCTCCACAATCATCATTCTTTATATCATCACTCTGGGCCCCAAATGTTTCCCTGGAGCGATTTATCAGTCTTCAATCATAATGACCATCCACCAACAAAGAGCAGTAGCAAAACTGAGTGAACAAAAGGCTCGGCCCACTGAAGTCCAAATTCCCTGGCAATCATTCAAGGTTTTTCTTTGGCAGACCTCAGTACAACCAAGTAACAATACATTGTCTCCGGGATCATCTTCAAGGTAGTTTGTGCAGCTTTCTGATCGGGGACACAGTACAAGATTCACTGAGGCTATATGCCAAGCTTCTGGTTGCAACTATAGGCCTTTGTTAGAGAGGCTCACCTGAAAAGTCAAGCGTGTCACATCTAGGTCTGTCTGACTTCAGTGTTATGTGAAAGAGCAAAGTGGGGCGGGGGAGGGAAGAAAAAGAGCGTAGGAGGCTTGGGGTGGGGTGGGGATAGATGGTAAAGAATGAGTAAAGATAAGTACTAAATAGTGCTGCAGGAAAACAATTTGAGATAACAAAGGCAGCATTCTACTGTCCCCACTTTAGGAAGGGCTACTACTAATACAGTTATACTTTTGTGAACAAGAATTAACTTTGGGATTCTCTGAAGATTTTTCAAGGCTTGTGTGTGTGTGNATTAATGATTAGATTCAATATCTGATCCCAAGACCTCAAAACAAGTCTTCTCTAGCCTTTTCTATTGATGCTTCTTAGATTTGAGAATGTATATTGTTTTTCTGAAAACTTTGCACCTGATGACCAGTTCCCTCTGCTGCTCCCCAAATGCTGATAAACAAAACAAAACCAATGTTGAGAATTTGAGTACCTCCATATGCAGAGGGAACATTTGAACATGAGCAAGAGTGGGGTTATTCTCTCCATGATTTGAATTTTCAACTCTCTCCTTTTCCCCAGAGCCTCTTTTCCCAAAAATTATTCATCCTTAATTTAACCACTTAGCTTTCTAATACAGAAGCCTATGTCATCCTCTAAGATATGTAACCTGGCAGTAGTCGTGAAAATACTGTATATACCTATGCTCACTTTGTATTTGGTGATAGGGTTTTTATTTTACCCAAATCCACAGCTGTTTCCCATAGAACATCCCAGAGAACAAATATCTTTTAGGGATGAGGATTATGTGCCTAGAACAAAGGGCAAAATTGAGTTCTTAATATGTGATAAAGACGATCTCATTCCTGAAGAATACAGGAGAAACAAACTCTTAGAATTTCAGATTCAATCCAAATCCATTAAATTAAAAGAGAAATTAAAGGCACTCAATGGAAAAGTAGTTAATATTTTACCACATAATGTCTCTGAAATTAAATAATTTAGCTTGTACAACTGTGGTTAGGTATGAAAGGATAGTGTTTGTGCCTGACAGCTGAGATCATTACTTAAGAACAACATGTCCATGTGAAAAAAAATGGCCACTGTAGGTTTGCCAAGTTGAAGTAAATTAGAAATGTGGGTGGTGAAATGGAACCAAAGAGGAGGGATTCAGTGAGATTAGTCAAGTATTGATAAATATAGTTGTGGTGTCACATAAAGGAGTCATCTTCAAAGAAAACGTTCCAAGAAAACACGTGTGCACAAACGCATACACACATAAACCTAGCACAAACACCCCGTACTCGCTCTCTTTTACTTGTTACTTGTGCCAGCAACTTTACCATTTATCTGGTCTAAGAGTTTTTCTTCCTGAGATGCCTCATCATTTACATCATTGAAAAGAAATTTTCTTGGACATGATGCTGTACACAGTTTAGGGCCTGGCATTGTACACTTCTTATGCATAGCTCAGTACTCCTCCTTTTAGATCACAGTATTCTAGAATCTGTATCTTGCAACTGTTTCTATAAGCACTCCAAATAGTTTAGAAAGAAAATGTTCTTATAGTGGTGTGAAATCACCTCAAAATTGGACTCTTGACAAAAATATGTTAGCCCTGTAGAGGAGGATAATAATTTCTCCTCTGTGCTTCTAGGTTCTTGACTGAGACACCCTCTATAATAAAAGACAGATTAACAGGAGAAAAACAAACAGATGTTTAATAACATATGTACTTCCTGTATACATGGGAGAGACCCAGGAAAACTGAATAACTCCCCAAAATGGCTCAAGCTATCACCTTAAGAACCATCTCCAGCTAAAGACGAAAGAAGATGTTGAGGGTGAGGGGGAGGCCAGTTATGGGAGGTGACTGGGAAAAGCACAATAAACAAAGGCATGGCAGTTATGCAAATTTAAGTCCTTGCTTTCTCCATTGATAAGGGTTCCCAGAAATTTAGTCATCCTTCTCTTCCTGGTACAGAGAAGGAGACGAATGGAGATTTCCTTATAAATGTAAGTGTCTCTTATAAAAGGGTAACTTCTACTCAGTTTCCAGAGCTTTTCCTATATCTGATGCTCCTTAAAAATGATTAGCCTGAAATAATCCTTATGCCAAACAGGCATATTTTGGGGTGATAAATACTTCTCCCCTTCAGCCTCCACCAATGCTAAACTATAAACCTAAGTACATTTTCTAGATTGTATTCCAGCTTGAACTGGGTTTAGACATTGTAAGACTCAAAGTCAAATTATCAGATGCCACCTTCTTTGAAAATTCCCTTTTCCACTTTATCTCTTCCCTTCCTCAGTGCTTTTCTAATTAGCAAAGTTCCTGAAGACTTTTCTCAGAGATATTCTGCACCATTCATTCTCTCTTTTATCTGCCAAAATTGTTTCTTAACAAAAGCCTTTTTTTAAAAAAAATAGTTCAATTTTGTTGTATTTGTCAAACATCATAAACTTGTATGCTAGATCTAGACTGTAAATTCCAGAAACAGGCATCTGTTCTCTTTCCTGCTTTTTCTGTTTCTTCTTAGGACCCAATAGTGTTCTCCTGAATGTAGTAAATGCTTGCTAACAAATTTCCAGTAGGCTGGTTTCGTGTAATTCTATTACTTATCCGTTCAGTGATTATTCATTGAGTACCTGGTGTGTGCCAAGCATAGTACTAGGCTCTAGATATATGAGGTGAGTGAAATAAACTTGGTCCCTGCCCTCACAGATCATACAGTCCAATGATGATGCTTACAAAATGAGACTTTTCTCTTGACACACATTTTATCCAGTAAAGACATATATATTTGCACCAAAACTTTGATTAATTAACATTTTCCCAAGTGGACTTTAGCCTGACTCTCAGCCAACTGGCTATAAAACAAGAATTTAATAAAATAACAATTTCAATTGGCAAATTGTGAATCACAAGACCTTCCTAACCCTCAGAATAAAAGCTGCTAATTTATCCTTTGGTCCTGAAAGAAATTACTAACTAAATATTTATTCAACGCCATTGGTACTAGACTTGTTAAAGAACAAAAATTCAAGAGAACACATTTAAAGATCTAATTGGCTTTATTGGGTGACTCATGAATCAGGCAGCATCCTATCTAGTAAATAGAAAGGTGCTCTAAGAAGTTGTACAAGGGTCGGCTGAGTGGCACGTTGGTTAAGAGTTGGCTTGGGATGCCAGCT
>NW_017731512.1:2464257-2470929 GCF_001890085.2 Hipposideros armiger | reverse complement strand
CTGCAGCCTACGCCGTCGACGGCAACTCATGGCAGCCTAGCTCCAGGTTGAGCTGTTGTTCAGCATCTTAGCTGTAGAGGGCAGTGTCACTGGCCCTCATATGTGGGATTCAAACCGGGGCCCTCTGGCATCCCAAGCCAGCTCTTAACCAACACGCCATTCAGCAGGCCCAGTCCTTGCTTTTCATCACTTTGAATATTTCCTGCCAATCCCTTCTGACTTGCAAAGTTTCTGTTAAGAAATCAGCTGACAGTCTTATGGGAGCTCCCTTGTAGGTAACTAATTGCTTTTCTCTTGCTGCTTTGACAGTTCTTTCTTTGTCTTTAACCTTTGGCATTTTAATTATGATGTGTCTTGGTGTGGGCCTTTTGGATTCATCTGGTTTAGACTCTCTGTGCTTCCTGAACTTGTATGTCTATTTCCTTCACCATGTTAGGGGAGTTTTTTGTCATTATTTCTTCAAATAGGTTTCCGATTCTTTGCTGTCTCTCTTCTCCTTCTGGTACCTCTATGCTGTAAATGTTGGTATTCTTAAACTCTTCTAAATTTTTTTTTCTTTTTTCTTTTTGCTGTTCTGATTGGGTGTTTTCTGCTACATTATCTTCTAAATCACTGATTCAATCCTCTGCTTCATCTAATCTGTTGATTCCCTCTAATGTATTCTTCATTCCAGTTATTGTGTTATTCATTCTGACTGGTTCTTTTTTGTGTTTTCTATCTCCATTTTTATGTTTTCTATCTCTTGTTGAAGTTCTCCCTGAGATCCCTGAGCATTCTTATAACCACTGTTTTGAATTCTGCATCTGGAGATTGCTTGTCTCCATTTTGTTTAGTTCTTTTTCTGGAGCTTTGTTCTTTTCTTTTTTTTAGGACATGTTTCTTTGTCTCCCCATTTTGGCTGCCTTCCTGTGTTTGTTTCTATGCATTAGGTAGGGCTGCTATGTCTCTCGGTCTCAGTAGAGTGGCCTTATGTAGTAGGTGTCCTGTAAGGCTCCGAGGCACAGTCTCTCAGTGGTCATCAGAGTTGGGTGCCACAGGTGTGTCCCTTGTATGGGTTGTGTGTCCCACCATTATAGTTGAGCCTTGATTGCTGTTTGCATGTCAGTGAGAGGGATTGACCCTAGGACTGATTGGTTGTAAGGATTGGCCCTCATTACAGTGGAGGAGCTGTTGTGTGGAGCAGGATCCTGTGGAGCAGGATTCACTTTAGTAGGGCTCTGATGCCTTCTGAGTCTGCCCTTGAGTGTATCATTTACAGAGGCAGCCAAATGGTGCTCCAGCTTGATCCTAAGCTGGATACTGGGTGTGGTGGCCCAAGGACATCATGGGAGGCATCCCACCACAGGTCAAGTTCAGCCAAAGCCTGTGCCCTGCCCTGGGCCACCTAGCATGAGCCACAAAGCAATCCATAGGTGGCTGCCCCCCACACTGGGCTTGAAGGTGCCTCTAGAGTCAAGCCAGAAACCAGCTGCCACTAGTGCCAGGCTTCAGGCTGGTCAGCCAGATTATGAGACACACCAAAGCTAGATGCTGCTTGTTTGGGTTTTGTGAACCTTTGAGAGATTTTAGGAAAGTCTGCAGCATAAGCCAAGCAAGTCAGGCCATTTGTATGGAAAAGCCACTGGAAGCAGCTTGGGTGTGCCAGCAAATTGTGTGGGGCAGGTGTCAGGGAATCACCAGGGTGAGGTGAACGGTGTCAGCAGATTGATGGAGACTCAGATATGGCAGCCTCCTGCATCTGCATGCCAGGAGGTGGGAGGGCTGAACAAATAAGCAATGAATTCTGCCAGCACGCTTGTCTGGGAAAAAGTTGCTCCTCCAGTCCTGGTCCTAAAACCAGGCAACTCAGTTTCTTCCCTATGTCCCTGGCTCCTTTCAAGCTGATGCCCCAGTGCCAGAGCTTAGAGTAAGTGAGCCCATCAGTGAGTAAGTCCATGCGAAGGGCTTTTAAGAGGAATGCCTAGGACTATAGCTGCCTTCCATCTCACCCAGCCACAATCTCTGCTGGTTTTCACAGGCAAAAGTTATGGGGACTTCTCTCCCCAACACTGGAACCCTGGGCTGGGGAACCTGTTGTGGGTCTACAACCCCCTCACTCCTCCAGGGTGGACCTCCACAGCTGAGATACCCCTCCTGATTTTTAAACACATGGGTGTGGGACCAGCCCGTTCCAAGTCCCTGCCTTTCCTACCAGTCTTGAGGTCACTTCTTCTGTGTGTCCTTGGTTGTAGAACTTCAGTTCAGGTATACTTCAGGTGATTCTCAACAATGGTTGTTCTGTAGTTTAGTTATAATTTTCATGTTGTCATGAAAGGAGGCAAGCACAGCATTTGCCTACTCCACCATCATGATCCAAAAATTCTGAATGTTTAATAGTACTGTTGGTAGACTGCCCAAAGTTTCCTCAAAAGTCAACATGGATAAAAGCAGATGTTTGGAGCACTTAATGTTCAGACCCATTGCATTACAGTGTCCAGGAACCAGTGTGCAGACTCAGCTCTGCTCCCACTTTACGGTATAATTTTGAGTGCATCACTTAGCTTTGTGGATCTAGTTTTTCTAATCTTTGAGATGAATAAGGGTTGACCTAGAATAGTGGATCTCAACCTCACTGTACATGTGTAAAATTTTTTTTTTAATTCTAATACCCAGGGATTGCAATTTGCTTTCATCCTTAGATGAAACCTGAACATGAAATGTTTAAACGCTACCCAAATGACTCTAATGTACTGCCAGTATGGAGAAACACTAGTCCAGTTGATCTCCCTTTGTCCTTCCTAAAGTGATTGTTGTTTTATATTGAAATGCTAATGAGGACATTTTTAAATGTCTCAGCCATCCTGCTCCATAACATCAGGAGCTTAAGGAAGATTCATTTTATAAATTTCACTCTCCTAGTGTCCATATCATTTATGGACTGGATTTAATCCCATGATTGGCCACTGAAAACCTGAGAGAAAAGCTTAAGGGGTTCCCCAGGAAAAGATTTCATTCTTATTCTCATCTTCCAGGTCATTTCAATGTTTTCTATCCATCATTCTGGAATGTGAAATCTCACAAATTGTGAAAAAGAAAAATGCTGAGCCCTCTTTGATAATGACTACATTACTTTATGAGATTCCTTAGGGCTTTCTGTGCCTGATGAACTGGTGTGTATGCAGTGTCTAATACAATAAGCACCTGGCACATAATAGGTCCCCCATTTTTTTCTCAATAAATGAAAGGCATCCAATTTAGCCAATCAATTATTGAAAGCTGAATAGTGTTATATGAATATGGTTCCCTCATGAAGCTTCAAATTACAAGATTACCCATTACAAGAGAACAATTTGAACACACTATAAAACAAATGGGCAGTTGAAACACTCAATGTTATAGCCTCCTCACTCCCATCCCAAGTTTAACAGTTAGAAAGATGAGTGGTTGATTTGATGGAATCATAGTATCAAGGATAGAGCTTGTGTCAAATAACCTATCCATAACATGTATTTAGTAAAAGCACAAAACTGCTGTTGTGTTCAACTTATGAACATTGTTTTCACAGTTGTTTTTCGTGTGAGCTATAATATTCTGCCTGTCGGGCCCCAGAAATCCATTGTATCCTCCCTCCTAACATACCCATGGGCATAAACCAACCACTCTCCTCTATCAAAAACATGCTTACTTTCTAGATCCTCACTTTAAATTAAGTGTCTGTCTGTAAGTTACTAGTCAAACATTTTCTCTATATTAAACAATATGGTAGGGGAATTTAGATATTTTTATGCTGATATATTAAGGTACAACAAAATATGAAAAACATTTGATGCTTTTCACATAAGATATACAATAAATATATGTTCAGTAGATGTTGAATCTACATTAAAGTCAAGAATTAGGTAACAATTCCATTGATATAAATGGGAGACTGGCCCTAATTGACACCATAGGAAGATGATTTCTTACATTTTCAAAGTGCAATACGTTATCTGAAAGCAGGAATATGTGTGATGACCATCCACTAGTACCACATTAGGCAGAGATGTTAACGTTCCTATGCCACAGTTAGGACCCCTTTTACTAATAACAGCAATGAGTACAAAACTTCATGGAAGCCTCTATATGTGCTGCCTATTTACTGCAGAAGTGAAGAGGAAGGCTTGGAAGGTGTTTATCCTTCTCTTTTCTCCTGTGTACTTCTGAGTTATATTTTAATACTTAGGATGTTACCAACCAGCCAGTATGCTTCCTTTCCCTTTCGAAAATGTGAACTTTAAATCAGGTTTTTTTGCAGGAGAAAATGAGTTTAGTAATCTCTGGTGTTCTTATGAGGCAGAGCCTGCATTGATAAACAAAATAAAATGCATTTAGCTTTCAGGCTAGGTCTGGACAATCATGATTCTGCAAATCAGAGCTAGAATTCTAGATGCTCTGACTGGGACTCTTGCCCAGGGCCTTTTTGGCTCTCATTTTTGCTGTATCATATTTGCTATTTCATTTTTATGCATCAAATTAACACTTAACTTTCAAATTTGGGCAAGAAAAGGAAGATGCTTATAAGTTGCTGGAGTTAAGGAACTCTCCAAGGAACACAGCTCCCAATTAAAGTTCAGGTTTCCATATTTTTAGGAAACATGCATATATAGGGATTGTCTACAAGTACATTCAACACACATCATTAATTCCAGAATTGCACTACCAATTAAGGATGCATGGAAATATTTTAGGAGACATGGTTTAGTACAGTATATCTGAACCTCAAAAGTAGCAAACATATTATTTTGCTTATATAATATTCTGGGCATCCCTGAGATTCAGAAATGATAAGGAAAACAAAACTTCTTCACCCTAAATGAGGAGAATGAATAAATCACATTTTCTCATTTCAGAGCTTATAGTACAAAATGATAGTCTTATCATATTTTTAAAAATTGCTTTTGGGGAAACTCAGACTGAAATTGTTGGTGAATAAGTTTATTTATAAATTTGAGGCTCTAGGAGATTCACAGTACAACTCAAATCTAATTACAGAAATGACATCTCAGAGAACAAAAGTATGGGAAGTATCTTGAGTGTGTTTAATTTTTTTAATTGGTTTCAGGTGTATAACACAGTGCAATAGCTATACTTTTTACCCTTCAAAGTGACAAACCCCCCACCAATATCATACATGTCTATTACAATTCCATTGACTCCACTCCCACACTCTACTCCACATCCCATTACTATATATATATTCAATTATAGTTGATATACAATATTATACAACATCAGCTTCAGGTGTACAGTGCAGTGATCAAGCCTCTACTCCATGCATGAAGAGGTTTCCCTAGCAAGACATGTGACCATCTGACACCCTACAAAATATTTACAACATTATTAATCATACTTTTNTTTTATATTAATTTCAGGTGTATAGCATGGCGCTTAGACATTTGTATAATTTAAGAAGTGATCCCCCTGACTAGTCTAGTACCCACCTGGTACTACACAGAGTTATTACCATATCACTCACTATATTCCCTATGCTTTACTTTACATCCCCATGACTATTCTGAAACTATGAATTGGTACTTCTTAATCCCTTCACCTTTATCATCTTGCCCCCAACTACCCTCCCATCTATCACCTCAATAAATCTAGTACTCATTTGACACCTACACAGTTATTATAATATTATTGACTGTATTTCTTATACTATAACTACAACATCCCCATGACTACTTTGTAACAACCAATTTGTACTTCTTAATCCTTTCCCCTTTCCACTCACTCCCTAACTCCCCTCCCATGTGGCAACCATCAAAATGTTCTCTGTATCTATAATATGAGGTTCTTTCTATTTATTTTGTTCTATAGATGCCACATATAAATGGAATCACATTGCATCTGTCTTTCTCTGTCTGACACCTCACTCAGCACAATATCCTCCAGATCCATCCATGCCACCACAGATGGCAAGAACCTATTCCCTTCTCTGGCTGAGCAATATTCCATGATATACATGTACCAGCTACTCTTTACCCACTCAACCATTGACAGACACCCAGGCTGCCTCCACATCCTGGTCATTGTAAACAATGCTGCAATGATTACATGGATGCATACTTCCCCTTGAAGTAGCATTTTGGGTTTCTTCAACTAAATACCCAGAAGTGAAATTACTGGGTCCTCCTTTGTTTCTGGTTATATAGCCTTTGTTTTAAAGTCCATTTTGTCTGGTATAAGTATTACTACCCCAGGTTTTTTGTTGTTTGTTTCCATTATCATGAAATATCTTTTTTCATTTCTTTACTTTCAGTGTGCATGTCCTTTGATCTGAAGTGAGTCTCTTGTATGTAGCATATGTAAGGGTCATGTTTTCTTATACATTCAGCCATCCTATTTTTTGATTGGAGCATTTAATCCACTTACATTTAAGGTAATTGTTGATAGATATATAGTTATTTTCATTTTATTATTCATATTTTTTACCGTTTTTGTGTGTGTGTGCCCTAAAAAAGTTCCTCTAATATTCCTTGTAATACTGGTTTGGTGCTGATGACATTCTTTAGCTTTTTATTTTATTTTATTTTATTTTATTTTTTGGTCTGGGAAGCTCTTTATCTATTTTTTATTATAAATGATAGCTTTGCTGAGTAGAATAATCTTGGTTGTAGGTCCTTGCTTTTCTTTTTTTAAAGATTTTTTTTT
>NW_017731512.1:2445351-2456502 GCF_001890085.2 Hipposideros armiger | reverse complement strand
TGACCATCTGACACCCTACAAAATATTTACAACATTATTAATCATACTTTTTACCCCTCAGAGTGACAACCCCCCTTCCCCAATCTGCCACCCCATTCTCTCCCCCCAATACTATTACATATCTATTCATATCTATTACAACTCTATTGACTCCACTCCTACACTATACTCCACATCCCGTGACTGTATATATATATATATATATATATATATATATATATATATATATATATATATATTCCCTTATAGTTGACATACAATATTATACAACATCAGCTTCAGGTGTACAGTGCAGTGATCAAAGAGTGTGTTTAATTTTTTAACTAAACAGCAATAGCTCTTTTCATCTAAAACTGTAAAACAAATAAATATAATAGAGAGTGATTTTGCACTGCTAAAGATTTTTTAAAACCTGCCCGGCCATGGACCACAGTGAAAAGGAATGCTTTGGTTCACAATATTTTGTGTGTGCTGAGTTTTCATCTGAGATAGACTGGGATTACAATGAAAGAAGCATGACAACACAGTTCTTCTACAGGCATGATGACATCTGAGCCTGTCACATAATGAGAATTACTAACATAATACTGAGAACTTGGGGGAGGGGAAGGGTGTGTGCCAAAGTGTGACTTCAGACATTCAATCATCATAGTATCACTAGTACAATAATCAAGATCTAACAGTAGGCCATTAAAACAACCTTTAAACTACCACCCATGATATCAATTTATAAAAAATATTTATGAAATAGACTTCTCTATCCCCTATATTTTCTTACCCTTTAATAAGTATTTAAATGTTTCTCCAATATTGTATTTCAATGCCCTCAGATAGGTTATTTTTATACAGAAGTATCATCATATGAAATAAGAATGTTACTATCTTAATTAATTAAATAAATCTATAATTTAATTAATTCACTTTTAAATCTAATACAATTTAGTAAGCTGAAAAAATATAAAATATGATGCTGACCCTCATCATTTACTTGTGCCCAATAATGATATAAATGAAGTTAGATAACAATATACAGCAGTATATAATCATGTGTCAAACAATGAAAGATAGGAGATGATATCAGGGGACAGTGGAATGGAGAGGAGTGGAGATGGTGGGGTTGGTGGAATTTTGGATGGGCTGAGATGATAGGATAAAGTATTTCAGGTATGAACTTGAGGAAAGATGCTAAATAAGCAGGAAAATTGGGAGACCCATCCAGAGAATTGTGCATGTGGAGAACAGTGATTGACAAAGTAGAACAGACGGACCAGATCTGGTCATGCATGATGACTTCAGATGGCAGGCAAAACCTTGTTCAGTTCAAGAGACCATTGGGAACCACTGAAGGCTGCTGGAGGGAGAAAGTGAAATGATAAAAGGAGGATTTAAGAGCAGTTTGTAGACTGTATAGCAACAGAGAGAAAGTGGAGCCAGAGAGACTAATAAGAAGGCATCAGCAGCTTCCAATTGTCAGGCTTTCAGAGCCTGGACTGGACAAAGCCAATTTTATTGCTTCTTGGGGCCACACACTGTCCCTCTGCAAAAGACTTCAAGTTTGTTATTCTGTAATGGCCAACTATAATCAACAACTATCTTGCATTTACAGATTTTGTTACCTGAGGATTTAGATTCATTTTAAAGATATTTCTTTTCCTCTAAAGTGGTGAGATTTATATTTTTACACTTTTCTGAGGAAAAATCAGAGTTTTATTCAAATTCTAATGTTTACAAGCTAAAACATTACATAAAATTACTAAAAAAAATAGGTTGATTTACATATTTATAAAAAAACATTTTGTAGTTGGTTGAGTTTAAGTGACTGGAGATATTTTGGAGTCAGTTTCCTTTGGAGGCAGTAATATTGGTTTAAGCTGCAGAACTAAAGTAAAATATTGTAGAAGGACTCCTTACCTTTTTTTATTAAAAAGCAGAAAGTTACCCAATGGAGATAGAGAAAAAAAACCTTTTTGCTTGATCATGGTGCAATACATGGACTGTGTATATGATGGAATTCATATTTGTGAATGATCTATTTAAAGTTTGAGTGAAAATGTAATTTAACTAATATATTTTAGCTCCTATTTTTTACAGGTCAAACCTTAGCCATACTGGAATTCCATTTATTATTTATTTTAATACATGTCTATACTTTCCTACTAAATACCATAGAATACCAGTTGACATCTGCATTTCTAATAGCATGAAAATACCTAAAATCGAAAGTATTGTTTAGCAAATACACATTACTTAAATGAGAGTAGGAAGCATTCACGTTAAAGACCGACTCTGAAACCTTCAATTAGATTGCTATACCTATTAATCACAGCTCTTAATTTTAAGATGGCAGGCTGATATTTCTGTCACTTTGGTCATGACGCGTTTCAGTGTCTCGTTGGAGTTCCCACAATTACCCATTGTTTGGGAAAATGAAAAAGGATGGATATCTACTGAAATAGATTACAACAATGTTGTCTTGGCCACTTTTACAACATTAGTTCTCAAGTCATAGTTCTTAAGGCACTCAAGTGAGTGCTTTGGCAGCTTTGGACTTCTTCAATCAATGGACTCAGTAATTATAATTGTGCCCTGATAGATGTTTAAGTGTAAGCCGTGGATCATTAAGAATGATAACATCGTCTAAGTTGCTCAGTTTACTCCCCTCTATGGCCCTTACTAAATTATATGTGGGTTATTGGAAAGACATGCCAAAGATTTGTGTTAATAGGAGAAGCAGCCTCATTCCTCTCAAGTTCCTTAGAATATTTGCAGTCACCATAGTTTTTCATGTTGCAACCCTGTGTGTTACTTCCTAAACCTTCATCCACAGTGAAAATATGCATTAGGGTACAGAAAGATCTTATTTTTATGCGAACTATAAATCTTTTATTGATTTTGTATATGCCATATTTATAAGAAAGTATTTTTAAAGCTCACATTTTACATAAATTGACCATAGTAATGCCATTCCTTAGTTGTTAAATAAAGGAAGTTATATTTAGGTATTTACATATTTGAAAATTTATGTACAGTTTATACATAGTCAATCCTCATGATTTATGAATTTTGTATTTACAAATTTGCTAACTCACTAAAATTTATTTGTGAGATAAAGATCAGTACTCATGGCACTTTTGGTCATTGGCAGAGCAGCAAAAAATTTCAGTCTCCGGCGTGCATGTTTCCAGTTAAGGTTGGGCGAGGCTGCACTCTGCCTTCTTGTTTTAGTTCCAGTACTGAAAACAAGTGTCCTTTTCACGGTCTATTTACTGCCACATTTTTCACATTTTTGTGCTTTTTGTTGATGATTTCATGATTTAAAATGGTCCCCAAGGATAGTGCTGTAGTGCTATCTAGTGTTCCCAAGCTCAAGAGAGCTATGATGTGCCTTGTGAAGAGAATACGTGTAAGCTTCTTTCAGGCACCAGTCATAGGGCTACTGGTCGCGAGTTCAATGTTAATGAATCAACACTTTAAACATGATGTCTTTAAACAGAAATGCACATGAAACCAGGTTATGTACTGAATGGTTGATAAAACTCTTGTGACCAGAGGCTCACAGGAGCCTAACCATGTATTTTCCCTAGGAGCAATGGTTGTGTTCAGTCATTCAGAGTTCCCTGCAACTTTACAGAACACGTAACTACCATAAATGACAAAAATCGACTGTGTCTTCTGTTTTTCTTTTTTAACTTCCTAGAAGTCATTTTCCCAACATTATATTCCGGACCATTATGGCCTGGTAGTGAATGTGAAATGTGCCATCTGAGCAGATGATCTCATGCCCACTTTTGTTGGCACTATCCCTTGACCCACAGCATTAAAGAATCTGCAGGAGAAAGATGGCCCAGTAATCTCCAGCGCTGTTAACCACTGGATGACCATGTAGTTTTAAACTTCAACAATCAGGCTGCTACTAAAGTTTAACTTACTAGTTTTAGACATTATCACTTAAATGTTTAGGAAAGGCTCATACCTGGGGTAAGCACAATAGAATCCTATGGCTTTAGCATCAGGAACACCTAACAAGTGCATTATGTATATAGAGAGTAACCTTTGTCTGTGGATGAGAGCGTCCAGAGCACACTTTTACATGGAATAACACTGTTGCAGATTTGGATGTAGCTGGAAGTGATGTCTGAGTTTATGCAGGTCAACCTCTTGGTTTTACAGAAGGGAGATAGATGTCAGGCCAGGGAAGTGACGATGCTGCCCAAGTGCAGAGGGTAGGTTAGAGCTTGGGAGGTGCTGCCCGCCAGGCCTGTGAGCGCACTCCCGCCCATCAGATCACCCTTGCTGTGAAACCCTGAGGCCCACTACAGAGTACAGAATACATTTTGACTCCTTTGCGATGTCATCCCAAGCCCAACAGGAGTTTCTTGTTCTCACATAAACATATTACTTTTCTTCCTCATTAGTTTAAGCACATTTATGGATAGAAGTCAGATATTCTCAATGAACTTAGAATCAGAAATTCCCTGAGGAAAGCAGTATTTTGAAAGGTAACCTTCTAGTAATTTGTGAGGACACCAAAATAATTATATGAAAGCTAAACTTTCATTAGAAAAGCAGAAACTGAACTGTATTTAGTATGAAACCTCTGACTGGATCTTGAGCAGATTAAGATAGCATTGCAAAAGTACTGCTTGGAGAAAAATTTACTTCATGCAGACTATATTTGAAAGCCCAGCACTTCCTCTGTGACTCAGTAACTGGCAGAGGTAATTGGCAGGGTCTACCAACAGCTGATTTCCATAAAACACACTATTATGCCTTGAAGACTTGTTGATTTTGGAGGGAGTTTTAGAAATTAAGGAATGACAACTGATTTGTTTCATATCTTGAAGCAGTCAGAGGAAGCTATCCCATAGTAGTGCATAGAAGACAGAGATATATTTACAGTAGAATATTTTCTTCTACCATACAAATTACTACGTTGAGCAAAATTTCAGCACTGGCTCTCTTCAACATTGACAAGAGATGTGGTCCACAGTAAGAGAGCCTCTATCAGACTCCATTCACACGTCACAAATGAACTTCCATAAATTTAATGGTATTGATTTTAGGGTTTTATTTCCCCTTTTTTATAACCCTCTTTAGGATAGAAACACATTTCTTGCCCCGTAAAAGTTTTATTAAATAAATTTTTCAAGTTCTCACCATGATTGGATAACTAGTCCTTGTCCCCTTCCTCTGAAATGACTTTTGATCATCCTAGTCAAATACAATGGCATTATGTAATTTTAAGATGTACACCTGAAACAAAAGGCATCCCTTTATGTAATTAAAGAAAAATAAGTCAATGAGAAAAATGTATGGCAAAAGCCTTTGGCAAATTTTTATCTTTCAGTGTACTCTTCGTTCCTTTCCTCATATTTTCCCTCAACCATATGAAGCAATCAACAAATATTTATTGGGCACTTTGATGTTCTCAGAACTCTGCTATGTACTACAAGGGTCTCCATAGGAATAAAGAACATGTTCCCTGCTTTCAAGAATGTAGTATTTGCCATGCCAGGTTCTAAGAAATACAGTTTTCACTTAAGAAATCAAAAAGAGAGTGGGTAAGAATGCTGTTCCTTGATCCAAGGTTTAGAGCTATGGTAGACTAAAACCTTCCCTAGGACTTTACCATCCCCAGTAGATGTTGAAGGTGTCTCAAAAGTTCTGAAAGAAGGAAACCCAGTTACTGTTGTTGAACCCAGCCTTCCCTAAATGCACTTGACAGAGAAAGTGTTTTGTTACGTCAGACCTATGAAAAGTCTCTTGGGATACTGATATTCTATGGAAAACAATTTAGAAATTCTGAATTAGAGACCCACGTAGGACATTTTCTTATCAACATTTGAGTGCACACTCAAAGGTGGAAAGTGTAGAGAAAAGAAAGATCATTATGATATACGCTGGTGAAGAAAACCTCAGAGGAGTTTGGACGTTAAAAGAAATAAAAGTGTAGTTGAGAAAAAGCAGAACACTGAGATGAGGGAAGGGAAACTCAGGTTATAGCTTCTGAATTATTCACATTCATTATTTTGGGAGGTCAGGGAGAAATGGTGCAGACAACGATTACTAGGCACTTTGACTTTCTAAGTTATACGTTTCTATGTTTTTTGCATGCTTGTTTTTACAATACTTATTCTATAATATGATGGCTTGTTCTTATAATCAGATGATATTTTTCTAACACTCACTAAGGTTTACCTATCAGATTAACTAAGATGTGTACAGATCTTTACTTCTAAAATCTATATATGCATGTGTATTCATATGTGTGTGCACTATTCAGAAACAGGTGTGAAAATACAGTATCTGGGCCAAAACCAAGCTGAAGCACCAAGGTCAGCCTGTGTTGTAATTTGGGTGGCACCTGTTGTTTATTCATCTCTCAAGTGTGGCTGACTTCAGGGATGAGAATAAATAATAGTCTCTTACTAAGTTTCCCTTTTGCCTAGTCATCTAATCAGTACGTGATGAATTTATACCTGAAGCTAATGAGCTGAGGAAGAAGCTGAAAATAGCAACTTACGTTTCCTAATGATAGTTCGGCTTCTTTAAGAACATTTTAGTTGCTCCTGAATTTCAGTGTATTCATTTTTAAAAGTATATTTTATTTTAAAAATGGCAAAGTCAGGTGTTTCTTAATATTTAATAAGCTATTTGTGCCTAAACCCCAAGATTTTTTTAAATCTGAAAATATAACCAACTTTGCAAGTAACTGAACTGAAAATCCTCAAGACAGAGGAAAGTGTTTGTAAATATTGTTGTCAGCTTGGGAAGCTATTTTTCTTTCATCTCCCTAAGATAGTATTCTTAAGGGAATTTTCTAATCTGGGGGAAAAAAATATATATATATATGTATATGTATATATACATATATATATATATAAACTTTGTGTTGAGTATAAATAAATGTGTACACATATATTCAGCAAAATATAAGCATCATACAGGTTAGCATGTAAGATTGGATGATGTAAAATTGCTGAAATTTGTTTCTCAAATACAATAAAGGCAATTTCCTGTGGTTCAACCTCATAGTTTAGCTCACTCATTAGTGGTCTCTCCTCACTTGGGTACACAGTTTGAGTCAGAATTCCCCTCTTCTGGCTTCTTCCACTTCTGAGTCATTCTATTCTGTCTCTTGTTGTCTCCTGAAGATTACTGGACAGGCTAGTGAGTTATAGAATCCTGATATGCTAATCCATTTCTGGGCTGGCAAATTCTCAGACTTGAGACCTTAAAGGTCAAAGGAAGTCCCTGTGTTGGTACAATATCATGGACACAAAATTAGTCAACTCAACTAATGTTGATCTTTCTCTAATATCTGTCCGTATTTCTATTACTCTTGATGCTATCCAAGGGCATTTAGATGATCCTAGAAATTCAGGTACCTGAGAGGACTTTATTGGACATCAACCTCTGGTTGCATGATGTCCCTACTGAACTGCTTGGCAGTTCTAAAGATCTGCATAGAAGACTGGCTCTGGGACAAATGCTGTCAAGTTGAGTCCCCCCAAACCCAAGCATGTTTATTTCTATTTTGACCCCTATATTTTATTCTCCACTGCCCCCCCCCCACTATGATTGCAGATCAGAATAACTACCAGCTTCCATGGATTAAATATCTAAACTTTGATGTGACTGCTCAATAGTTTACCACCATGTGTGTATTATGCATGCCCATGTATACAATACTGACACAATGATCTGAAGAGAGAAAATTGCAGTGGGTTTTCTCTACCTGCAGTTTCAGTAGTACCAAATCTAATTACCCAGCTGAGGAGAATTAGACTTTATAGGAGGTGCTAAATATGACCTAATGAGTTTTGTGAGACATTTGTGAGTAGAAACAGGAACAACTGTTTGTTATAGCTTTTGCATGGTGTCAAAGCTGCACTGCCTTCCAAGCTATGGGTAAAGAAATTCTCTATCCATAACAGCATTTGTCACAGCCTCTATCTCTGCAAATCGCTATCAATCCAAACGCAAGTTGCCATGCCAGAAGGCTGGTTTTCAGATTCTTCCTTTCAGAAATCTTATGTAAAGACAGACAGTTTAAAAGGACTGGCATTTTCTATTCACTAGTGAATCAATGAACATTAAACATAGCATTTAATTAATATAAGTTAATGACTAATTATTGAGCTGCTTCTTTGTATAAGGCCCTGGAGGTTAATACTGGTGCCTAGTAGGTGTTCAGTGAATTTTTCTTAAATTCAAAGACGATAAAGGCCTGCTATCAAAGACTTTATAATCCTCTCAAAAAAGTACGTGTTTGTGTAATGCTTTTATTTCAGCACATACATTATCAAATCTTACCTACGCATGGCATGTATTAGACTTCTCATTTTACAAATAAGGAAACCAAAGCTCAGAGGAAATAAAAGATTTGGCCAGGAGTTCTATGTTAGTCAGGGTTCCCCAGAGAAACAGAACCAACAGTATATCCTTTATAAGGATATTTGTTATGAGGAATTGGATGATGTGGGCTAAAAGGTCCCACAATCTTCCGTCTACAAGCTGGAGACCTAGGAAAGCCCCTGGTGTAATTCAGTCCTAAGGCCTGAGAACCAGGGGAACTAATGGTATAAATCCCAGACCAGGGGCAAGAGAAACATAAGAGATGTCCCAGCTCAAGCAATGAGGCTGGAAAAAGGGGATGAATTCTTCCTTTCTCTACTTTATCTTCTGTTTAGGTCCTTAAGAGATGGGATGATGCCCACCACATTGGGGGGAGGGCAATCTACTTTGCTGAGTCCACCAATTCAAATGCTAATCTCACCTGGAGACAGCCTCACAGAAACACTCAGATATAATGTTTAATCTGGTCACTCCATGACCAGTTAATATATAAAATTAACCATCAAATTTTCCAAGGTAGGAAGTAGTAAAGTTAAACTAAAATCCAGGCCTTCTTAATGCCTAATCCAATGCTAGTTCAACCAAACCTCGCTGACTCACTAAATCAAACTGAAAAGGAAGCACCTAGGCAAATGAAGAAAACAATGTCCATCCATTCATTCATCCATTCACTAAGGTCCCAAATGAGTAAAAAAAGTGGTCCCATTTAAAACAACATGTGGCCCTCAGTTAATAGTTTATTGGTCTTAGATTACTTGTTATCACAGTTATATCATGCTGATATCATTATGAGTATAAATTATTTAGTTAGTAAAAAGAAAATCCATGTCTAAAAAATTTTTTTTTTATTTTATGGAAAGAAAATGTTAAAACCTTGGGGTCTGCAGTACTTTTTAAAGAGGCTATGGATTTTTTCAAGCGTTTATGTTAAAGAGTTATTCTCAAATGCATTTTTAAGGTACATACGAGGTATGCTGTCATAGCTGCCTCAATGTCCTGAATCATTTTGGCTTTGGGGAAAAGCCAGAAGTCACACAATGCCAGATCCAGTGAATAAAGTGGATGAGGAAACAGTAATGTTTTTATTTGACAGAAATTGCGGTATACCAGAAGCCATGTGTGACACGGAACATTGTCATGATGGAGGATGACTTATGGCACACTTTAAAACACACCTTCTCTCAACCGTAGCTCACACCCAACTAACTGATCCGAACAAGTTGAAACTTGTCACACACTGTTACTAAGGTTTGATGCTCTGTTTCCCATATTGAAGATCCCTGACTTTCTGCTGGATGGCACTCGGCAGCATCATTCATCATATTTTGTGATCACAGTGAAAGGCTGTCACACATCGCTTCTGGTATGGCAATTTCTGTCAAATAAAAACATTATGGTGTGTCCTCATCCACCTTATTCACCAGATCTGGCACAGTGCAACTTCTGGCTCTCCCCCAAAGTCAAAATGATTCAGGACATTGAGGCAGCTATGACAGTGCAATTTAAAGACACTCACAAAAGAGGACTTCCAGAACTTCTTCAGAAAGTAGCAAGAACCATGGGATAAGTGTGTTTGAAGCAAGGGGGAATATTTTGAAGGGGATTAATGGCAATGTGTCTTTCACTATAATAATGCTTTTTATTTAAACATTCACCATAGTTTCTGATCACACCTCATATGTATATATGCACCTTATAGCATTTGCTTTTTTATATAAGGGTAAAGGTTTAGTAAAAATCCTTTGAAAGTCTGAATTATTATGGAAAGTAATTTTGAAATATGAGAACAATAAATTGCTTTCTGTTTCCCAAACCTTTATGGCAAAGAGAGATGCTCTGGAAAACTTTTCAAGCTCTTAAAATTTTACAGTGATGGAAAAGTTGCTTGACACCCATTACAGATAATAGCACCTGGTTAATTTCCTATTACTTTTCTCTCAATTAATGTTTTCCACCAAGCAACATTAAACAGAAAAGACACAGATCAAATACTCTTCTGATCAACTGGTATGCATTTTATCTAATACAAATGGTAAAGTGGGAATAATAAAGAGAGGAAGCTGCTTTTCTCTTAGTTCTCTCAATCTCAAAGTAGTATTGAATTAGTTCTGCCAAAAAAATTTCCAAGTATGTGACATCGCTTTGCCTGCATCTATTTGTCCATTGGTTACTTTTGTATTGAAAGAGACAAAATGCATTCAGTACCGTAGATAATTTTTTTCCTGTGCTTTACATTTGTTTTGAATGATAACCTTTAAATCGGAAACTAATTGTGGAGTAAAAGAGCACTCATGAAAGGCCTTTACCACAAGGACTCCAATAGGAGGAGACACTTTGAAAACCTTTCTTGAGAATGAACTATAAAACAGGAGACTTACAATTGTCTTCAGCTGAGAGTGGAAATCACATTGTTGCCCCTCAACTCTAAATCAAGGGTGGGCAAACTCCAGCCTGTGGACCAAATCTGGCCCACTGCCTGTTTTTGTAAATAAAGTTTTATTAGAACATAGCCACACCCATTCATTTACATGTTATCTGTGGCTGCTTTTGCACTACAACAGAGATGAGTAGCTGCAAGAGAGACCATATGGCTCAAAAGTCTAAAATATTTACTATCTGGTCCTTTACAGAAAACACTTGACAACCCCTGCTGTAAATCTTTCTCCTTTCCTTTCCTCTCCTGCAGATGTCAATAACTAGTAGAGAAGGACATGGCCTAGAACAGCGGTTCTCAACCTGTGGGTCGCGACCCATTTGGGGGTCAAACGACCCTTTCACAGGGGTCGCCTAAGA
>NW_017731512.1:2443016-2444606 GCF_001890085.2 Hipposideros armiger | reverse complement strand
TGTGTGTGTGTGTGTGTGTGTGTGTGTGTGTGTGTGTGTGTGTAGCAACAGCAAAAGGAAATAGACCCTTTTACTTACTTACTGGACCCTTAGAAGAGTGTCTACATGTTTTTAAGCTGATACAAATATATTTTTGGAGTTTGAAAGGACATGCTGTCTAGTGTCTGTCCACTGCTTGCCAACTTTGCTGGTCCATAAAATAGTTCAGTGACACCCACACAGTGTGATGCTGGCTGTCAGCTTTCTTTCAACTCAGGTCAGCAACAGCAACAAGTGCCACTGTAGGCCAATCCCGAGAGAAACAAGTATCTTCCATATCCCCTGGGCAGGTACTTACATGTGTCGTAGTTTCAGAGTTTATGGTTATTGCTTTCTGGAGACATCTGTCTGCTGGGTTTATTTTTTCCGGATGTTGTACCACATCATAAAGTCTACTGCCAAGAGTCCTTTAACTACTCAGGAAGATTTTGTTTTCTGCTGGTTTAGTCACTTTACTACTTTGTTTCTGTAGGCCAAATAGGGTAGAGAAAATCAGTAGCAATTCCCCACTCCAGAGCCATAGCCCTCATAACATCACCTGACTCAATTTGGTTACAAGTTTTGATTCCTTGAGCGCTTTAAAACTCTCATTGCATGAGAAGTGATGGGTCCTCTTGTGCATATGTGTAAGAAAGAGCTGCATGGAGGTTTCTCAGGAAGTGTGAATGTTCTCAGGAGACCTTTCAGGGAAAACCTGTTTTTAAAGCAATTAGAGCACATGGGTTTAATCAGTTCAAAGGAACCAAATTCATAATTGAATTTTTATTAAAATAGCTTTTTGTTTGCGGGGGGGAAATGTCTTTAAGCCTATTTTGACTCCCTTTTACTTTAGTTCCCAATAATAATATTTAAATAAACATGCTTCAGAATGACCATTTTTCACTGTCAGATAATGTAATGGTTATCATCATATATTCATAGAAAATTGCAATGATTAAGTCATTATTTGCCTAATAAATGTATAGTCTTTTTATGGAAAAAATGATTCAGACAACTATTTTCAAACATCTTTTAACATATGTTTCAACCTTTGCCATAGCTCACTTTCTTGCATAAACAGACCCTTTGAAACAAAACATGGAAAATTTAATCCACATGGGTTCATATTAGCAAAACTATTAGACTGGATTACTTTCCATGATATCAGCACCGAAATTATCTCTTGAAAAAAATGACTTTAAACCCCAACGTTCACATAGATTTTACAGATATTGTCTCTTCCTCCACCCTTCATGGATAAGTTTTATTTCATTCATGGCTGTAATTAGCATGTTCTTCTGATGTGGCCCCTTTCTTGCTCAGATTGAGCAGATTGCCTGTTCTAGCATGGCAGCCTGGACGGGCAGTCATTCGTGGTCATTTTAATGATGGCTGTCTCCCACATGCTGACTGCAGCCCAGCAGCTTCACAAATCTACTACCTACTTATTTAGGGCAGCCTCAAGTCGTTTTCCAGAAACTAAACTAGTGAGGGGTGGCACATTGAGGTTCACCTCACCACAGCTGCTCTATGTCAGGAAGATACCGTGACTAGTCAGCCTTGAGAACGCCA
>NW_017731512.1:2435902-2436846 GCF_001890085.2 Hipposideros armiger | reverse complement strand
AAACAAAAATCATAGACACACAACAGTTTAGTGGTTACCAGAGGTGGGGGTGCGGGTAGGAGAGGGTACAAGGGATCAAATATATAGTGATGGAAGGAGATTTGACTTTGGGCAGTGAAAACACAATGCAATATACAGATGACGTATTATAGAATTGTACACTTGAAACCTATGTAATTTACTTGGTTAGTAATGTCATGCCAATGAATTTAATTAAAAACCTATCTACTTCCTATTAGCATTCTTTATTTTAATCCCATTATTTCATTCCATTTGAGACATTTAAGATCTCCCCTCTCCCAAAGCTTTCTTAATGGTTCTCTTCCCTGGACAATTATACCATGGAAAGCTTATAGTCCATCAAAATACTTGCAGAGAGCACCTTCTAGGTATAAATGTGTGGTTGTTTTAGTCTACAAAGCCATGCTATTAATCTGCCCACTCCATTGAGCTAAACTCTTTGAGATATCTACTTTGAACACTGGCTCCATTTCTCCTTTCTTCACTATTCATATTTACTTCTGAGTGGCTGGGAATTGTGTATGTGTGAAAGACATTGTGGAAGTTACCATGGTTCATTTGACAAAAGAGCAGCAAAGCTTTTCTGAATGTTTTGTTTTCATATCATTTTAATTCTTGCTAAATGAACCTGTGCTTGAAGGCTGAGCTTTGAAAGCTGGACATCATCTGCTCCACAAGCACCCATGATATTTCCAAGTAAAGCTTTTTATCAAATTAAATCTGACAAATTGATTCTTAATTAACCTACAAGAAAAGCTGATGGTAGCTTTCTTGAATAAACATAGAGGCCTTTGAACTGATGATATTTTTTATCATAAATGCCCTTCTCCTCTTACAATAATCAGCACCGTCTAAAGAAGAAGTTTTAGACAAAAGGTCTGCATCAAAATGAATTTCCTCAGAAATAAAATACAAATGCCTGC
>NW_017731512.1:2434295-2435347 GCF_001890085.2 Hipposideros armiger | reverse complement strand
AGCATACATACATGTGTGCGGGACCCTCAGAAGCAATGATGTCAGCAGTGCCACACTCAGACCCCAGCAGTGCACTGTGTCACCACCAATGAGCCTGACATCTGAACACTGTCACCTCAGAGGAGTGATTCTCTGTCAGTTCAGCACTTTCCCCAGCCAGAGAGTCTGTCTCTGACAATGCTAGCAAGAGCTAATTCATAGCAAAATGAGTTTGTTGCTATCCATGATGTCATTCTCCAAGATCAGGAAATGTTCCCCAAATATTCTCTATGCTTATTTACCTAAACCTTCTATGCTTTGTCTACACTTTCCTCAGGATAATATGTCCCATGCATTCACTTCCATATCTCCAACCAGACTTTGTGTCCAAGATTGAATTCCACAGTCTGAGTGGATATCTAAAATTGGATCTGTCCTCTTCTCTTCGAAATCAGTTTTCCCCCTGACTTTCCTAACTTGCTAGAAGTATCACCAATAGTTACATATGGAAACCTCAGACTTTTTAGCCACCACACCCCCTTCCCAAACTTAACGACCCAATCTAATAATTATAAAAGTCAGAAAATTCCTTTATTTACAGCATCCCTCCAGCCTGCCTCTTTATTCCATTCTCATTTCTACCAGTTACTCTACAATCTAACCTAGATCACCATTACTCTTGTCCCGGCTACTCAACTATTCAAATATATCCTAACATACACTGCTGCCAACTTGGTTTTCCCAGAGTGCAACTCTATCAAACTAAAGACAGACCCTACCATACAAGCCTCTCCCTCAATCATGGCCCCACACTCCCGATTCAGTCACCTATCGCACCCAGTGCTACAGTCAAACTTAGTGTTGTGTTTTGCTGTCACCATCTCAAAATTCTTAATTTTTTTATTAGTTTCAGGTGCACAAAACAACATAATGATTAGACATTTACATACCCAACAAAGTGATAACCCCAAGTCTATTACCCATCTGACACCTTACATAGCTATTATAATACCACTGACTATATTGTCTGTATTGTACTTTATGTTTTGTGACTATATATTTTTAAATTATAG
>NW_017731512.1:2422957-2431005 GCF_001890085.2 Hipposideros armiger | reverse complement strand
AATCCCTGTCTATAGGCCCTTGGGAGCTCCCAGTCAGGTGCAGTAGAAAGACTTCAAAGGCTTGTTAAAGCAAGCCAAGGAGGCAAGGACTGACTCCACTGCCACACTAAAGAACATGGAAACTGGCATTTTAGGGATATTATTATCTGAGCTTCCCAGAGATGAGTAAAAGTAAAAAGTATGGTCCAGAACAAGTAGTTCTGGTATTGTTGTTTTGGATTTTGTTTTTGTTTTTAATCTTGCATTTCAGGATAAGTAACTTCAGCTTTAAAACAGAGCCTTCCCTTTTTATTAGACATTTCCTTGGGAACTCGACTCCCCCTCTGGATCTCAGAAGTTCTGTATTTCTAGGAATAACATTGTCTGTGGATTGACTGGTAGAAGATGCTGCTCCTGACTCCTGCTCCCTATCATTGTGGATGAATGGACATAGCTGAGGGGCCCTTTCTGTAGTTGTTTGACTGCAAGGAAATGGAAAGCACATGAGTATCAGAGGGAATCATTCCTTTCTTTTCTATCCTTATGGCTACTATAAAGACATGGCAAACAAGAATCCATCAGCAATATCAAACTCAAAAATGAGCCAGTGACTTAGTAACAACCACTTGATGGTTCACCAAAAGCGCTCAACAAGAGGCAGATTGCTTCTTTGAAAGGGGAGCAGCTGCAGCACATGCTTCCAGGATAGATATGAACATTTAAATACAGCATAGAACACACACACACACACACACATACACACACACACTCACACACACACACACACACACACTCACTCACACACACAAACACATGCTCACACACACACACACACACACAATCTTCACTAATATAGCTGCAAAGGACCCCCATTTGCATCGTACATCATATTGTATTTTTCTATTCAAAATGGCTAGCCTTTTCCAGGGCTTTTATGATTTAATCAATGCCAATTCAAATGGATCTGGTGCTTTATTCATTAGAAAGATGAAATTAAGTCTGCCATGATAAGGCAAGGTTCTCATCAGATTTCTCTGTTTTTGTTGTTTTACAGCTTTCTCCTTGTCTTTGGTTGCTTGATTTTGTCAGTGTTTTCCACCATCCCTGAGCACACAAAATTGGCCTCAAGTTGCCTCTTGATTCTGGTAAGTGAAACATATGAACAAAAATGTACCTAAAGTTTATGTATTATAATAACTGTCTATAATATTTATGCAATGCATTATATCCCACAAAAAGTTTTATCTAGAAAAAAAAGTTACTGAAAGTATGAAAGTTTCAAAGATTGCTGAAACATTTTAACTTTTAGTCAATCTTCAGGAATATATAAAAATATTCAGCATGGCTATTACATAGCAATATCTTGTATTATAGTTACAGTATAAATAGGCGGCCATCCTTGGAAGCAGTTTTAATGATGTTCACCTATGGTAATAAACCAATTATAAGAAGAATCTGTGCCCATGAGGTCTCTCATTATATTGTTAAAAGTTACAGAATAGAGAGCATTTTTCCAATAACCACAATTTGGCAGTAACTAAGTATGATTGGCCAAGAACTATGAGAATATAGCACCTCATAAAAAAATTTTAAAAAACCACACACACAGAAGACTTCTTCATACTCTTTTCAACCAACAGACTGCATTATGAGTTTTGCTGCTAATACAGTTACCTGGTGAGAAATTCGACATTTTGCTGTCAATCCTGAACCACACAGAATTGCTCAATTCATTTATTTTAGGAAAAGGAGCCCAAGGTATTTTATTCTGAATTATTCTGGGCTTTTTAAGAAGCTCTTCCACTTTCTATTACGCTAAACTATAACACTATATACTCAAATCACATTTGATTGAAAGTTTATTTCATTTACATCCATTTTGACCCACTCAGTCCAAAACTATCACACTTGACAGCCTCGGAACTGTCTGAATGAACCCTAAGCTGGAACTCACTTCTGCTGCGAAACCTGGTGAACTACAAAAGGAAGAGAGTGAATGAGGCGGTGGAATAAGATGGCTGTGTGTCCTAATAAAAGGAGATTGGTTGTGTCCAGCAATAAGCCTTTACTATAAGAAAATTATTCTTATCTTCAAGGTGGAAACTGAAAGATGTACCTCATTTAACCTAAATGGCAGGGAGCTGCTCTTCTACCTGTGCTTTCAGATGGTAGTTTGTGCTTGATGTTAACCAAGACTTCATCAAGTCTCAGGCTTACATCAGGGGGAAATCATGTTTTTCCTTTTTTTTATATTGGCTGCAGGTGTACAAAACATAATCATTAGACATTTACACCCCTCGCAAAGTGTAACCCCCCCCCCCAAGTCCATCATCCCTCTGGCATCATATGTAGCTGTTACAGTACCATTGACTATATTCCCTATCTGCACTTCACATCCGTGACTATATATATATAATTATATAGACTATATATATATATATATATATATTTAATTATATAGACTATATATATATATATATTTAATTATAGTTGACATTCAATATTATTTTATATTAGTTGCAGGTGTACAGTGCAATGGTTAGGCATTTGTATAATCTATCAAGTGATCCCCCTGATAAGTTCAGTACCCATCTGACATCCTACACAGTCTTTACAATATTATTGATTATATTCCCCATACTGTATTTCACAAACCCATGACTATTTTGTGACTACTAATTTGTACTTCCTAATCCCTTCACCTTCTCCCCTATCCCCCAACCCCCGTCCCATCTAGCAACCATCACATTGTTCTCTGTATCTATGAGTCTATTTCTGTTTGTTCATTTATTTTGTTCTTTAGAGTTCACATATAAGTGAAATCATATGGTATTTGTCTTTCTCAGTCTGACTTATTTCATTTAGCATAATATCCTCTAGCTCCATCGTGTTGTTGCAAATGGTAAGATTTCATTCTTTTTTATGGCAAAGTGATACTCCATTGTATAAATGTACCACAATTTCTTTATCCAATCATATATTGATGGGCATTTCAGTTGTTTCCATATCTTGGCTATTATAAATAATACTGCAGTAAACATAGGGGTGCATATTTTTTTTTCAAATTAGTGTTTTGGATTTCTTTCAATAAATACTCAGGAGTGGAATTGCTAGGTCATAAGGTAGTTCTATTTTTAACTTTAGGAGGAACCACTATGCTGTTTTCCATAGTGGCTGCACCAATTTGCAATCCCACCAGCAGTGCTCAAGGGTCTCTTTTCTCCACATCCTCGCCAATACTTGTGATTTGTTGATTTATTGATGATAGCCATTCTAACAGGTGGTATCTCATAGTGGTTTTTATTCACATTTCTCTGATGATTAGCAATTCTGAGCACCTTTTCATATGTCTATTGGCCATCTGTACGTCCTCTTTGGAGAAATGTCTATTCATGTCCTCTGCCCATTTTTTAATTGGATTGTTTGGGTTTTTTGTTGTTAAATTATATGAGTTTTTTTAATAAATGTTGGATATTAACCCCTTATCAGATTTATCATTGGCAAATATCTTCTCCCATTCAGTAGGATATCTTTTTGATTTGCTGAGGTTTCCTTTGCTGTGAAAAAACTTTTCAGTTGATGTAGTTCCATTTGTTTATTTTTTCTTTTGTTTCCCTTGCCCAAGGACATAATCAGTAAAAATATTACTAAGACTAATGTGTGAGAGTTTACTTTCTATATTTCCTTCTAGGAGTTTTATAGTTTCAGGTGTTACATTTAAGTCTTTAATCCGTTTTTAATTTTATTTTTGTATATGGCTTAAGAAGGTGGTCTAGTTTCAGTTTTTTTGCATGTATCTGTCCAGGGAGAAATTATTTTTGAGCCTGGAACAAATCTATCCCAATTTATTTCCATAAAAATTGTACTCAGCTGTATATCACTAATGTTAAGGTTAGTATTTCAAAACCCAGAGTAGAAAGCAGGTAGACCAAAGAACACACGGGGGATTTGTTCCATTTAAGAGGTTTCCATTTGGGTCACAAGTGGGCTTTTAGCCTCATGTACCCTTCGAAAACTACAAATGGTCTGAGCCCAAGATCTAAGTCACAGCTGGCTTTAAGGTCCATATACAGAACTACAACTAGGACTTTTAAAGTGAAAAAATAAATCTGTTTTTTAATACTTGGGAACATGAAAAACTGGATCCACTGCATGATCAATGATATATATTATTAATAAATCAAGCATGAGGAATCCCACAACATGTTAGGTTTACCTCCTCCAAACTTCTAAAACATAAATTCACTCATTGCTGATGAGTTTCTAAATGGTCCAAAGAAGCCCAAAGCTGATTAGTATCTTGATTTTTAAAACTTCCTGAACAGTGAACAATTGGTCAGAGTTTACTAACTTAGAGTAAATTTGAGTAGGTAAAAGTATAGATATTGTCACGCACCCCTCTCTTTTTTTTTTGCCAGCTTTATTGAGATATAATTAGCATATAACATTGTGTAAGATTAAGGTGTGTAATGTGATGATTTTCTATATGTATATATTGCTAAATGATTACCACAATATGGTTAGTTAACACTTCATCACCTCACATAGTTACCGTGTGGGGAGCGGTGAGAATTTTTAAGATCCACCCTCTTAGCAACTTTCAAGTATACAATACAGTATTGTTAACTACAAACACCAGGCTGTGCATCAGAGCCTCAGAACTTATTTATTTTATAACTGGAAGCTTCTGCCCTTTGACAACCTTCACCCTTTTCCCCTTGTCCCACCACTAAAATTACCAATCTTCTCCCTGTTCCTGAGTTCATTTTTTGTTGTTTTTTTAAAGACCACATATAATAAATGAGATCATACAGTGTTTGTCTTTCTCTGTCTGACTTATTTCACTTAGCATAATGCCCTCACGTTCCATTCATGTTGTCACATATGGCAAGATATCCTTCTTTTTATGGCTGAATAATATTCCAGAGAGAGAGAGAGAGAGAGAGAGAGAGAGAGAGAGAATCAGTTATTTTATCCATTCATCCATCAATAGACGCTTAGGTTGTTTGCATGTCTTAGCTATTGTGACTAACACTGCAATGACAATGGGAATGTTGATATCTCTTTGAGATTCTGATTTCATTTCCTTTAGATAAATACCCAGAAGTGGGATTGCTGGGTCGTAAAGTAATTCTATTTTTAATTTTTGAGAAACCTTCATACTGGTTTCCATAGTGCCTGCACAAATTTACAAGGTGTGATCAAACAATACAGTGAATGTTTAAATTTTTCAAAATTTTATTATAGTAAAAGACACATTGCAATTAACCTCTCTCAAAATATTGCCCCTCACTTCAAACACTCTTATCCCATCATTCTGGCCACTTTCTGAAGCAATTCTGGAAGTCCTCTTTCGTGAGTGTCTTTAGTTGCGCTGCCCTGGCTGTCTTGATGTCCTGAATCATTTTGACTTTGGGGGAGAGCCAGAAGTCGCATGATGCCAGATCCAATGAATAAGGTAGATGAGGACACACCATAGTGTTTTTATTTGACAGAAATTCCCATCCCAGAAGTGATGTGTGACACGGAGCATGGTCATGATGGAGGATGATTTACACACACTTTGAAACACACACCTACTATAGCTCACACCCAACTACTGCACCGAACAATTTGAAACTTGTCACACCCTGATACTAAGGTCCGATGTTTCCCATATTGAAAATCCCTGCCTTTCTGTTAGATGGCACTAGGCAGCAACATTCACCGAATTTTTTTTTTATCTGATATATTTTTTTTAATTTTAAGATTTTTATTTAAAAATATAGCTGCCATGCATTGTATCAGTTTCAGGTGTACGCCATAAGTGTTCGACATTTATATACCTAAAGAAGTGATCACCATGTTAAGTCCAGCAACCATCTGACACCATACCCNTGCTTCTGTCATCGCCTGTATTTTCCTTTCTTTGAAATCATCACTCAGAATTTAATTTTCTGTATACATCTGTTTAGTATTCTGTATGCCTCAAAATACCCTAAACTCTGAAAGCAAAAAGGAAAAAGATCTTGTTTATTTTTATATCCCCATGGCTCAGCCGAGTATTATATACATCATTAATGTTTGCTGATTGGATAAATGGATGAATGGTTGAGGGAGGGAGGGAAGGAAGGAAGGAAGGAAGGAAGGAAGGAAGGAAGGAAGGAAGGAAGGAAGGAAGGAAGGTATTTGCCCATCCATAGCCCCTTGGGCAGCCAGAGTATTGGAGGTCTGTGGCTTGCAGTCTTCAGATGGGGCCCTATAGCAATAACAGAATTCTAGTTCAGAAACTACTCTTGTTAGAAAGGACAGTAAGATCAGCTCAAGGAAGAAAATGGGCAAAGTAGTGACATGAAGTTTAATGAAGAAGGAACCAGCAAAAGGACTTGTGCTATAGACCTGTTTTGAATACAAATGTAGAGAACATGAAGCTACTACTGGGATGTTTTTGGAGGAAGAAGGTGTCTTAGTGAATAAGTAATTCCCTGCTTGCTTTCCCTAATGTTTTCTGATAAGCCTGGACCCATCGGGCATATCTCGATAACAGGCACTCACCAGAGGAGAAATATGTGTCACTGCCTTTATTGGATGCCGCGTCATCCTCCCAACTACCTGAGCGATCCCTTAATTTCATCTTTTCATTATTAATTTGCAAGTCATAAAGGTGCAAAGAGAAATTATAGAATTTGATTTCTACTTTATAATTTCCAGCCCATTAGGGCCAATTTAAAGTATAATCTAAAGTGTCTTGAATCATTGTATGCATGAGTCAAAAGTATAACAAGAGGTTATTAACATTGTGTACTAGGTGTTTTTTTATTAGTGGACTTCTGTTTGGAATGAAAACGACTTCCGTCTCAGTTTGAATAGATAGAGAAGTATCCCCCAAAGCCTTGCTGAGCCAAGAATGTTATTGCCATTCTCATGTGTGATGCTCATTCAGCAGCACTGACAGGACAGACAGCTCGGGACGGATAGTGCTTGAACCCTCTTTCTGCTACACGGCCTTGGATGAGTCACAAAACGTCCTTAATTCTTAGTTTTCATGTCTGTTGTAAAATGGAAATCATGATATTTCTACTCCATAAATTTGTGAGGATAATGTGGACAACGCATGCCAAAGGGGTTAGTCCTGTGTCCAGCTTATAGGAAACGCTCTGTGAATGTTAGTAATTGTTGTCAGCATATAGAACATAAGCAGTTATGAACGTCCACTCTGGTTCTGTGTTGGGATAGATATAAAGAAAAAAGGAAATCATGGTATCAGTTAGGAGTTGGCAAACTTTTTCTCTAAAGGGTCAGAGAGGAAATATTTTAGTCTTGTGCACCATTCTGTTTCTGTCAAACTACTCAGTTCTGCAGTGGTAGCATGAAAGCAGCCATAGACAATACATTATAGGTGTGGCTGTGTGCCAATAAACTTTTATTTATAAAAACGGGTATTAGGGGCTAGATTTGTTCCCAAGGCCATAATTCTGCAATCCCTGTCTATAGGCCCTTGGGAGCTCCCAGTCAGGTGCAGTAGAAAGACTTCAAAGGCTTGTTAAAGCAAGCCAAGGAGGCAAGGACTGACTCCACTGCCACACTAAAGAACATGGAAACTGGCATTTTAGGGATATTATTATCTGAGCTTCCCAGAGATGAGTAAAAGTAAAAAGTATGGTCCAGAACAAGTAGTTCTGGTATTGTTGTTTTGGATTTTGTTTTTGTTTTTAATCTTGCATTTCAGGATAAGTAACTTCAGCTTTAAAACAGAGCCTTCCCTTTTTATTAGACATTTCCTTGGGAACTCGACTCCCCCTCTGGATCTCAGAAGTTCTGTATTTCTAGGAATAACATTGTCTGTGGATTGACTGGTAGAAGATGCTGCTCCTGACTCCTGCTCCCTATCATTGTGGATGAATGGACATAGCTGAGGGGCCCTTTCTGTAGTTGTTTGACTGCAAGGAAATGGAAAGCACATGAGTATCAGAGGGAATCATTCCTTTCTTTTCTATCCTTATGGCTACTATAAAGACATGGCAAACAAGAATCCATCAGCAATATCAAACTCAAAAATGAGCCAGTGACTTAGTAACAACCACTTGATG
>NW_017731512.1:2406531-2415681 GCF_001890085.2 Hipposideros armiger | reverse complement strand
ATCCAGTCATCTACCGATGGGCATTTTGGTTGTTTCCAAGTCTTAGCTATTGTGAATAACGCCGCAATGAACATAGGGGTACATATATTTTTTTGGATTAATGTCTTGGGATTTTTTGGATAGATATTTTTTGATCACACCACACACATTCCCACCAACAGCGCACAAGGGTTCCCTTTTCTCCACATCCTTACCAGCATTTACTATCTCTTATCTTTTTTATACTAGCCATTCTGACAGGTGTGAGGTGACATCTCATGGTTTTGATTTGCATTTTCCTGATGATTAATGCTGTTGAGCACCTTTTCATATACCTGTTAGCCATTCAAATGTCTTCTTTCAGTGTTGAATGCCTTTGGATTTTGCCCTTTTATGTAAATGAGGCCTTTGTTTTAAACATAGTAGTGTTGTAGATAGATGGTCTCAGAGAGGTATTGCTACAAGATTTGCTTATCCTCCTATTTTTGTACTATAGTGATAAATTGTCAGGGTATATGTTTTAACCCAAAGTATATTCTTAAAACCTACCTAGAAACATGCAGACTGTGTTGCAGGTCTAAGGTTTTGCTGATGTTATTCTTCTTCATTAATGTTTTCTCCCCAAACCATGTTTCATTTGGACACAAAAATTCAAGTATAGGCTTTTTCTTCTTTAATAATTAATAAGCTAGAAAAGCATGCATACTTTAACTCTTTTAATTCTTTCATAATTAGTTGAACATGCACATTTGAGATAGTCTGATTTCAAACTCTCTCTATCCTCTGAACTTCTAATCAAACAGAATTCACATGACACAATTCTGACTAGGAGTGTTTCTAGTTCCCAAGATAGGACATATCTAAAGAATCGCCATCCAAATAGTAGTAGAAATGGCTTTTAAAGTGTTTGCAACAATTCACAGTAAAGTCACTTTTGTACACTTTTGGTCACAAGTAAAACACCAAGGGAGTAAATTTAGAAGAATTATATATAAATCATATATCACAATTGTATATTTTTTCATAACTCTCTCCCATTTTTTTAATATATTAAAAGTGTTCCTATATTCTAACTCCAATTCTTTCCTGTGCAAATAAAAGGCCCCCACACTTCTGACAAGGAGCTCACTACAGGCAAACCAGCCCCTGGACAAAGTGCTCAGGACCCTCTGACACTCATGCTTTCTACCTACCTGTTTCCTTTAGGGCACCAGCATAGTAGGTGTAGGCCATTGCTTTGAACTTGGACTTGCTCATGTCCTGGGGCGGGCCCAAATGGAGTCATCAGCCTTCCATTTCCCTCCCCAAGGGGAGGCTCTCATCTTTCTCATCCAGAATTGTACTCCCAATGCTACTTGTAAACTTGTAACGTACTTGGCTCCGTTATGAGCCAGATGGGTACCTGTGCTAATTTATTCTCTTATTCTTCTCAGTTGCATGAACTGGGATTTTATGCTATACCTCCAGGTTCCCCTAGTTTTCTCTACAGAAGCATAGACTTAAGAATGTGATTGATGCCATGAGTTCAAATTCCACTCCTACCACTCTTTAGCTGTGTGACTTGGGGAAATCAATGATCTGTGTCTTAGTTTTCCCATTTGTTAAAAGTGTATAAATACCCTACTTCATAAAGCTATTGTGAAGATTAGTTAAATTTCAGTGCTTAGAACTGTTTGTTCCCAGCACAGAGAAAGGTAGAAGATACTATAATCACTGGCTCTTCCATATATAATGAGGGCCTAATAGAGACATGAGTCCAGGTGGACCCTGGAATATTTGAAAATGATATATTTGAGAAAATACCATACTTTTGTAAAAGAAAGTATCTTTGAAAGAGTTTTCTCACCATGAACACTGTTAATTAGGGCAGCTTTCAGCATAAATGTGTTCATTTAACTAAAATGACTCAGTGGTACACACTGAGCACATAGCATGTGTTCACATTACCCACTTCTTTTTGGTGACTAATGAAACTTTTTTTTTATTGTTGTAGTTTTTGTTAAGTGCACCTGATGACAATGATCATCGCTTTATAGGCTCTTCTCTCAGTGTCTGTATCTGCTGAGTGGAGGCCTGGGCAGGGATAGCTGGGGATCTGATGGGGGTTCTTGCTCTGCCCTCACTCGGGGCATAAACCTTATGAGCTCTAGATCATGATACAAAGCTGTGTGCCCAAACACCAAGGAGGAAGAAACACAGATGTTAATTTCCTATGTTTTGTAAATTCCTCAAAACTGAAAGGCAGCTAGCATTTTTTTAAGTAACTTTTATTTATGACTCATTGATTTCTTACTAAAACAAAAACTGTTCAAACAAACAAAAAACTTACAATAAGGCCGGCCGAGTGGCATGTTGGTTAAGAGTTGGCTTGGGACACCAGCTCTGAGCAGCAGGTCCCTGGTTCGGATCCCACATGAGGGCCAGTGACGCTGTGCCCTCTACAGCTAAGATGGTGAACAACAGCTCGACCTGGAGCTGGGCTGCTGTGAGTCACTGGCAACGGCATAGGCTGCAGTGGGGCTGGCCGGCAGCGGGCGGGAGCTTTTGTGAGCTGCCATGAGCCGCCGTGAGCAGCTGTCCAATGGCCGGCGAGCGACTGCCTCACCCGGGAAGAGCGCAATGATAATACCAACATGGACCAGTGAAGCAATGTCCTCTAGATTGAAGAACAAAAGGACAGCAACTTGTCTGTTCCCCTTTCCTGATTCCCCAACGCTGTTCCCCTACCCCAATTCCCCAATAAAATCTTGGGGGGAAAAAAAAACCTTACAATATAAGCATCACTCCTCCCATTTTACTGAATGGTTAACTGAGTTGCAAGATCATAGACCAAGTACAAGACATGGCCAAGACTCCATCCCAGGCTGGCTGGCTGGCTGGCTGAAAACGTGGCCTGTCTCGAAGGCATCCAGCCACCTCATTCTCTTGCTTCTTAGTCTAGACTGACAGGCCTACCCTACCCGGGTGCGTTTGCCACCACTCAATGAAGCGCTGATGTCTAAGGCTTCTTTTTGGTTCCATATATGCCAAGTGATGCTACACCCTTTTACTTGGGATGTTAGTTTCTTTTTTCATAAAGGGTCCACTTACAAAGTTATTACAAAGGGTTATATCAATTCAGACAACTAGAAGTTCTTTGTATCAAGCATTCTAAATACTATTTTATAAACTATTAACAGCCTGATCTGTGGGGTCAATAGTCAAGTATAAGACTGTGTCTTCCAGTCCCAGCTCACTTTGTTCAGATGAACATCATGCTGTTGATGGGAGTGCTCCTATTTCCAGGTTTAAACTATTGTGGAAAGTTTTGTTTTTATTTCATTAGCCCGGTGTTGTATAGTTTAGCCTTTCATATCCAACCTTCTTAAGAACAATGCTGCTTAGAGTTTATTTCCTCTCAATTACATAACTTTTTGCCTCCCAGATTAATTTTAAAGTATTCATTTTAGGCCTTTAATGTAGATTGTTCAACACCTTGAAAACAGGCGACCTCTCTACGTAATGAAAATGATACAGGTCATTTGCAAAATTTTCACTGAAAGTGGTCATTTCTAAAAGTGTCCACCCACAAACAGTAAAAAGGAATACCATTATCAACTTAGCAAGATAGAGAGTGTCTCAGCAAATTTGCACGTCTATCCTCCTACTGTGTTAGAAAGACTCCAAACCACAAATGGGTTGTGCTAAGCATCTGGACAAGTACTCAAACATATGGTCAAATATCTAGGTTTGCCCAAACATCTGGGTGTTTGGCACCTTGTAGATACAGCATATGCATATTTTCTCGTTTGCAAAGCAAACATGGGTTTGCTATTTCTTTGCACAATGAATCCATTCCTAAAGTGTGTACAAATCCAATTAAGGCAGATCTAATTATATCTTAAATGCACTAGCGGAGCTTACTATTTAAAGAAAATCTGTAGTGAATCCATTTGTAAAGTGAAGAGACCCCTTGAAAAGCTAATAACAGCTACATAATTAATCTGTTACATGTTTGTTTTCTTTTTCTAATGTGCGTGCCCGAGGGTTTTTTTTAATTGCTATATAACTATCCATGATCTAACATGGTATTGAAGAATTAGAAAGCTTATTGCCATTTCCCATCTATCAGTGTTAGTAGAGAGGGGGAAAAAATCGTCACAAACAGATTTTCCTGTCCTTGCAAAATAGAAATATCTGCACATAAAATTGTATGGAATTGGTGTGTAGAATGAGATGTCTTTACATGTAAAGTCCTGGCATTAAACTTTGTAAAAGGGGATAACAGAGAGTGAGGATAAGAATCCATTCGAGGATATTAAGTATTATGTTAGTAATGGAAGTGACAGAGTTTGAGATATTAAGCCATCAGGTATGAGGAATGAGTGATGCTCCTTTATGTTTATCACAGCCCTATAATTTGCTGCAGAAAGCTCTCAGAATATCCCAATGAACACCAAAAACTGCAATTATTTTCCTTTGCTTGTCTTTCATCAAGGAAAATGCAAATAAACTCTAAAATGATTTATGGAGACTAACGACCCTCATCAATCTGCTGATGACTGAAAAGAAAAAACAGAAGTAGTTTAACACCTACACTGAATCTTAACTGAGGGATGACAATATAGTAAGTTGCCCTATTAAAAGTATTTCAAATCTTAGAGCAAAGAGTTGTTCACATTAAAGATAATGAAATGGTGCCTGAAAAGGACCAGGTCTGTCTCTACAATTAAGGAAGGAAAGAACTTCCCACATTTCTGAGGTGTTGGTGCCTAAACCAGGTGGTCCAGTCTATATCACAGAATTGCTTTCTACGTTTTTGTTTCAAGACTTGACGAGCCCCCCGGCAGACATTTTTAGAGCTATTATATTAATGAGCCACACTCAACCAGATCCACACGAATACTGATCTCCTGTGTCCTTTTGAGCACAACACAATATATTCAACTGAGAGAGAAAGAGAGAAACAAGGTGGTGTGATAAATATCCGAGGGTTGCTGGACAATAACAGAGTCCAAGGTGGGATGCTCTAGAAGGAAGAATGTCTTTCCCTACTGTATTTCCAGGCTTAAATCATTTTGACCATTTAAAACCTGGGCCAAACACCTCCAAGTTCCTGGAATAAGCTGTCTCTTCCCTCTGATTTCCCTCAGCACTGTCTACTTGACGTTGTATTTCCTCCCTTATGCATTTATTCAACAATATTTATGCAGCACCCAATACAGGCGAAGCATTCTTTGGGGAGCTGAGGATATAGCAATAAACAAAACGGGCAAAATCCCTATCCTCCTGGAACTTACAATTTTGTGGGAAAAACATACAGTAAACAAATTAGCAAATCAACAAATTAAGTGTTATAAATAAAAGGAAAGCATGAAAAAGGAATAGATATGGAGTGTTTCGTTCGTCTGTTTAGAGAAGTCCACTGGAAAGGGTAGCCTGATAGCAGAGGCTTCAGTGACATGAGCAACAAGCCAGGCAGAGATTTGGGGACAGAACATTCCAGGCAGATGGAGCTTCAGGGATACAAGGGCTGGGCAGGAGCATACCTGCTGAGCAAATAAAGGGCAAGAAGACCAGACTAGCTGAAAGAGAGCAAGCCAGGGGAGACAGTGGAGAAAAATGAGGCACCAGTTGGACTATAAATTTCTTGAGAAGAGGATCCAAAGCTAATTCAGTGACAGTACTTAATATAGTGGGATCTGGTGGCAAATGACACATAAATATTTGATGGAAGAAGATGGCCAATTGTTTAATTGCACAACATCAATATTGAAATGTTCACAGCATCATGGATGCGGTACCAAAATTAAAACAAGCTACAGTACCTGACTTTAGAATGGACTGGAGTAGGGAAGTCATAGGCTTGAAGCCATTTTCATGTAAAACATGATGGAAGCCTAAACAAAACAGAGGCAGTGTGAACAGAGGGGAGGGGGTGGACTGGAGCAATGAGGATAGTTCAGAGGTTAAATCAAAACTGTGTAATTGGGGGTGACCGGTTAGCTCAGTTGGTACTTCCCTGGGTCATGCCTACCTCTCTCCTAATTTCTCCAGGCCCAATTCCTTAATTCCCTGCCATTTTAACTCAGATATAGAGTCAGTACTCCCGACATTCCAGCCTCTGTGCCGGGGACTGGAGTCCCAAATATGAGTTGCCCTGGAAATATATCTAAAGCACATTCGTGTCTACAACCTCTGGCTGACTCTAGAAAAAAATAAAGAGCCTTGAAATCATGGGTTTACAGAGAATAAATGACAAAATTGGGAGATGAAAGAGAAATGGGTTAATTGGTCATTTTTTTAAATTCCGATTTTAAGACATGCACATGAGAGAATCAACCTACCTCACCTATTTCTCATATAAATCACAAATAAGATTATCAAAAATGATGTTCGATATAGGTTACTGCTAACCATGCCCATATCTTGAATATTGGGTTGGTACTGTTCAAAGCCAAAAGCTGGAAGCAATGGGGTCTGTCCCTCTGTTCCCATATGGTCATACATCGGGGTCACAGTTAAGGTGAGAAGACACGTCATGGCTCTGCAAAGTAGATTTAGAGAAAAAATTTCCAAGCTGTAAATGGCAGCTTGACAAACAACATTACAGGCTGGATTCAATGAAAATGCTGCAGACCTGGCTCCCTTGGGGGCTATAAATCACAATGAATTCACAGAACATTACTGGAAAATGGAGAACAGGAAAGCGACTGTGCCACTGTGACAGGCCCTCGAGCTTTGGCTCACTGAAGACTAATTGAGGGAGGTTCAGTGCTGCAAAATCTCAGCATCTTGGGAAAACCTGGAAAGCCCTCCTCACGGAAGAACACTGCAGAACAGACCCCAGACTCCAACCACACTCAGGTGAGGCCAGGAGTGGGGACAGTGAAGGAGCACCACCCTTAGGAGTGAGGGCTCACTCTGCTTCTCGCTCTTGCTCCCCCAACTTTCCTGAACATTATTTTTAAAATCAGGTGAGATCAAGTACAAATCGATCTAAAATACAATGTTAAAAGAAAGAGAAACCCCAACATAATGAGAGAGTGTTTTATGTAGAAGTTTGCACCCCTGCCTCTTTGATGCCATGGTAATAATAATGACTGGAGAACTTGTGAGCTGATGACACATCTGTAAATCTGGAGGGTTTTCTGCCCCAGCTGACCAACCCAT
This sequence comes from Hipposideros armiger, assembly GCF_001890085.2. NCBI lineage: Eukaryota > Metazoa > Chordata > Mammalia > Chiroptera > Hipposideridae > Hipposideros > Hipposideros armiger. Next base: position 2,408,550 of record NW_017731512.1, on the reverse strand, counting down.
TCACTTCTCTCCAGGAAGCTCCTCCTGAGTCACTTAATGGTTTTGACCTATGGTCCACAGCAGTGGCAAATGGCACGCTCAGGGTCACTGTAGCCAGGCAGGAATCGGCATTCCACTAGCTGAGGCAAATGAGCTGTGTGACCAGGTTGCTTCCTTGTTTGTAGATTCCAGGAAAGAAAAATGCAGCGCTCTAAGTTGGGGACCAGAAACGGGAAACATCCAGCTCAGTCGTTCAGAGGTCTAATGCTGTAAGAACAAAAGCTTCCTTGAATCCCCTCTGCAGACTGAGGGATTTTTTTTCTTTTATGTTGAGCTGTTCATTGACTCATTTTTTTTTCACTCACCAAATATTCCCTAAGTGCCTACCAGGTATGTGAGCCGGGCACTGTGCCCATGACATACCAGCTGTACCCTGAAATACTCATATGGTCCCCACCCCTGTCTGTGATGGTTCTTTTAAATTATTTTTATAACTAAATCAGGTGGGAGAATTTGGAGTATTAGGCATATGCAGTCCCTTCTCTTACCTCACGTTTTTATGATGCAAAAGCACTTCATATGCGATTGTAAATAGACTGATGAGGTCACTATAACATGGAAGGTAAAGATGGGCTTCCCAAATAACAGGCCCTGACCATAAAGTGTCTCCGCCTAGCGGAACGAGCAAGCCTGAAGTAGCGCAGTACTTCCCACGCCCGCCTTCTTTATTTTGGACACCTGCTCTGCCTTGGAAGGGCTCATAAGGCAATTCTCCCCAGTGTTTGTTTAAAAGACACAAACATAAGGTGATAAACAAAAGAGATCCATGTTTAGCATCGCAACATTTTGTGCAAAGCCTCTGCTTCTCCCTCTACCTGTGACCTGTGATGTGGGGCCCTTGTCTTCATAACCCAACAGCCTACACCCTTCCTGCATCCCCTCTGATCAAGCTATGTTCACATTAGTGTAGTGAAGCCCAGGACTACTGCAGCACTTCCACGTTAGACTCTGACGTGCTTTTTCTTTTTTTTTTAGATTATATAAATATCACCTTTACTTTGTTGACATATCTTTTTAATCCTACTAAAATCTTTTCAGGATATTGTTTTTGTAAGATCTCTGTTTCCATAGGGGTAAAGTGGTTTGCCCTAATTATTTTGATCATAAGCCCTGTTCTTTTTAGTGAACAATCTTGCCCTAAAACCAGGCTTTTCAGCAATGCATTTATTGTACCATAGCTGGAAAGTCAGCATGTAAGTGGGCACAGGCTTATCCATTCTGCCTACTCAGAAGCATATGTTGTATTCTGTTTAGTGGTTCTTTCAAGTGCTAGGCATTGGCAGCACAAATTTGGGGGTGGGGGAGTCAGTGTCATCTTCAGATCAAATAAATCAAAAGGACAAAAACCTATATATCAGATGATAGTTTGGAGTCATATTTATGTACCACAGTGCCTAGCACATAGGAGATGCTCAGTAAATATGTGAAAAGTAAATTACCTGCCCATCCAATCTAAAGACGTCAGCAATAATTCTCCACATACAACCCTGTTTTGTTGTCTCTATAGCATGTATCACTATTTGATATTTTCTTACTTATTTGTGACTCTTTTTCATTATTAGCTTCTACCACCAGAATACAAGCTCCTTAAGAGTAGGCTTTTATTGTTGTGTTCACTTCCCTCAGTGCCTAAACAAAGCATGTGCTCAATGCCTGGAACAAAATGGTGCAAGATAAAACTATCAACTCTGTGAAATGAATGAGGAAATCCAAATTTTGCTTTTCTTGACTAATAGCAAGCTTTTAAATAAATTAGTATATAAGTTTAGTGCCTCCAGGGAGACATTAAAATACTCTGATTTCAATTACTCTTTTAATTTTAGCAGTATGAAATTCGAAAACCAATTTTTCACCCATTTGGAAGACTTATAAAGGCAAGTATAATTAAGTAGTGAACACATGTTTCAAAAATCCAAAATAGGGCCGGCCAAGTGGCGCATTGCTTAAGAGCTGGCTTGGGATGCCAGAGGGCCCCAGTTT
>NW_017731512.1:2398226-2403475 GCF_001890085.2 Hipposideros armiger | reverse complement strand
GGGAAGAGCGCAATGATGGTGCCAACTTGGGCCAGTGAAGCCACGTCCTCCACAACTAGACTGAAGAACAAAACAACAGCAACTTTTCTGTTCCCCTTCCCCCAATTCCCCAGCACTGTTCCCATTCCCCCAATTCCCCAATAAAAATCTTTAAAAAAGTAAAATTCTTATAAAGGACTCACTGAGGATTGTTCTTAAATCTAGGATAAAAATCCATGAAGCTTTAGGGTGATTGCAATCCCCTGCTACTGCCTGTTTTCCCACAGGATAGAGGGATGGATTTCCAAGAAATCGATCATCATGGAAGCTTTGGTTCCTTTCATCTACATAAACGTCCAAGGTTGTGTGGGATCAGTGCTTTGTAGAAATGTAGCATCTTCCCCAGATATCAGTTTGCTTCCAACAATCACTGAAGGAATCAAAATCACCTTCTAACACATTATATGTATTGTCCTGTGCCCTTGGCAACCACTCATCTAAGCTGTTGTGAGCCATAAAAAGTCAGCCATTAGTCTTAAGCCTCAGCTTACATAATCCTGGTCAATACTTGAGCAGCAAATAGCAATTTAAGAGTTCAGTCACTGGCACAAGGACCTGCATCATGAGGATAGAATAATTTCAAAGAAACAATTTTTTTTAAAAAAAAAAAAGCTTTAGGTTTCCTGTATATGTGTGCCTCCCTTGATATGTCATCAAATGGGAATGTTTTTAAAAATCAAAGTTTGGAATTTTCAGGAGATGAGAGAAGGAAAACTGAAGAGAAGAAGAATTAATTGCTTGGGAAAATCTCCAAGAAAAGTACCTCTGAAATGCATCTTTCTCTTGACTCAATAATATTCAGAAATACAAAGGGATGAAATAAAATCTCAATATGGTTTGACTGCGGCCAAAGCCAGAATTCATTCTTATGTTTCTGTCAATGGCAACAACTTTTCTAAATTATAAAATGGAAATTTTTAACCACTATGGTGACTAGCCACTTTTTATAAGACTGACATTGCAGATAAACAAAAATATTATTCAAGTAGGTTCTTTTTCCGACAACAAAAAAATATCACCAAAGCAAATAACCACACTCACCGACTATGAATCAGGTCCCTAAGGATCAGCCTAAGGATGCTAAGATGCGAACAGCATGCTGCGTGCCCAGTGGCATCCACTACCCTCCTTGACACAGCTCGGGACTACTTAAAAGTCCCCTCAACTCTCAAAGATTTCAACATTTAAGTAATAGTATCAATTATAAGCCATATTTTTTTTAATTTAAATTTTTTTAATTTAAATTTTTTATTTTTTAATTATAGTTGACATACAATATTGTATTAGTTTCAGAGATACAACATAGTGATTAGACATTTATATACCTTACAAAATGATTACCCTGATAAGTCTAATACCCATCTGATACCATATATAGTTATTATAACATTTTTTTAAAGATTTTATTGGGGAATTGGGAAAGGGGAACAGTGCTGAAGAATTGGGAAAGGGGAACAGCCAAGTTGTTGTTCTTTAATCTTAGTTGTGGAGGGTGCAGCTAGCTCAGCTCCAAGTCCAGTCGCCATCCGGCCACCCGTCGGCAGCTCAGGGCAGCTCAGATCAAGGTGCTGTGTTCAATCTTAGTTGCGGGTGGGTGTAGCCCACCATCCTGCGGGAGTCAAACCAGAAACCTTGTTGTTAGGAGCACATGCTCTCACCAGCTGAGCCATCCTTCTACCTGTTGGCAGCTCAGCTCATTGGCCCATGTGAGAATCGAACCGACGACCCTGTTGCTCAGAGCTCGCACTCTTAACCAACTGAACCACCTGGCTGGCCCTATTATAATATTATTGATTATATGCCCTATGCTGTACTTTACATCCCACTGACTATTTTCATAACTGGCAATTTGTACTTCTTAATCCCATCACCTTTTTCACCCATCCCCTCATTGCCCTCCCATCTGGTGATCATCAAATTGTTCTCTGTATCTATGAGTTTGTTACTGTTTATTTTGTTTTTTAGAGTCCACATATAAATGAAATCATATGGCATTTGTCTTTCTCTGTCTGACTTATTTCACTTATTAATAGCATAATGCCCTCTAGGTCTACCCATGTTGTCACAAAAAGCAAGATTTTATTCTTTTTATGACTAAGTAATATTCCATTGTATATATGTACCACATCTTCTTTATCCATTCATCTATCGATGGACACTTGGTTGCTTACATATCTTGGCTATTGTAAATAATGCTACAATGAACATAGGGGTTCATATATCTTTTCAAATTCGTGTTTTGGATTTCTACAGATAAATATCCTGAAATACAATTGCTAGGTCAGCCATGTGCTTTTCTTTTCTTTTTTTTTTTTAAGATTTTTATTGGGGAATTGGGGGGATGGGAACAGTGCTGGGGAATTGGGGGAAGGGGAGCAGNCAGTTTGGATCCCACATATGAGGGCCAGTGACACTGCCCTCTACAGCTAAGATGCTGAACAACAGCTCAACCTGGAGCTGGGCTGCCATGAGTCACCAGCGACTGAGTAGGCTGCAGCCCCTGCTGCAGAGGGTTGCCATAAACTACTGTGTGTAGCTGGCAGCCAGCCTGAGTGGCCAGTAGCCGCAGTGAGCGGCCGTCCTGAAGCCAGCGACTGATCTGCCTCACCCAGGAAGAGTGCAATGATGGTGCCAACTTGGGCCAGTGAAGCAACGTCCTCCACAACTAGATTGAAGAACAGAAGGACAGCAACTTGTCTGTTCCCCTTCCCCCAATTCCCCAGCGCTGTTCCCATCCCCCAAGTCTCCAATAAAAATCTTTTTTAAAAAAATCTAAAATAAAGGGCTGGCCGAGTGGTGTGTTGGTTAAGAGTTGGGTTGGGACGCCACTTCTGAGCAACAGGGCCCGGGTTCAGATCCCACATGAGGGCCAGTGACATTGCGCTCTCTACAGCTAAGATGGTGAACAACAGCCCAACCTGGAACTGGGCTGCCGTGAGTCACTGGCAATGGCATAGGCTGCAGTGGGGTGGCAGTGGGCTGCCATAAGCTACCATGAGTGGCCGGCAGCCAGCGTGAGCAGCCGTGAGCCTCCATGAGCAGCTGTCCAATGGCCAGCGAGCGACTGACTCACCCAGGAAGAGCTCAATGATAACACCAACATGGGCCAGTGAAGCGACGTCCTCCACAACTAGACTAAAGAATAAAAAGAGAGCAACTTGTCTGTTCCCCTTCCCTCCCTGATTCCCCAACGCTGTTCCCCTCCCCCAGTTCCCCAATAAAATCTTTTAAAAAATCTAAACTAAAATAACGATTTACTAACTATTGCCTCTTTTGTTCCACTCATCCTCATTTTTTGCTGAGTTTCACTTACTCTTCTGAACCTAGAATAATCAAGTATTTATGTTATTAAAACAAATACTTTTATGTAATATCTAGTCAGGCTGATCATTAACATTAAAGAATAATCAGATAACATGAATCAGTAAGTAGCCAACATTCAAAATGAATAGGAGCATATAATAAGAGAGAATTACTGCAATGACCTAGCCAGTTAGTCAACATTAACATATTTTAATTAAAAAGTCATCTAATAATGACTGAGTCATTCACTAATGATCTCTAGGGGCAAAAGAAATAGGCACTGATGTCTCTAAACAGCTTCCTATGATAGCATTTTATATCCACTGAGCCTAATCACTCCCTTCTCAGACCTCACGTAATACTTTATTTGTATTTTACTTTTGATACATATTTGCCTTTAATTGTGCATTAAACAAGCATTTCTTTAGTACCTGTTATGTTTGAAGCTCTATTCCCTAGCCTCCTCCTTAATCTTATTTGGATTTGTCTACCTTTTCCTGTTTCTAATCTAAAGTAAAATTCCAAATAATTTTCAGAATTAAAAGATCCAATTCTTTACCTTGAGAGAGAAAAGCAAAAGTGAGTAAAAGAACCAAAAGTAAATACAATTAGAGACAATGTGATCCATAAATATAATGGTTTAATAGAAACATGTGAAAGGAACAATTGGTAACAACAGGAGTGGTTAATTCCCCACTGTGAGTTGGGGAAGTCTTCCAAAGGTGGGGGCACTTGTCTAGAGTCACAAAGGTCTGGGTCAGTCTGGCTAGATTTTAGGGAGGTTCAGGCAGATGAACAGAGACTTAAAGGAAGGTTGGAACCAGACTGAGAAGAACCTAGCTTTCTAAATAAAGTCATTTGGATTTTATGTGGTAAGTGATGGAAATCAAAAGGGGGTCTTTGATTAGCACAATGACCTGACCAAACATAGTTTTGAGAAAGATAATTCTGACTACTCCTTAGAGGATAACTGGAATGGAGAAGGCAGTGAAGGGCAGGAAAGGATGGAGGCTGATTCGTTGCCCTGAGCCACATAATAAGCATCTGGACTAAAACAGAGGCAGAGGGGGAGGAGGGAAAAGGCTGAATCCTGGCAATGTTTCTTAGGCAGAGCCAGCAAGGGATGGTGTTTGAGGTTAGAGACTGGGGGTGAAGACACTTGCGCATCTGACCAGGCTGTGCTTACGTAGTGACGCCGTTACCCAAAACTGAGAACACAGAGCGTTCAACAGCTTCAGAGCAAAGCTAGGCTGGTTTTTAAAATATTACATTTCATTCACTTGGAGACCATCAAGAGGTACTGGAAATATTTCTCTATGGTTCAGGAGGTGTGGGAGTCTAGATTTGGAAATCATGGTTACATAGAGGAAATAAAGGAACCCTGACAGGTGGGAGTGAGAAAATTGTGCAAGGGAATAGTAGTCACCAACATGATGAGCAAACCACTCTGAGATCCGACCCAGTGTTAACACTCTTCTTTATGTCATTAAGGTTTGCCCCTACAAACCTTAATGCCAAGCACCCTTTCTGTTAAAATTTAGACTTGAAGCATTTCATTAGGTGACTTCCCAGGACATGGCTTAATACCTGTGTCACCTTCAACCCTGGCATTTAAATGGTTGGAGTATTAGTTTACATCAGTCTGCTTCCAAAGTTGTGTAGCTCCTGGATGACAGATGCAAAATTGTGGGTGGAGCTTTCTTTCTTTGAAGGAGGTGTGGATCAACATCCCACTGAGGATCCAGTGAAATTAATTAATCTTTAAAAAGTAAAATTCTTGGGGCCGGCCGAGTGGAGCAGTGGTTAAGAACTGGCTTGGGACACCAGAGGGCCCTGGTTCAGATCCCACATATGAGGGCCAGTGACACTGCCCTCCACAGCTAAGATGCTGAACAACAGCTCAACCT